>NC_061113.1:17742937-17802352 GCF_002878395.1 Capsicum annuum | reverse complement strand
TCAAGATTCCAAGTTCCTAGTTTAAGAACTCCAAGAACCATCATTCAAAGGCATGATTAGCATCTCAAAAATGAGTATCACTCTAAAGTTCATCATTCAAGGTATATGGAGTTTTTCAACAAGAACTCTCTTTCGTTCTTATGCCCAAAAGTAATTTTCTTTACAAAGCCATGATTTTTATTTGATTTTTACGAATTTAAAGAATGAACCCATATCTTATAATGATTATTATAAAATTTTGATGTTTATGATTTTGAAAAATAAATTTACATGTGTGGAGATATAAAACATGAATCTTGAATGATATTTATCATGATTTTGATATTTGGGTCGTGAATCCCCATTGGAAATTGTGTTTTTTAGAAAGTGTGTGTTATAAGCATGTTGATGTTGAATATTTGAGATATTTTGAATGATTTGACCTTTTGGTCTTAATGGAGTTGTTTTGAACTTGAGTGTGAAAGAAATCCACAACGTGGTTGATTTTGATAGATGGGAAGCATGATGGCTCCCGATGTATATTTATATATTACTAAAAAATTTTTGTTATGGATTGTCTTTGAAATAATCTGAGCTAAGTCCGGGAGAAATCTTTAGCACCGAGTAGGAGGTATAAAGCGACCTTACTTCCCTAGAATTATGTGCCCCCGTAGGAGTAAGCCTGAGGCTAATTTATATAGTGATCACTAGTTTGTGTGGATTTGATATTAATAGCTCTACTCTGATGGCAAGGATAGGACGGCTCTCCCCAACGTGGGTTGTATGTTGGACTCCATGTAGCTCACATGGTTTATGTCGGTTATAGGATCTCCCAGAGTGTGTGTGTTTTCTTGTGTCTATTGTGAATGGTGAAGTGATTTGAAAGTGGAAATGTAAAAGTTATTCTTTTGAAAGATTTAAATGATATTTACATTATGAGAATTGATATTCTTGATGAACTGAAAGTGATTGACAAATTATATGATGACTCACATGTGTTATTGTACTTATTTCATCCTCTCATGATTATGATGATTTTCTTCCGGCTATGTGAGTCCTTCATACATCCTGCATATTTCTTATAAATATTTATGATGATGATGTTTATACAACTGCATACACCCCCATATACTTGGTTCCTTTCTATGGTACTGACCCACATCTTTAGATGTAGGCTCCATTTTCTTGTAATATTGGTTCAGGTGCTCAGTTCCAGGTTCGACAGTGATTCTTCAAGCATGCTATTCTACATTCTCTGTTATTGTGAGTCCTCATGTTCCGAGGATGTGATATCTGATGTTGGTTTCACGGAATTATTTATATTTGATAACTAAGTATGAGTCAGTTGGGGCATGTCTCAATGGCTCGCTGGTTTTATTGATTTTCTTAGAGGCTTATTAGACTAGTATAGATGTTGGGAGTTGAATAATAAGTCGTATTTGTTTATCTTTCTGAAATTTTTTTATTCTTGGATGATGATTACTCTATTGATATTTGAGGGTTATTTATGAAAACCCCGTTGATTTGTGTTAAAATGAATAAAAATGGCTTAAAGGTTTAGCTTGGGGCTACTCGTAGCCTTAAGCACCGTGTGACGCTCTGTAACCCATTTTCTGAGGCGTTACAAACTTGGTATCAGAGCCTAAGGTTTTAAGGTGTCCTAGGGAGTCCGACAAGCCGCGTTAAGTAAAGTTTTGATCATCGGTGTGCAGTGAGCCACATCTATGAGCAAGAGGATACAAGACTTTTTAGGAAAAAGTGTGATTCTTTCTTTCAGAAGTCTATTGTGCTTAAAGTGTCTCTCTCTACTATTGATTCATGCTGTCCTCTTTCAGAAATATGCCTCCACGTTGAGCGAGAAGAAATAATGATGGTCAGCAACCTCAACCTGCTAAACCATTGAATGAAAATGTGTCTCATACTGAATTTTAGGCAGCCTTTCAGGCATTGGCCCAAGTTGTTACTACAGATGTTCAGGCCAACCTAGCCCCTGCTCTACAGTAGTAGGGAGGTGATTCAGCTGCTTCCAGGATCTGTGACTTCATACAGATGAATCTGCCAAAATTCTATGGGTCCAAGTCTGATGAGGATCCACGGTTGTTTTTAGAGGAGGTGTGGAAGATTACTCAGGTGATGTATATATCTGAGGAATATAGTGGGGAGTTGGCTGCGTATAGGTTGAAAGACCTTACTTATTACTGGGTTGTTGCTTGGAGAAAAGGTAGAGGTAAGGAAGCTGTCCCTACAACTTGGCAAGAATTGTAAGATGCATTCCTGGATAAGTTTTTCCCTTGGAGATAAGGGAGGCGAAGGTGGAAGAGTTTATGAACCTGTCACAGGTCTCTATGACTGTTAGGGAGTACTGTCTAAAGTTTAATCAGTTGGCCAAGTATGCTCCTGACTTAGTGGCTGATAATTGGGCTAGTATGAGTAAGTTTGTGACTGGAGTGTCTAGTTATGTGGTTAAAGAGTGTAGGTCTGCTATGCTGAATAGTGAGATAAATCTTTCTAGGTTGATGAATCATGCCCAATAGATTAAGGCAGACAAGATTAAGGAGAGAGAAAGAATAAGAGGGAATAAGAGAGCTAGGTCCGAGCAGCACCGACAGGGTTAGACTAGATCGCAGGAAGGGAGTTGCCCTCAGTATCAGGATCATTCATTTATGCCAGCACCATCATCTTCTTGTGCTCCCATGCCTAGAGGTAGGCAAGAGTAAGGTAGCACGTCATATGCATCCAGGTCCTAGTACAGTGCTGGCAGTAAGCCAAATTATCCCCTATGTCCTAAGTGTGGTAAGGCTTATTTGGGTGAGTGTTGGGGTGAGAAGAGGGGTTGTTTTTGGTGTGCTGAAATGGGTCACAGAGTTAAAGATTGTCCACAGGATGGACAAGGGCATCGTGACTATCGCCCTCAGACCCAGACTCAGACTGTTATGCTCCAGTTCCAACAACTCGCCCAGCCCCAACTCAGGGTGGCTCTTCTAGCAATGCTAGCGGGCAGTGCCAAAATAGATTCTATGCTTTACCATCCCACCAGGAATAGGAGGACTCTCCCGATGTTATTACTGGTATGCTTTGTATATTTCACTTTGATGTGTATGCTTTATTGGACCCTGGATCTAGTTTTATTGGATCCTGGATCCAGTTTCTCATATGTTACACCATTGATTGCTGTGAATTTTGAAATAGGTCCTGAGCCTACCTAGTTTCTACCCCAGTGGGTGATTCGATTGTTGCCCAAAAAATGTATAAAAAGTGTCCTGTTACCATTGTTCATAGAGCCTTGGTTGTTGATCTGATTGAGTTAGACATAGTAGATTTTGATATGATTCTGGGTATGGACTGGCTGTATTCTTCTTATGCCTCTATTGATTGTCGGACCCGAGTGGTCAAGTTTCAGTTTCTGAGTGCATCCGTGTTTGAGTAGTCTGGGAATTTTGTGTCACTCAAGAGTCATTTTATCTCTTACCTCAAAGCTAGAAAGCTTATTTCAAAGAGGTGTATTTACCATTTGGTTAGATTCAAAGACACTAAGTTTGAGGCTCCAACTCTCCAGTTTGTTAATATCGTCAATAAGTTTTCTGATATCTTTTGGATAATCTCCTAGGGATACCTCCAGATAGAGAGATAAAGTTCAGGATCGGTCTTCTTCCTGATACTCAGCTCATTTCTATTCCTCCTTATCGTATGGCCCCTGCAGATTACGGAGTTGAAAGAGCAACTCAAAGATCTACTAGATAAGGGTTTCATAAGGCCCAGTGTTTCTCCTTGGGGTGCTCCAATGTTGTTTGTAAGAAAGAAAGATGGCTCTTTGCGTATGTGCATTGATTACCGCCAACTGAATAAAGTCACCGTCAAAAATAAGTACCCCCTTCTGAGGATAGATGATTTGTTTGACTAATTGCAAGGTGCAAGTTATTTCTCAAAGATAGACCTTCGTTCCAGCTATCATCAACTCAAAGTTAGAGAGTATGACATCCCGAAAACCACTTTCCGAACTTGTTATGGCCATTTTGAGTTTCTTTTTATGCCTTTTGGGTTAACTAATGCCCCAGCAGCTTTCATGGACCTCATGAATTAAGTGGTCAGACCATATCTGGATATGTTTGTCATAGTTTTCATCAATGATATACTGGTGTACTCTCGTAGTGAGGATGAACATTCTTATCATCTCCAAACTGTCTTGGAAACCCTTAGAGATCACAAGTTATTTGCCAAGTTTAGAAAGTATGAGTTTTGGCTAAGGTCATTTACTCTTTTGGGTCATATCATTTCTTTCGAGGGTATTAGAGTTGATCCCCAAAAGACCAAAGATGTTAGAAATTAGCCTAGACCTATTTCTCCGATTGATACCTAAAGTTTCTTGGGTTTAGCCGGCTATTACCGCTGTTTTATTGAGGGTTTCTCCTCTATAGTGTTTACTATGACCCGGTTGACCCAAAAGAAAGTGAAGTTCTTGTGGTCCGAATCTTGTGAGAAGAGTTTTCAGGAGTTGAAGACTCAACTCACTTCAGCCCCTGTTTTGACTTTTCTTGATGGTGTTGATGGTTTTATGGTGTACTATGATGCTTAGAGAGTTGGGTTGGATTGCGTATTGATACAGAAGGGTAAGGTGATAGCTTATGCTTCTAAACAGTTGAAAACCCATGAGAAAATTACCCCACCCATGACCTTGAGTTGGTTGCTGTTGTTTTTGCTTTGAAAATCTGGAGACACTATTTGTATTGTGTCCATGTTGTCTGCGGTATGTGTTTACCCAGAGAGAATTAAATCTTAGGCAGAGATGATGGTTAGAATTTTTAAAGGACTATGATATGAGTGTGTTGTACCATCCGAGCAAGGCCATTGTTGTGGCGGATGCCCTAAGTAGAGTGTCCATGGGTAGTGTTTTGCATGTGGTAGAAGGTAAGAAAGAGTTGCCTCGTGATGTACATCATTTGGATAGATTAGGGGTTAGGTTGTTTGACTCTGTTGAAGGTAGTATAGGGGTTCAGAGTAGTTTCAAATCCTCCTTGGTTTCGGAAGTGAAGGAAAATCAATACTTAGATGCTAGTTTGGTCAGACTGAAGGAGTCAGTTAAGGACCAAAAAGTAGAGGTTTTCTCCCAAGGGGGAGATGGTGTGTTGAGATTGTAGGGTAGATAGTGTGTCCCAAATGTTGATGATCTAAGACAGAGGATTATGGCTGAAGCGCACGGGGCATGATATTCTATTCATCCTGGTGCCACCAAGATGTACCGAGACTTGCGGAAAATCTATTGGTGGAGTGGCATGAAGAAAGATATAGCAGCGTTTATAGCTAAGTGTGCAACATGCCAATAGGTTAAGGTTGAACACCAAAGACCTGGTGGTATGATGCAAGAGTTTAATATTCCTACCTGGAAGTGGGAAGAGATAAATATGGACTTCGTGATTAGTTTACCTCCTTCCCGACACCATCATGATTCCATTTGGGTTGTAGTTGATAGGTTGACTAAGTCTGCTCATTTCTTGCCTGTTCATACTTCATATACTGCTGAGGATTAGGCTAGATTGTATATCTGAGAGCTAGTCAGACTGCATGGAGTTTCCTTGTCTATCATTTTGGATAGGGGTAGTCAATTCACTTCTCAATTTTGGAAAGCTTTTCAGAAGGGTCTTGGTACCCAAGTGCTTTTGAGTTCTGCTTTTCATCCGCAGACCAATGGTTAGGCTGAGTGAACCATCCCGACCTTAGAGGATATGTTGAGAGCTTGTGCACTTGACTTTAAGGGAAATTGGGATGACCACTTACCGTTGATAGAGTTTGCTTACAATAACAGTTTCCACTCTAGTAGTAGCATGGCTCCATTTGAAGCCTTATATGAGAGGAAGTATAGATCACCCATAGGTTAGTTTGAGGTGGGTGAAGCGGCTGTGAGTGGTCCTAATTCGCTAGTTGAGGCTATGGAAAAAGTTACGTTGATTAGGGAGAGGTTGAAATTTGTGCAGTCGTCAGAAGTCATATACGGATGTTAGAAGGAGATACCTTGAGTTTGAAGTGGGTGACCTAGTGTATCTGAAAATTTCACCCATGAGGGGGGTGAAGAGATTCGGAAAGAAGGTGAAGATTAGTCCCCGTTATGTTTGTCCTTACAAAATTCTTAGCTGTGTTGGTAAGGTAGCTTATTAGGTCGAGTTGCCTTCCGAGTTGTCCTCTTTTCATCCAATATTCCATGTCTCCATTCTTAGAAAGCATATTAGCGATGCTGTGGTAGTGGATTCCTCTGTGAGTGCTAACATTCAAGAAAATCTTTCTTTTGATGAGATTCCTGTTGAAATTCTTGATTTCAGTGTCCAAAGACTAAGGAACAAAGAAGTTCCCTTGGTCAAGGTGTTGTGGCGAAACCAATCTGTTGAGGGTGCAACTTGGGAAGCTGAGGCGGATATGCAATTCAAGTACCCGCACATATTTTCCAAGAACTCCGATCAAGCCAAAGATACCGTTCTTTCCTAAATCATGCACTTTTGATAAAAGTTGCAGTAGTTTAGCTGCCATTTATTATGTGTTCAGCTGTAGTTTCTTGAATTTATGCATTCTATGTTGCATTCGGAGTAAGAAACGATATGGTGATGAGTCTAACAAATGGTTTCAGTTGTATGCTCTATTCCCTATCTAATCTTGGCATGTCTAACGTCATTTGAGGATGAATGTTTCCAAGGGGGGGATGATGTAATACCCCGGGAAATTTTTCGTTGAAATTTTGTGCGTAAACGTATTGGGTTCTATCTTCTAGAATGAATTATAAATTTTCCGTGTAGAATATGTTAGATTCTGACACACCATTACGTAGAGTATCAAATAAGCTTTCCAACAATATATGGATTATCCAAAATGGACACCCAAGCGACGAGTTATGAACATTCCGATCGAACTGTGAATAGTAGTGAACAGTAAAATGTGCAGGAAAAAGTACTGAGGCCTGGCGTAATTTTGCTCCAATTTTAAACGATAATAATTCCTTGTACATAATGATCTAGGTAATTTACTATATATCAACGGAAAGCTCTGCGAGTCCTCTTTCCAATGAAATTGGTTTCATCCAATTTGTCTATCAGAGTAAAAGTTATGGTCGACCTACTTCAGCCTACCAAAAGTGAATTTTTGGGTCAACTTCAAACTATCATAACTCCTCGTACACAATGATCTGGGCGAGATAGTATATATCAATGGAAATATATGATAGTCCTCTTTCTAATGAAATTAGTTTTATCCAATTTGGATATCGAAGTAAAACATTATGGTTGATCTACTTCAGACTATCAAAACAATCCACCAAAGGACAGATTCGAGAATTAATTGATTTTTAGGGGCGTTTTGGTCATTCTCCCTCACCCAAAATCCATCCAAACCCTATATTAAAGCCTATTAGAAGCATTATATATTATATTTCATCAAATTTCCACAAAAAGAAAACCCTAAGCTCCTACATCTAACTTCAAGAACCTCCAAAGTTCACCATTAATTCTGCAAATTTATTCAAGATTCCAAGTTCCTAGTTCAAGAACTCCAAAAACCATCATTCAAAGGCATGATTAACATCTCAAAAATGAGTATTGATCTAAAGTTCATCATTCAAGGTATGTGGGGTTTTTCAAGAAAAACTCTCTTTCGTTCTTGCGCCCAAAAGTAATTTTCCTTACAAAGGCATGATTTTATTTAATTTTTATGAATTTGAAGCATGAACCCATATCTTATGATGATTATTATGAAATCTTTATGTTTATGATTTTGAAACATGAATTTACATGTGTGGAGATATAAAGCATGAATCTTGAACAATATTTATCATGATTTTGATATTTGGGTCGTGAATCCCCATTGGAAATAGTGTTTTTTTTTAGAAAGTGTGTGTTATAAGTACGTTGATGTTGAATATTTGAGATATTTTGAATGATTTGACCTTTTGGTCTTAATGGAGTTGTTTTGAACTCAAGTGTGAAAGAAATTCACAACGTGGTTGATTTTGATAGATGGAAAGCATGATGGTTGATTTTGTTATATACCGAGTGGGAGGTATAAAGCGACCTTACTTCCCTAGAACTATGTGCCCCTTTAGGAGTGAGCCTAAGGCTGATTTATATAGTGATCACTAGTTTGTGTGGATTTGATATCATAGTCCTACTCCGATGGCAAGGATAGGACGGCTCTCCCCAACGTGGGTTGTACATTGGACTCCATGTAGCTCACATGGTTTATGTCGGTTATAGGATCTCCCAGTGTGTGTGTGTTTTCTTGTGTGTATGGTGAATGGTGAAGTGATTTGAAAGTGGAATTGTGAAAGTTATTCTTTCGAAAGATTTAAATGATATTTACATTATGAGAATTGATATTCTTGATGAACTGAAAGTGATTGACAAATTAGATGATGACTCACATGTGTTATTGTACTTATTTCATCCTCTCATGATTATGATGATTTTCTTCAAGCTATGTTAGTCTTTCATACATCTTGCATATTTCTTATAAATATTTATGATGATGATATTTATACAACTGCATACACCCCCATGTACTCAGTTTCTTTCCATGGTACTGACCCACATCTTTGGATGTGGGCTGCATTTTCTCAGAATGTAGGTTCAGGTGCTCAGTTCTAGGTTCGACAGTGATTCTTCAGGCATGCTATTCTACATCCTCTATTGTGGTGAGTCCTCATGTTCCGAGGAAGTGATGTCTGATGTTGGTTTTACGACATTGTTTACATTTGATAACTGAGTATGAGTTAGTTGGGGCATGTCTCAATGGCTCGCTGGTTTTATTAATTTTCTTAGAGGCTTGTCACACTAGTATAGATGTTGGGAGTTGACTAATAAGTCGTATTATGTTATCTTTCTAAAAAAATTTTATCCTTGGATGATGATTACTCTATTGATATTTGAGGGTTATTTATAAAAACCCCATTGATTTGTGTTGAACTGAATGAAAATGGCTCAAAGGGTTAGCTTGGGGCTACTCGTAGCCTCAATCACCGTGTGATGCTCTGGGGCCCATTTTTCGATGCGTTACAGATGAATCCCTCGTCTAGGAGATTCTTCAATAGTTATTTTAAATTTTTGAGTTCTGCTGGGGCCATTCTATATGGCAGAATAGAGATAGGTTGAGTATCTAGAAGATGGTCTATTCCAAATTTAATTTCCCGCTTAAGAGGGACTCCTGGAAGATCTTTGGGAAACACACTTGGGAATTCACATTCTACTGGAACTGACTCAAGGTTAGGGGTCTCTGAACTAGAGTCTTTAACTCGAATGAGATGATAAACTTACCCCTTAGATATTATTTTCCTCACCCTAAGGTAGGAAATAAGCTAACCCCTAAGTTAAGCGTTGAAGTACTACCCCTACACTCAAGGACAGGTTTATTCAGAAACTAAAAATGGATAACTCTATTTTTGCAATCAACTGAAGCATAGCATGAATGAAGCCAATCCTTGCTGATAATGACATCAAAATCTGTCACCTCTAATTCTACTAAGTCTGCTTAAGTGACTTTCTAAGATACCATAACTGGACAATTCCTGTATACTCGTTGAGCTATGATAGATTTACCCACTAAGGTAGATACTGAGAAGGCCAATGCTAGGATTTCGAGACTGACTTCAAAGTCAACAGCTATATAAGAAGTTATAAAGTACAAAGAAGCTTCTGGATCTATCAAAGCATAAACGTTCAAATAATAAGCTTGTAACGTATCGGTGATCACATCAGGAGAACTTTTCTGATCCTATCAGGATTAAAGTGCTTAAATCCTATTTGGGCATTGCCCACTGGTGGCACTAGAAGTGGCACCCTGCTAATTCGGGCGACCAAACTAAGCTGAGGGATGGATATGCTGACTCCATAAACCTGACTGATGATAATCTCTGATTCTATGGCCTGGCTTGCCACATCCAAAACACAACCCACTACCAGCCCTACATACACCCTGATGGTTTCTGCCATATTTCTAGCAAGGAGGAATTGTTCGGCCACTCTTTGGCATTGGTGTTCTGGCCATCTTATTCTTTCTCTCTTTTTCTGCACCACTTTTCCTCACTCTGTGGAGCTCGAGTCATAAGCCTAGATAGGATTGTAGCCAGATGATTGTTCTGGGCTACTACTGAATAAGCTAAGGCAGTAAAAGCATTCCTGAGTTTGGAGTGAGACACATGCTCATTCAGGGGATCTTCCTGAATGGACAGAGGCACTGGCTAGTGTCCAGTTCTTCTTTCGTTAGTCTTTTTGGAAGGCATGTTCTATAAACGGAAGTAAAGTAATAAAAGGATTAGACTGAGAGTGTAACTTGAGATCATGCTCACTCACATGATATGAACATTGAAAGAAGGAAAACTTTTCCTAAAATACCTTATAGCTTGTTGTCCATAAGTGTGGCGCACTACACACCCATGCACAAGACTCTACTAGAGGCGGCTTTTAGACTTCCTAGGACTCTGTTGAACCTTACGATCTGATACCAAGTTTGTAATGCCCCGATTTTATACCCCGGATGCTACACGGTGCTCATAATATCAAAGGACCATAAGCTAACCCATTAATGGTACCTGCTATAATCACTGAATAATAATAGTGTATAATACAAAAATTAGGTGGAAATTACCATGAGGTTCAAAATTGAATCATATACTAATACGTAAATAGTGAATACTGAATATCTGACAATTATACCTGAAAACTAAATAACTGTCTGAAATAATCTAGTCTAAAAAGCCTCTAACTGAACTATCTAAAAATGGAGTTAATGGGACAATTCCCCAATTAACTGCGACTACTGATTATATACTGAAAATACTGAAATAAAAACTTTGTTCTCGAACTATGAGGACTCACCACTAAATCTGCTACTGATAATCTGGGCTTCTAGGTACGGTCAGGAGCCCGTGCATCTAAACCTATGATATAATTTATCATAGCACAAAAGAAGGTATGCGTCAGTACTTTAAATGTACTGGTATGCTAAGTTGGATAGGCTGATATGCATGGATTCATATGCATGAACAATAACTGACTTAGTAACATGAACATAATTGACTGAGAATATGTGTATATTTGACACTACTGTAAATACTGATTATGTAATAATATGCTCATAACTATGCATGCTGTAATCGAGATTCATGTTAACACTGGGTACTGAATTCTGATAATTAAATGACTGATATCTGAGTTTACTGATACTAAATTACTATATACTGAGCGACTATTTCTGACAGTCCTAATTCTGTAGAACTCAACTTAGTTCTATACTGAGCTGGGTGACTGTGTCTGACAGTCTTGATTTTGAAACTGAATTGAGGTTTTATCCTGATTCTGAAACTAAAACTGTGGGAGTATTTATCTAACCGACATACCCCGAGTATGACTGAGTTAGGGTCCAACCTGTGACCCTATTTGAAAGGGTGTTAGCACCTTACCAAGGGATACTAACAATGGTTATGAGTTAACCCTCTTTGATAGAAAGCTCTTTCATCAACCCTCACTAGTAGGAAAACTCATATGACATGTATCAACCCTAGACTAGCAGGAAGACATCTCAACCTATGTTGGCTATGTAGTTCTGTAATACAGGGATTGCTACTAAGGGTCAAACTCTTTACTGACAGGAATGCCCCCATCCCTGGGTTCACTCAGTTCTGACTCCTACTCCCAACTGAATAGACACTGAACTAATTTCTAGTCTGTACTAGGTTTGATTGAACTGTTACTGATCATACTGTCTAACTGAACTTATCTGAGTTCACTGAGTTCTATCGTCTGACTGAGCACATTGAATTCTATTAACTAACTGAATACATTGAGTTCTGTAACTGACTGAATACTACGGTACGTGACATCACTAGGACTATTCTGAAACTACTATAATTCTAGGTAAACAACTAGATTGTCGGGTATTAGATACCACTAGGACTTGATAACATAGAAGTAAAGCATAGCATGATCTTAAAAAGCATTACAATATTCATAACTCATTTATAGAGATATTTTATCAAACACTTGTAAAATATAAGCTTGTACATATTCTAGCATGTCATGATTTAACTATTTAATTTACATGAGAAATTTATCAAACACTTGGGGAACATAATCTATACACATGATACTAAACAACATGTAGGCATCATGATTTCAAATCACAACCTACAAATTCAAGGGCTTAAACATGAATTCATATAATACTACACATATGTCACATCAATTTACATGAATCTTGTAATAAATCATAGATTAGAAACACAATTAATATCATAATCATGAATACATTCAAACCCAACATGGAATTTATAAAATCAATAAACTTAAAGTTTTAAAAAAGGTTCTTGAACTCCAAGGGTGGAAGGAAACCCTTGGATGAACACCTAGCATACCATGGTGCTTGAATTCGTGAAGATTGGTGGTGCGTCCTTGAATCTTGAATTTGAAATTAAATCCCCTTGGGCTTGTTCTTGAGAGGATTTTAGAGAGAATGAGTGAATTTTGCCTTTTGAGTGACTTAATTACGTGTTTTTAGGGCTGATATGAGGTGGAAAAATAACCCAATTACCCCTCTGGACACGGAGTTTTAATGACTGAAAACGGGACCAATGATGCACAAACCGAAGTTTTGGGGCTGTATACATCGAGTTCGCATTGGTTCACTAGAATTGCACTAAAGGCTAGGGAAAAATTATCTGTCGACGCGATGGGTGATGCGACGCATCAAGATCACGTCGACCCACTATTTTTGTCACCCAAATATGGTTCAAACGAGGTCCCAAAAAATCTAAAACTCACCCGAAGTGACCTACTGACATTCCTGATCATGAATCAACCTAAAAATCAATTTTTTAAGGTCATAAGGGTCGTAGAATAGGATCGCCAACTTATGAAGTATAAAATAATTCTAAGTATAAACACTTAGCTGAAATTTCTAAATATGGGACCTCTTTTCAAACTTTAACGAACTGAGTTAAGCTTAGAATTCTGTGGAGTCTTACAGTTCAGCTTTTATTCCTTGGTATTTTAAGGTAATTTGGGTCATTTCCCTTCACCCAACTCGTCCATAAACATGAATTAGGGATCCCAAAGAGCATTATTTTTCCTTTTAATCATAAACCTACTCAATAAAAGCCCTCCCTTACCTCAAGAACAAACCCTATCCATTTCACAAGAAATCAAGAAATTCGAGCTTTAAGTTCAAGAAATTCCTAAGAATCTTCACGAATTCATCTAGTGAAGTATGTGGGGTTTATGAGCAAGGGTATTCTTTCATCCTTGTGCCCAAAGTGCATAATATTAAGATTTAATTTACTCGTTTTAAATTAGGGTTCACACCAAAATTATCTTGTTTTGAGTTTATGGATTTATAAAGAGATTGAAGTATTAAAGTGAATAATTGTGCTCATTTGTTTATGTCTTGACTTGAAGAATTTTCTTTTTCTATGATTTGAATACCATGAGTATGATTTGAGACATTGATTAAAGATTTTCAATTGATTTTTAAGCATGATATTATGTTACAAGTTATATGAAAGAAAGCATGAGATTCAAGGCTTTAAGTGCATCAAGATTACATATGCTCATAGTTTGATTTATAAGATTCATATTCTGATTTTGATTTCATTATATTGACTAAAATTATTGAAGTATTTCAAGAAGATTATTGAGCATGAAGTTTTGTTATGAATTTCTAAGTATTTAAGCATATATATTATAAGCCCTAAGTACAAGTTTTGAGAATTCAAGAATATGATGCTCTTAAGCTCTATTGATAAGTTTATACCAAAATTTAAAGCAAAGATTGATTGTTTAATCTTAAGATAAGATATGGAATCCACATTTGTTCATCCTGATTATGATTTAAAGAAAGAGAAGCATAATTGTTTTTCATTCTATAAACCCTTATGATATTTTAAGGTGGATTTCCTAAATTATGACCAGATAAGTAATATGGGAGTAGTATTTAGCACCGAGTTGGGTATGATTCCGAGGTCACGTGCCTCAGAAATACATGCCATCATAGGTTTAAGTCCCAATATTGGTTAAGTATAGTGATCACTCAAGTTAAGATTTTATTCTGATGGCAAGGGCAGAACAGCTCTCTTCAACGTGGGTAAGACGTTGAACTCCATGATAGCTCACAAGGTTTATGTCGGTTAGAAGAACCTCCCAAAAGAAAAATTAAAAGTAAATATTTTAGAACTAAGTGTTATGGCTCACAAAGCTAATCCTTATGCTTTATTACTCATGTTTATGATTTTAAAGCTTTCGTTTTATTCAAGCTCAAGGTGAGTCATTAGCATGCATTATTTTAAAGTCTATGTGTAAATTTAGTTATTATTTTAATTATGCATTCATCCCTGCATACTTATTACATTTCAAAAGTACTGATCCACATATATGTCTATGTACTACATTATTTCGTAATGTAGGTACCAGTTGTAGCCCACACATTATGATCAGACAGTGTGCAGCTTCCAGTCAGTAGGTGGTGAGTCCTTTTGATTCAAGGGCTCGAGTCAATCATAGTTCGTGTAGCATCTTATATTCTTTATTCGGTCATATTTATCAGGGTTATCCCGGTTACCTATAGTCAAAATTAGTAGAGGCTTCATAGACATTTAGTAGAGTTGATGTATTTGATTCTAGTTTTTTTTGTATAACCAGAGTCGTAATTATTTTTAATATAGTTTTGTATTGTTCATATTCAGAAAAGATTTATCTTCCACTTATTTCTTTTAGATTTATGTAATATATTCAATTGCTCCCGAGTTATATAAGGATCATGGGTTAGCTTAGAATCACTTGTGGTTCTAAGCATTGTGTGACGTCTAGGGGGTAGTCTCGAGGCATTATACGGGATGTTTACCACTATGATCTGTCAAAGTATCGGGCGAGTATGGAGGTTCATGATTATTTAATTTAATGCCCTCACTCACTGGCAAATCAAGCTTTTCTACTTCTTTACGAGTTGGGCGTAGATTGTTGTATACAAATTGTTAAGCAATTAAAACTGACAACTTTACTAGTCTGTTAAACTCAAAAGAATGAAATAAAAATATGAACTCGACATAATTTAATAAATGCTTACCTTGCTGAACGTACCACACATGAACTTTTCGTACTTAACCCTGATCCTAATAACCTTTCAGTTAAAAATTCTTGGAATTACAATTCTTACCCGCTCAGCTAGCGTACTATCTAAGTCAGAAAAGCATTCGTACATTCATACATTTAACACATGGGGCATTCCTCACATATGGTATAACTGTTTTTCATCAAAGAATGTCTCCACATTGCCATAAGCTTTTGAAATGAAGTCTTTCCCCATGAAAATTGTTCTAACCTTCCATACTCAATCATCACAAAGTCGGATCTGCTAATAGGTGCATCACGTATTTGTGAATATACAAAAGTATGAATGAAATAAAGTAGGAACATGTAAAAGCATCGGTATTATTATTGAACTTTTCCAACTTGAAATTTTGAACAAAAATCATATTTTTGATATATTTTTTTGCATCTGGGAAATACTTTGCTATTAATATAGACTTTGATTATTCACTATACAGGTGATCCTCAATGTTGCATATACAGTTAATTCCAAATATTATAGCAAACTCAAGAATAAAAAACTTGAGAATAGTACCCTGCACATAAACATGTATTTCATCCGGGTTATCTTGCTTTATCTCAAGCATGAGTAAGCTTTTCAAAATCTGACACTAAAAGTTACACTGAGGCATGTCTAAAAAAGAACCAAAAATTATTTATCGAAAAAGAATTTAAACTTCTTCACCAAGATAGTTCTTGATATCTGCTCCAAAATCGTGATTGCACAAACTATCAAAATGCAAGGAATGCGCAGGATCATGTTTTATCATGTATTTCAGACCTTGTACAAAATAAAAAATATTACTTATAATTCTTATGGAATATTCATTTCATTTTTTCCTATATATATATATAATATTACTTATGTATATGATAATCATATACATAAGTATGATGTATATGAAACTAGGCATTTCATTACACATCAAAATACATAGCAATACTTATGTATATGTCTATCATATACATAGGTAATGTATATTTCCTTAACAAATACACAAAAGCATAATTTAAAATCACTTATGTATATGTTCAAAAACATATAATCACTCATATATATGTATAACATATACATAAGTGCTATTCTGTATATACACTGGCACCATAAAAGTGCAAATAGGTAAGGTCTGTATATACTTCTTGCCGTAAAAAATGACTTTACATAACAACAACATATATACATGAGTTCAAAATGTATATTAGTGTAACTAAACCAATCAATTTCTACATAAACTACATTAAAATACTGTAGATAAGAAAGAGATGCATATGAACTATACATATCAATATAGTTCAAAAAAATACAGCATCACATATATCTCTACCATATACAAAAGGGTGTTATGTATATACACTAGCAATTTCTAAAGAAACAACAAATGGATGAAAACGCTGACATTTTACGGCAGAACTAATAATCATCTCCAAAAATAAAGAGTGAAAAAACCTCACATTACTAGAAAAAAAAATGTCCCAGTACAAATTAACAATTAAATTCAAAAATCAAAAATCAGAAAAACCTTTGACAGACGTGGTCGTGCAATATCATCTTTTTTTGTTTTTCTTGACAATTTTTCAATTTATTTTTTTGATCTTTCATCAGCAACTTTCCTGAGTTTTTTCATCTTAATGGGACCATTACGATGTTTTGATCTTCTTCAACAAAATTAGGATCCTCGTAATTAAATTTTCCGGGAACAAATCCAATAACGCAATTTGTTGGTTCACTATGCTCTAACTGAGTTAATTCTAAATTAAAAGAAGGAGAATCATCCATTTACTAAGAAATAAGTAGTTAATTTAGTATATGCAAAAAGAAGAAATTGGAAACAAAAAAAAAGGAGAAACCTAAGTTCGATTCTATATTTTGGTAAAATAGAAAATCAAAATATTACTCCAATACTATGAAAAAATCAATGAATGAACAACATGCACCAACTTGTTCATTCGGAATTTCCAAATTTTAGTAAAGTCAGAAAAAAAAACTAACCTCAGATCTTAAAATTTCAGAATGTTAAACGTAGATTTAGTTAAAATTGAATGCCAGATAGTAGCAGTTGAACTCAAACATATTTTGATTCAAAAATGGTAACCGATCCTTGATTGTAGGCTTCTTTCAAAGAGCATAAACCGTAAGTCAATTTTGGTAAAACTATATATATGTATTTTAAGAGAGAGAAATTAAAAAAGTAAAATTTTTGTAATAAGTTTTAATAGTTGGAATTTTTTTGTGTAATAAATGATAGTTAATTTATTGCTTCATATAATTTTTAGATCTTACATACATGTTTTTCGTATGATATTTGGACTAAATTTCTTTTACTTATACGATCGTGTATACTTATGTGTGTGCTTTGGGCCAGAAAAAGAATGTCAATTACTAGGGGAAAGGACAGAAACGACACTTCAAATTAAACTATTTCCATGAAAATGGTCATGGAATTTAAATTCCACTTTCTAGCCATTTCAATTTACTGGCTTATTCTATACCGTTTCTACACACCTTCTATACAGTTTCTATACATATCTTATACATATAAATATTCTATATGAAAATTATACAGTTTTGATACACAATTTATACAATAATTGAACTTTTTTTTTTTACATGTTTTATACAACAATTATATAATTTTCATACACTTTCTATATTTTTTATATATATATTTTATACATATACATATTTAATAGAACTATAAAATTTCTATACATCTATCTTATATAGATAGATATTCTATTTAACAATTATATCGTTTTTCTATAATTTAATCATTATTTCTAAACAATAAAAAAGGTAGAATATTTGATCAGTTAAAAAATTTATAGTAAAAATAAATTGAAATATTTTTAAAAGGGCCGAATTGCCCAAGTTGAGTACTGTATCAATATTGTATATAGACTGTATCAGTATTGTATATGGACTACGTAGGCCAAAATGACCCAAATTAGTAAATGGCTATAAAGCGGAAATAGTATATCCGACTGGCAACTTTTTAGAAAGTTTTCAAACTTGGGTTATCTATTTTAAAAAGTGTTATAGAGTATCCTTTTCCCTTACTATTATTGGGTTCTAGATTTAGTGTTTATAATAAAGAATTACACGTTTTATTTAAAAACCAATATCCATTCTGGCCTATTCACTCTATTTTTTATCCTTCCTTACCTCACTTTTTTTACTTTTTAAGACCATTTAGGGGTTCTTCAAAAATTGAGATCATTCTTTAAAAACCCTTAAACATAATTAACTCGAAGAAATCCAAGACAAAATACATCGCTCAACTAAAATCAAGTCAAAAGGGTCAAAAAAAATATATGGAAATGACATTAAGTTGTTTGACATTAAGTTGACTTTAGATTACTTGTCAATTTCCCTTTGATTAGAAATTTTTTGATGTCAAACAACATTAAGTTGAGATCTTTTATGATGTTTGACAAGTAATCTAAAATCAATTCCAAAGGGTCAAAAAAATTACGTCCTTCCCATTCTCATAAGCAATAACTAATTATTACTTGTCCCCATATTAAAAATATTTGTTCCAATTTACTTGTTCTAACTTATAAAATCAAGAAAATTTTATTATATTTTTTTATCCTTTCTACTCTTAATATTAAATAATTACATAAAGTAGTAGTAATCAAATTTAGAGTTCAAAGAATCATTCTTACAGTTAGTTAAGTAAAACCTACATCTAATTAAAACTTTATTACAGATTGTGTCAAGTCAATACGAGTCAAGTAAAATAAAATGGAGGGAATACTTAGTAAACAAGATCAATAGCCCATTTGGCCAAGTTTTTAAAATCGTCAGCTTATTTTGAGAATTGCTTTTTTCATAAGTGTTTTTCAAAAAAAAATATTTTTGGTGAGAAATGATCTGTGTTTGACCAATAAATTTTAAAAAATACTTTTGAGCCGCAATTAGTATTTGGCTAAACTTTTAAAAGTGAATTTAAATGTATTTTTCTCAAAAGTGTATTTTTGAAAAAGCGCTTTTGGGGTGACGCTATTCTTTTAACTTATGAAAAATTGTTCTGCTGCTCTCCAAAAGCACTTATTTTTCTCAAAAGTAGGAGTGTACAGACCAAACCGTCAAGTCAAACCGAACCGACAAACCAAACCAAACCAGGAAAAAAAATGACTTATGGTTTGGTTTGATTGGTTTGGCGTTAGAAAAAAAAACCGACCATTCTTGGTTTGGTTTGGTGTTAACCAAAACAAAGATATATATATATATACATACATACATACATACATACATATATATACATACATACATACATACATATATATATATATATATATTCAAACTTTTTTATACATAAAATATTAATTATAATCTACTTTTTAAATACTTTTTCAACTAGTTTTAGTAATTTTCAATAATTTGAAAGTAGATGTAGGTATATATTTGTATAAACCACATAAATCTCTTCCCTAGTGAAAGTAATTACTTAAAACCTCAGCTGTCTTTCTCTCTCCCGAAATTGAGAAATATACTTATACATTAGGTCGTCCCTCATACATTGTTGGAATGTATGAGAAAACTGATTAACCTATATTTATGAAAAGAGAAATCAAATACTATCTTTCTCTTCATTAATTACCTATCATTATGTGGTGTATGATTAAACATAGTAACTGAAATTCAATTCAAAAAAAAATCTAAAACATCATAGTAAATTTTCTTCTTTGTTGAATTATGTTCTGAAAAAAAAAAGGGGGGGTCATCAACTGCTTTCTTCAATTCTCAAAAATATTAATATGAATATCCCCATATTATTGCGTTATTCGGGTATTTGAGAGTCGAAAATTATTTATCAATCCTACAAGAGTGATGCAATTATTGTTTCGAAACGTATAACCTTCTTGAAATTGATTGCTACTATCGCGATGGAATTGATATTGACGAAGTTCGTTAAAAAATTGAAGTAAAATACATTGTTGAAGGCAATTCTTCTCCAATTGTCGTAAGGAATGACAATGGAGTAAGGATTTACATGGAGCTGAAGAAACAATTTTCGAAATTTGTCAATACGGTATTTCATGCCCTAAAAAGTAAAAGCAGACTCAAATTAAGAGAGAAAAAGATAGCAGCAAACTGATACGTATTAAACACAACATTATACAACAGTTGCACATGTATGTGGGCACATTATATATTTAAAAAATAATTTGCAGTAATGTATAATGTCATACTATACATTTAAGTATTAACATTAAACATGTATACTTCTGTATCCTTATCAAAAGGTATAATGTAACCTTATATAATAGTAATACTTTCTAATTGTACAATACCAAATAATACATAAAATTCCTCGTAAATGTAATCAGATTTTCTTAATGTATAACATAATGAAATATATATCAAAAGAATTATCTTATATATTAGTCTTCCAAAATAACTAATGTATAATGTCTGATATATTATAACTTATACATTAAAATATGATCTTCCAAAATGTATAATATCACACTATACATATAAAATATTCACCTTATACATTAATTATCTACAAGATTATAATAATTTTAAGAAAAAATAGTGTTATTGTAACATTACATTGGCTACATGATAATAAGGAAAAAGAATGATTCAATTTTCTTTATTACGTGAATTGAAAGTGTACATCAATTTACATTAGCTTGATTGTAGGTATAAATAAAGGAGCACAAATATGGAGCAAAAATTAGTACACTAAAATAGGAGCAAAATATGGTATTTTGATATGTATGAGAGGGATGAGTGAGAAAGAGTAAATTTAAGGGATTTAAGTAATTACTTTGGAATTTTTGTAATTTCTTTTCCAATATGGGATTTTATGTAATAAGGTAAAGTTACCTTGTGTATATATGTAATTTTTCCTATATATTTAGATTTGGGTCTTTAAGTTGTAATATTTGTCTATTAATTGTTAATTAAATGATCGAAAACTCAATATAAACTTAAAACCTAAACGTTTCACTCTTCATCTCACTTTTTTGTTTCAACAGAGTTTTCCGCTCCTCATTTTTTCATAATTATGATTTTTCATTAGCACATGACTGAAAACACATTTGATCTAGTCTTCGGTCACAATATAATTGTTAAAACTAAAGATTATTAAAAAAAAACCGACTAAAATCTAAATCGAAAAAACCAATTTTATGTTGATTTGATTTGGTTTATAGTTTTAATAAATCGACATGATTGGTTAGATTTTTTTTTTTAACAAAAAACGAACCAATCCGACCTATATACACTCCTACTCAAAAGTTTAGTCAAACACCTCAATTTTTTAAAATAAGTATTTTTCCAGAAATAGCACTTTTAGAAAAAAATAAATTTGCCAGACAGACTATAACTCTAATTTCGAAGGGTCACACAACTTTATGTCCTTCACATAAATCTGCAACTAATTTAAGGAAATTAAATTTATGAATTAAGGTAAGACAATCTATTCATGCAGGAATTGTTTTGGAAAGTAAGTTAATTTGCCTCTGCTGTTTGAGAAGTAATCTAAGTTCAATATTGTTTCTACTAGACTTATGTTTTTGTTGAAATCTGCAATCAAAAACGATCCCACGCAATTAAATTGGGTGCATGAATTTCTTCATCTCTCTAAGTTCAGAAATTCGTGATTTAAATTAAGTTAATGTCCTCTTATTGATTTTGATAAAGACTTTCTCCTCATTATGTTAAGTTAATCTTTTTTTATTGAGATAACTGGAAAATACAATAGTTTATATATAATATGTTTAAGATATATCACCTTTTTATTTTAAAAAAAATAATAAAAATTACCGTAGCCCAAACTATTAGACTGTTTGGATAAGCTTCAAAAATAAGCTAGAAAATTATTTTTTTAGAAATGTTTTTCAAAAACGTACTTCTAGTCATATGCATTTTGTGTTTGTTCAATAAATTTGTAAAAATATTTTTGAACAACAATTACTGTTTGGCCAAATTTTTTAAAAAGTATTTTCAAGTGTATTTTCCTCAAAAGTACTTTTAGAAAAAAATTACTTTATTTCTTTTAGTTAATGAAAAACTGTTTGTTCTATTTCAGAAAACACTTACTTTCTCTGAAAAGCTTGACCAAACATCTCATTTTTTAAAAATAAGCAATTTTAAGAAAAAATAAACACTTTGAAAAAAAAAATTTTAATCAAACAAACTATAAATCATATAAACAAAAAATCGAGGGAGTAATTAAGGAAATTGCAACTTTATCTCAATCATAAGAGCAATAACTCTTGAGTGAATAAGTTAAAACTTTCATAAACTATCTCATTTCGTGAGTTACATAATTAAACTATTGAATATTCTGTTATCCTCATGTGTATGGCCCCTTTCAGATTTAAAATTCCCGATTGAATGTGGTAAAATTTTTGGAATAACTTGTTGAGAGGTATGTGGAGGATGAAAGATTTAAAAATGAGTTCACCTTGCAGACTAGTTAACGGTAGTTTGGTTCGGGGAGGGGTGTCTGTGAAAACTCAAAACCAATATTTAATCAATTGAAAATAAATTGCGAGTACTGCCCGTTGGAAAGAGCTTTTGGGGCGCAAGGTTCACATAACATGTCATATTTCTTGATCCAACGAAATTTCTGTTGGGTTCCAGTTAAAAGTGTGAATGAAAAATGGAGGAAATTAAGTGGAAGAAAAAATGAGATAACGCTTAAAAAGAAAAGTGTACTGAAAAATAAGGAAAGTCCACTAATTCACCCACATTGGTGGGAGAATAAAACTTTCATGTGTTTTTATTAAGAAACACAAACTCCACAAGGATAGTGAGGCAAGAACCAAAAGGTGCCTTGCGTTGTCGTCGTCGCTCGCTCGGTTTTGGATTTGAATTTGTCAAATAATCAATGAGATTAATCTTTTGGACAAATTTATTTGAAACTAGAGAAA
Source organism: Capsicum annuum (assembly GCF_002878395.1). NCBI lineage: Eukaryota > Viridiplantae > Streptophyta > Magnoliopsida > Solanales > Solanaceae > Capsicum > Capsicum annuum. The sequence goes on along the minus strand of NC_061113.1, from coordinate 17,779,373 downwards.
AATTCAGTCCGAAAACCAAAAGAAAAACGCAAATTATTTTCCTTAATGAACGTGCATGCATGCAGTGTAGAAATGACTGCTGAAATGCGAAATGCTTCCTCGGAAGGGACGTAACCCTTCGAGGAAATGACACACTATTTTGGAAAAGGGGTGACTGTTCAGATGGTTGTGACTGTTCAGAAAAAGACACAATATTTTGAATGGACAGACATGACTGTTCCAAAGGATACATCTTTCCGATGAAACATTGCCACCCTTCGAAAGAGGCACTTCATGGCTATATAAACCTACATTTTTTCTACAGGTTTAGGAACAAAATTTCTATATTTGATAAACATTTCTCTTACTTCTAAAAACTCCATGTGATCATCTCCCGTTGAGTGAGTTCGAGGAAAACCAGAACGCTTGGGGTACCACTACTGGTTGTGAAGCCATTTTATCCTGGGAGAAAAATTCTACAATCTCGGTTACTTGAGGGGAATTATTTCCTTAAGGACACTTCGTGAATTCGAAGGACTTGGCTTATTCTCTTTTATCTCATTTATTTAAAATACTGATTAACACACTTCTATTGAAAAGTCATTTTTTATCTTGTGTTGAAGGTGTTAAAAAAACTTCATAAGTGTTCTTGAATTAATCTTGAACTTGTGTTGATGTGATTGAACTAACATACAGATTTGTGTACCCGAAACAACAATCTTAAGGAAATAACCCGTAATCTCTATTGCTTTTTTGTTTCTGGAGATTAAAGCTTTAGGCTTTCTACTCCGTTTGAACTTAACAAGTGATTTGAAGAAATAAAATCTGCATCACAAATTAAAGCTTATTTGGTTAATGATTGAAAGATATAAAACTTCATCGTTAAACTAGAAACAAGTAGTATTTATAAGTTGCTACGAACTTGTAATTAGTATAATTTTATACTAAACATTGACTATCTTTTTGTGACAGCAAAAATGACTACAGAAGGTAATACTGATGGTGTGATAAGTGTGGAAGCAACTAATGTTGCCACAACCAGTTGCACAATTGCGCCACCCGCTATGGCACTAGCGGAAAAGCCCAAAAAATTTTATAGGGTTGATTTCAAGATGTGGCAACAAAAGATGTTCTTCTATTTAACAACCTAATGTCTTCAAGGGTTTATTTCAGAAGATGCTCCAGAAGTATCCAAAGGAACTTCGGACCAGGAGCGATTCGTTGTAATAGAAGCATGGAAACATTCTGATTTTCTATGTAGGAATTACATTCTAAGTGGCTTCCAAGATGACCTATATAATGTCTACAGCGTAATGAAGACATCTAAAGAATTGTGGAATGCACTGTAAAAGAAATATAAGACTGAGGATGCGGAAACCAAGAAGTTCTATGTTGCGCGATTTCTAGAGTACAAAATGATCGACGGCAAGACTGTCATCTCTGAAGTACATGAGTTAAAAGTCATTATCCATGATCTCCTTGTAAAACGTATGAATTTAATGGATACCTTATTTGAACAGGCTAAAAATATTCGTAATGTTCACATAAACTTTCTTCTAGGTTTGGTTGTGAATGAGGCATTTCAAGTTGCTGCGATTATTGAGAATTTACCACCTTTGTGGAAGGACTTCAAGAATTACTTGAAACATAAATGAAAGAAGATGACAGTCGAAGACCTTGTTGTAAGGTTGTGCATTGAGGAAGACAACAAAGCCGCAGAAAGGAAGTCTAAGGGAAATTATGCAATAAATGGAGCTAATATTGTAGAAGACGACCCCAACAACTCAAAGAAGCGGAAGAAAGCTGGATAACAAAGCAATCAGCCTAAGAATAAATTCAAAGACAAATGCTTTAATTGTGGTTATATTGGCCACAAGTCTACAGATTGTCATGCCCTAAAAAAAGGTAAAAAGAAGGATCAAGCAAATATGACTGAATCCAAGAACAAAATGGACAATCTATGTGCCATGCTTTTGAAATGTAACTAGGTGGGAAATCCTCGAAAATGGTGGATGAATTTTGGTGCCACCTTCCACGTTTGTGCAAATAAAGAGTTGTTTATTGCATTTGCTCTGACTCAAGGCAAGGAGAAAATCTATATGGCGAACTCCGCAACTGCAAAAGTTGAAGGAACAGGAAAAGTAAGCTTGAAAATGACATCAAACAAAGTGTTGACTCTTACCAATGTCCTGTATATACTAGAGTTATGAAAAAACTTGATTTCTGTATCACTTCTTGACAAAAACAAACTGAAATATGTATTTATTTCCAAAAAAATTGTACTCCCTTATCCCAAATTACCCGTTTCAAATTGAGATGGCACATTGATTAAAAAAATAATTAATAACATGGCTAGTTTACCATAGTACCCCTATTCAATGATGTTTACATTTTAATCTGGAGAAAAAGTAATTAATGCAAAGGGTAAAATATGAAAAATATTTTTTGTCTCTTCTTGATTAATGAAAAAGACAAGTAAAATGAGAAATCAAATTAGAAAATTTGGGACGGAGGGAGCAATTAGCAAAGGTGAAGTGTACGTAGGAAAAGGTTATCCCACTGAGGGCCTATTTAAGATGAATGTAATGGTTGTTGAAATCTATAAAAGTTTTGTTTATTCTTACTTGATTGAGTCTAATGATTTATGACATGAACAATTAGGACATGTCAATTATAAAACTTTGTGAAAACTGATTAACTTAGAAGTTTTCCCAAACTTTGAGTGAAATAAATCAAAATGTCAAATGTCTATGGAATCAAAATATGCTAAGAATCTGTATAAGTCCGTTGGAAGAAATTTCAATCCCTTAGACTTAATACACACCGACATTTATGATATGAAGTCAACACCATCTCATGGTGGAAAAAAGTATTTTATAACTTTTATTGACGATTTCACTAGATATTGTTATGTCTATTTGCTAAATAATAAGGATGAAGCAATAGATGTGTTTAGGCAATATAAAACAAACGTTGAAAATCAGTTAAAGAAAATGATCAAAATGATAAGAAGTGATAGGGGTGGAAAATATAAATCTCCTTTGCAAAAATATGTGCATAGAATGGAATTGTCCATCAAACTACGGCCCCGTATTCACCTCAATCTAATGAAATTGTGGAAAAAAAATTGAACCTTAAAAAAAATGATCAATGTCTTACTTATAAGTCCAGGTTTACCGTAAAACTCGTGGGAGGAGGCTATCCTTACAGCTAACCAAATACTCAATAGAGTGCCCCATAGTAAGACATAATCAATTCCATATGAAAAATGGAAAGAAAGGAAATCCAACTTGAAATATTTCAAACTGTGGGAGTGTCTAGCAAAAGTTCAAGTTACTATTCCTAAAAAGGTAAAGATAGGACCTAAGACAATGGGCTACATGTTCATAGGATATACTAAAATAAGTAAAGTATGTCGATTTTTGGTTCATAAATCTGAACATCCAGATATCAATAAAAATATGGTAATTGAATCAAATAATGTTGAATTCTTTGAACACATTTATCCGTAAACTAAATATGAAAAGTCTAGTGGGAGGTCTAAACGACCTCGAGATGAACCAAGTAAAGAAGTACATGATGATGAGAATTCAAGACGTAGTACACGTCAAAGAACGTCAACTTCGTTTGGATCAGATTTTGTAACATTTCTCATAGAAAATGAGCCTCAAACATTTAAAGAAGCAATGTCGTCTTCAGACTCATCCTTTTGGAAAGAAGCAGTCAATAGTGAGATCGATTCAATTTAAAGCAACCGTACGTGGGAGTTGGTCGATCTTCATCCAGGAAATAAACATTTAGGTTCTAAATGAAATTTCAAAAGGAAAATGAACGCGGATGGTACTATTAACAAATAGAAGCCAAGATTAGTACAAGGCTTAAAACAAAAAAAAGGCCTTGATTACTTTGATACATACTCGCCCGTAACAAGGATAACGTTAATTCGGATGTTAATTACCTTGGCGGCGGTATATGATCTTGAAATCCATCAAATGGATGTGAAAACAGCATTCCTAAATGGAGAATTGGAGGAAGAAATTTACATGGAACAACCCGAGGATTTTGTGGTTCTTGATAAAGAAAAAAAGGTGTGAAAAATGGTTAAGTCACTCAATAGACTAAAACAAGAACCTAAATAGTGGCATGCGAAGTTTGACCAAACCATGTTGGCAAACGAGTTCAAGATAAATCAATGTGATAAATGTGTTCACATTAAAGACACTCAAAATCACAAGGTCATTTTTTGTTCGTATGTGGATGATATGTTGATGATCAGTGGAGACATTTCTAACATAAATGCTACAAAACGAATGTTTGAGAGCAAGTTTGATATGAAAGACCTTGGAGCTACGGATGTGATCTTAGGAATAAGAATCCATAGAACTTTACAGGGGTTGACATTGTCAAAGTCTCATTACATTGAACATATACTTGATAAATTCAGTATTTGAAATTTGGTATTGCCAAGACCCCATTGGATGTGAGCTTTGCACGTCAAAAGAATGAAGGTGAAAATGACTTACAGTTAAAGTACGCAAGAGTGTTGGGATGTTTAATGTATATAATAAATTGTACACGACCATACATATCATGTGATATTATTAGGTTGACTCGGTACACGAGTAATCCCAATAAAACTCAATGGATGGTAATGAAAAGAGTTTTGGGGTATCTTAAATACACTCAAGACTACGCTTTACATTATAATAAATATCCCATGGTACTTTAATGATATAGTGATGCAAATTAGATCACCGGATCGAATGAAGTAAAATCCACGAGTGGATAATATTTACTATAGTGGAGGAGCAGTCTCTTGGAAATTATTCAAACAGACATGTATTGCTCTCTCTATAAGGGAATCTGAATTTATCACAATAGATAAAGCCGGTGAAGAAGCATAATGGCTATGGAATTTCTTGAAAGATATTCCTTATTAGTCCAAACCATTGGAACCATTTATAAACACTGTGATATTCAAGCGATAATAGGTAGGGTAGGGAGCATGATGTACAATGGTAAATCTCATCACATAAGATGAAGACTTAATACCGTTAGAGATCTTCTCTCTAGTGAAATTATCACTGTTGACTATGTGAAGTCAAAGGATAATGTGTCGGATCCACTTACAAAAGGCTTATCTAAAGAGGAAATAGAGAGAACATCCAAGGGAATGGGTTTACGGCCTAGGACAAGTCAGCATGGCGGTAACTCTACCTAGCAGACTGGAGATCCCAAGAGCTAGGTTCAAAGAGATCAAATAAATTTGTGTGTGATAGGTTCGACATTGTCAATATACCTAACTCATTCTCATGATGTAGATAACGTTTAGTAAACAAGGATAAGACTTAAGGTGTGAAGTCTTTTAATGATTATCTAAATTTGGCAGATTTGACCAAATAGTTTAATCTATAGGATTGAACGTTTAGAAATCCCCTATGTGAAGGCGAAGTGAAAGTCACTTCAATGAGAATATTAGTAAAGGCCTATTTTCCAAGCTCTCATGAGAGCGGGGGGTATTAATGGATGAAACGAATAAAACTGTGAGAACTATAAATGATAAAAGTCAAGTTGTGTGACATATGTTGTCTAGGTGTATATTTAAGCTTGACGGTTCAAAGATATTAAATCTACTGATTGACCGAGTACATCCGATGCATGTTCACTACAAAAAGTTCAAAGGAAAACCCACTTATTCAGATGCAATCAGTCTTTGTTTGATGATCACATACTTGTCTGTAAAGTTTAACAAAGAACAGTCATTCCCCATTCATGTGCGGAATTGTTTGGTTCAAGTTAAAAGTGTGAATGAAAAATGGAGGGAATTAAGTAGAGAAAAAAATGCGATAACACATAAAAAGAAAAATGTTCTCAAAAATAAGAAAAGTTACTAATTCTCCCACATTGGAGGGAAAATGAAATTTTCATGTGTTTTTATTAAGAAACACAAACTCCACATGGATAGCGAGGCAAGAACCAAGAGGTGTCTCGCGCCGCCGTCGTCGTCGCTTGCTCAGCTCGACTTTGGATTTGGATCGATCGATAAGATTAATTTTTTGGATAAAATTTATTTAAAACTTGAGAAAATTTCAGTTCGTAAACCAAAAGAAAAACACAAATTGTTTTCCACCATGAACATGCATGCATGCTTGCAGAAATGATTGCTGAAACGCAAAATGCTGCCTCGGAAGGGATGCAACCCTACGAGAAAATGACACACTATTTCGGATGGTTGTGACTGTTCAAAAAAGACACGATGTTTCGAATGAACAAACATGACTATTCTAAAGAATACACCTTTCTGATGAACCATTGCCACCTTTCGGAAGGGGTATTTCATGGCTATATAAACCTGCATTTTTTACACAGGTTTAGGAATGAAATTTTTGTACTTGATAAACATTTCTCTTACTTCTAAAAATTCCGTGTGATCATCTCCCGTTGAGTGGGTTCGAAGAAAACCAGAACGTTTGAGGTACCACTATTTTTTGGTTGTGAAGCTATTTTATCCTAGGAGGAAAATTCTGCAACCTGGGGTACTTGAGAGGAATTATTTCCTTAAGAACTACAAGAAAAGTGCTTATTACCTGGGGATTTTCATAGGGATAATGTGGTAAAATCCCCAAGTAATTTGATTACCTACGGATTTTCTTACCAATTAGAATCCAAAGGAGGAAATACCTTCGTAAGTAATTATTACCTGTGGATTTATAAAATTCCTAGGTAATTTAGCTGTGAAAATAAATCCAAAGGTACGTTATTTGCGGATTTATTTGCGATTAACTATTAAAATTTTGCATGAATTATTTGGTAAAATTTCATAAAAAAAAAAAAATTTTACCTGCGGATTTCCACAAAAAAATTCACAAATTATTCCCCACGAAGATTCTCAAGTAAATCCCGAGGTAATTTAGCTGCAGAAATAAATCCGTAGATACGTTATTTGTGGATTTATTTGCGATTAACTATCAAAATTTTGCATGAATTATTTGGTAAAATTTCATAAAAAAAAAATTACCTGCGGATTTCCACGAAAAAATTCACAAATTATTTCCCACGAAATATTTCGCAAGAAATTTTGTATAAAATGCCCCAAGTAAATATGCAAGAATAAATTTTTTCAAGAAAATTTTCATGAATATTTAGTATGTACATCCCCATGAAAATTCCCAAGTAATAATTCACACGTAAATTACTAAAAATATTTCACAATTAATCAAAAATTTATTCAAAACCTTCAATAATTCTCAAAAACATCATTCTATAGAAGTCTAATGTAAATCATTACGGCTAAAAAAAACATAATTCAAAATATCCACATCAATAATATATGATTCTTAAATAGTCCAAACCTATATATTTCAAACTTGAATCCTCAATAAAACTACTATAATACCCCATATTTTTCTAACTTGATTTAAGTCTTAGTACATTAGTAATCCCATATAAAATTTTTGAAATGCTCAGCATTTTTCAGTTTAGAGCCTACCATTTTGCAGGAAATTAAATTATCTTTCCAATGATATAAAATCCGCCCAAATTCGTTACCCGGGTGAAGAGTTAGAGCCATTTTTGTAAGACAGTGTACCACCTTGAACGTCAGCACGTCGAGGAGCCAAGCCAAATGGCAATTGTCACTTTTCAGTGCTCCATCGCAATATTGGCGCGTCGCACCATAGACTCAGTGCACAATTGTCCTTTTCCAGTGTTCCGTCGCGATACCACCGCGTCGCACCGATGTCCCAGTTCCCAGTTGTCAGTTTCCAGTAAGGGACCGCGATTGTGCCGCATTGCGTCACAGGCCAAATTCTCAGATGTCAATTTCCAGTGACACGGAGCGATAGCGCCGCATTGCACCAAGGGCCCCGTTCAGAAAATTTATACGAAAAATTAAAAGGACGCCCAAAGTTAAAACAGTCTTTTTCTATAATTTTATTATGCCCAGATACGAGATTTAATCCCTAAAAATGTCCTTAGCTACTCATTATTCAATTCATCCCCAAATTAAAATCATTCTCTCTCAAACTAGCAAAACCCTAGCTCTCAAGAGATTAAGAACAAAGCTCAAGGATTTACCAAGAACTTCAAGAAACTCATAATTAAGGTATGTTAGATGTTTATCCATGGATCCTTACCTTCCATGGAGCCCAAGAACCCTTTTTTAAAATAAAAAGTTTGAATTTCACGAATTTTATGTTTGAATTTGATTTTATCCATGTTCATGATGTTGTTTGGGTTTCAATCCACGATTTATTATAAGTTTCTATGAAATTAAAATAGTTTATGTGATGAGTTATATGAATTGCATGCTAAACCCTTGAATTTGAAATTGAGTATTGTATTCATGATATTCATGTGTCGGCCATTACCATGTGAACTAATCCATGCTCCCCAAGTGTTTGCTAAATTTTCTATGTGAATTGATTAGTGAAAGTATGACATGTTATTATGTGATCTCATTCATGTACAAGTTCATGTATATCCAGTATTTGACAAAATGTCTAAATGAATGTATGATTAGCAAGCAAGTATTGTTATGCCTTTATGATCATGCTATGTTTTATCTTTCATGCTATCGAGTCCTAGGGGTATTTAATACCCGATAATTTAATTATGTACCTAAAGCCAGTATCAATTACAGAATAGTATTAGTCATGTCCCAATCAGTAGAATTCAGTCAGTTACAGAACTCAGAAAAACTCAAAAAACTCAGTATCAGTCCAGTTTAGTATACTCTGCTCAGTATCTTTTAGTTGTCTTTTAGTTGGGAGTAGGATTTAGCACCGAGAGAATGCAGGGATGACGGTTTTCCCATCAGAGAGGCAGATTCATTAGCAGAAGTCCCTGTACTCTAGAAATGCATAGCCAGCGCAGGATGAGGAGTCACCCGTCAGACTAGGCTTGACTACCTCCCAGGGGTCACCCGTCAGATTAGGCTTGGCTCCGCCCAGGTGCCACCGGTCAATTAGGCTTGGCATCCTGGATTTTTAGTGTTAGTACCCGTGGCACGGTACTAACTCCCTTTCATCTAGGATTACAGGTTGGATCCCAAATCTATTAAAAAAAGGGGCATGTCGGTTAAATGATTACCTTTCACAGCCTCAGTTTCAGTCTCAGTTTAGAATTCAGTTCAGTTCTATAGAATCAGGACTTTAGACACAGTCAATCAGTATCAGTAAATCAATTATCATTAACTTCAGATATCAGTTACTCAGTTATCAGAACTCAGTTCTCAGCTTTGGAAAAGCTCAGTTATAATCTATACATATGTGCACAGTATTTATAGTAGTTTCAGTTGTCCATGTACTCTCATATTTTGTTACTCTATATCATTCAGTCAATTATTTCTCATGCATATAAACCTTACATTCAGCCTTACCTCATTTAGCATACCGGTACATTCCCATATACTGATCGCATACCCATTTTTTACGCTATGATGTTTCATATCATAGGTTTGGATGCTCAGGTTCCTGATCGCGTTTAGCTAGATTCAGCCAGCAGTAGCAGATTTAGTAGTGATTCCTCATCTATCAAGGATATGTTTTAATTTTAGTATTTTAGTTTATCAGTAGCTCAGTAGTCGGAGTTAGTTGGGGACTTATCCTATTAACTCCACTTTTTAGACAGTTCAAATTAGAGGCTTTCATACTAGATTTTCATATAGTATTCAGTTTTACGAATTGTTATTTCAGATGTTATATTTTATCAGTATTTTAGATGTTTTGAACCTTATGGAAATTCATCCAAATTCCGCATTAGTTACAGTATTATTATTCAGTGCTCACAGCAGATATCAGTCATGGGTTAGCTTGTGGTCCTTCGGGGTCATAAGCACCGTGTGATGGCTAGGGGGTAGTCTCGGATCATTACAAATATCAACCATTAAGGTCAGAATCACTTTCATCAATGTTATCAAGATTAGAATCACTTTTATTCACGTCGTCAGAGTTATCATCACTTTCATCCTCTTGGTTGTCTTCTTGAAATGGGCGTTCATCATTTAACAAATCCTTTAACTTCCAATAGTCGAGCAAGACCTCTCCACCACAAGAGGCCGTTTGTACTAAATTGCTTGATGCTACAACAAAATACACAGAAGACAAATGACAAGATTAGAGTAGTAATAGGAAAAAGGCAAATTAAAAAAGAGTATTGGCAACAATGTAGTAAAACTACAGAAAGATTTATTTCAATAAAAATCTTGTTATTATCTTACATTAATTGAACATGAAATAGAAGAGTGGGGTTCATATTATAATTTTATGTTACTATACTTAACCATTTTCAAGTAACTACACTTGATCATTTTCAAGTCACTACTATACAGTTCAAGTCACTACACAACCATTTTCAAATAACTAATTCACATTGCAAGTCACTACACTTAAAACATTTTTAAATCACTAGTACACATTTCAAATCACTACACTTAACTATTTTCAATTAACTAATTCACATTTCAAGTCACTATACTTAATCATTTTCAAGTAACAATACTTTATTATTTTCAAGTTATTAGTACACATTTCAATTGACTACACTTAATCATTTTTAGGTCACAAGTTCACAATTTCAAGTAACTACACTTAACCATTTTCAAGTCACAAGTTCGCAATTTCAAATAACTACACTTAATAATTTTCAAATAGCTAATTAATTGACATTTTAAGTCATTATACTTGACAATTTTTAAGTAACTACACTTAACCATTTTCAACTCACTAGCACACATTTCAAGTCACTACACTTAACCATTTTCAAATAACTAATTCACATTGCAAAGCACTACACTTAAGCATTTTCAAGTCACTAGTACACATTTCAAATCACTACACTGAACCATTTTCAAATAATTAATTCACATTTCAAGTCACTATACTTAACCATTTTCAAGTAACTACTTCACATTTCAAATTACGATACTCAACCATTTTCATGTCACTACACTAAATTATTCATTTCAAGTCATTATACTTAACCACTTTCAAGTAACTACACTTAACCATTTTCAAGTCACTAGTACACATTTCAAGTCACTATACTTAACCATTTTCAAGTAGCTACACTTAACTATTTTCAAGTTACTAGTACACATTTCAAGTTAATAAACTTAATCATTTTAAAGTCACTAGTATACATTTCAAGTCACTACACTTAATTATTTTCAAGTCACTAGTACACATTTCAAGACACTACACATTTCAAGTAACTATACTTTATTATTTTCAAGTTATTAGTACACATTTCAATTGACTATACTTAACCATTTTCAAATCACAATTTCAAATAACTACACTTAATCATTTGATCACAAGTTCACAATTTCAAGTAACTACACTTAATCATTTTCAAGTTACTAGTACACATTTCAAGTCACTATACTCAAGCCATTTTCAAATAGCTAATCGACATTTCAAGTCACTATACTTAAACATTTTCAAGTCACTACACTTAACCATTTTCAACTCACTAGTACACATTTCAAGTGAATACACTTGACCATTTTCAAGTAACTAATTCACACTTCAAGTCGCTATACTTAACACTCATCAAGTCACTAGTACACATTTCCAATCACTACACTTAATCATTTTCAATTAACTAATTCACATTTCAAGTCATTATACTTAACCCTTTTTAAGTTCACCTTTCATGTAACTACACTAAACCATTTTCAAGTCACTAATCCACTTCTCAAGTGATGATAATTAATCTTTGTGAAGTCACTAGTACACATTTCAAAATAATACACTTGATCATTATATACAGTTTTAATTTAAGATCACAAGATTTCAAAATGTTCTTCACTTTGTTAAACTCTGTTTCAAGTTAAACCAGATAAACAAATTGAAATAGAGTACTTAATATAACTTGACAGTAATGAATAAATAATGCACTTCATAGTCCTACCAGTCAACCATATTACTAACTTAAATACAAATTAACTTGACAGTAATGAACAATAAAGCACTTGTTAGTCGTACCAGTCAACCACATTATTAGCTTAAATACAAATTAACTTGACAGTAATGAACAATAATGCACTTGTTAATCCTATTAGTCAACCACATTATTAACTTAAATGCATATTTTTTAACACAGTCCTTTATGTTCTGCCTCTTATTTATCTCTGTTAAATGAGCTTGAAATTGCATAAATTCTCGAGATCCAAAAGTTGTACCAGAATTCTAAACTATAGCATAGATACGAAAGATGTAAACAAGAAAGCTGTCGAATGACTTGGTTCACAGATAAATAAATATTGGTATTTATTTAAACTGCTGGTAACGCAATGTCAAGTGATGATAAAACTTAAAAAAGCATACATGTACTCGATGCGAAAACTTATTTAATAACTTGAAAATGAAAATATATAGATGGTGGTACACTAGAGATATTCCTTTTATTGTTGGGAGATGGTGTATGGTGGCTCTACGATAAAGTGGTATGAAGGCCACAGCCTGATCCAAAACATAGAGAGCCTGCCAATGCTTTTTCCAACTTGCAATACACTGGATAAGCCCATAACTAAGAACATATCTCCCAAAAAGAATTTGTCTACCAAAAATGTATCTAAGCTGAAAGTGCGCAAACCTGCTCGTCAACTTAGGACCAATAAAGATGCCAGACATTCAAGTCGTACTTTGCTCGTCATCTACATTGATTTGATTATGAGCTCAAATATTGAAGCAGTCTTTGTACAGAATCTCCTAACATTTTCACTTGAGGTACAGACTTCAACACGTTGACGACGGTGAAGTGACAATGGTGGTGTCACGGTTGCCGGCAGGCTGGTAATTCCATCTGCCGGTGGTTATGCCTAGAGAGAGAAAGGGAGAGAAGATAGAGAAAGAGTAGAGAGATGCAGCTATTTTTGTTAAGAATGAGAGATTAGGGTTCTTTTATTTATAAAAGAATAAGCGGATCTCAGTCGTTGGATCATTTTTTATCAACGGCTGGGATTAAAATTATTTAAAAAGGGGTCAGAAAGTAAAATTAATGTTAATTTGGTTAAAATTGACATTAATTGAGTACAAGATGGCTAGAATTTAAATAAATTAGGAGAAATATTTTAAATTAGGCGGCTATTTAATAAATACAATAAGGTGTCGCTATTAAAAATACACAATGCATATAGAATTAAGATTATGTAAAAAAATATTTTACAAAATTGTCATTAATAATTTAAAATAAAGTAGTTACAAAATTTAAAAATAATAACAATAATTATAATAATAATGAAAACTAGACAATGTATTTGTAAATTGTGAGTGTACATATTTATGAAAGATGATTTCAGTAAGAAAATTATGTAAAATATTGTATTTGAATTAATAAATTGTACAAAAATGATAATAAAAATTAATAAAAATAATTTGTAAATATTTAAATCATTAATGTGATACGTCGTTATTTATATAATACAAGAATAATGTGTAAAAATATTAATATTTGAAATTAAATAATTTTGATAAAATAGCATCCTAAGAGAGCATCGGGAGGTCAAAATTAGGTGTCAACAGCAACTGAAGTAGACATATTATAAATGTCTATTTTATTTTTTATTAAATATTTGTAACGCCCCGAGTCTGAACCCCGGATGCCACACGATTCTCATAATCCTGAAGGATCACAAGCTAACACATGACTGGTACCTGCTATAATAATAGAGTAATAATACTGTAAATATGCAAAAATTGGCGAAAATTTGCCATAAGGTTCAATATTGAATAATACTGAACAAAAAAAAAGCTGAATATGGTATCATAATACCCAAAATTGAAAATCAATACTGAAAGAAAACTGAACAACTGACTGAAAATACTCTAGTCTAAAAAAGCCTCTAACTATTTGAACTATGGAATTGAGTGGACAAGCCCCCAACTAACTCCGACTACTGAAAATAAACTGAAATGCTGAAAATAATCATGTCCTCGAACTATGAGGACTCACCACGACTCTGTCTGCTGAGAAACTGAACTGCTAAGGGTGCTCTGGAGCCCATGCGTCTGAACCTATGATATAAGACATCATAGCACAAGAGAAAAGAATGCGCCAGTACTTTGAATGTATTGGTATGCTCAGTGAGGTAGGCTAAAATGAATGGGTTCATATGCATGAACAATAATAACTGAATAACATGAGTATGATTGAGTAAGAGTACATGAATAAATACGTATATTGTAACTGAGATCGTGATAATACTAAATACTGTGTTTGAATACTGATTAACTATTATCCCAGTATGCTGAAACTGAATTACTGATAACTGAATGACTGTATCTGACAGTCCTAATTCTGTGGAACTATACTGAGTTTCGTACCAAGCGAGTGACTATATCTGGTAGTCCTAAATTAGAAGAACTGAACTGAGTTTTATTCTAAGATTGAAACTGAGACTATGGGAGGTAATTATCTAACTGACATGACCCTCTCTAAACTGATTGGGGTCCAACCTGTAACCCCAGTTGGAAGGGTATCAATACCATGCCATAGGTAGAGACAACCGAGAGTTAACCCTCTCTGATAGGAAGCTCTTCTGTTAACTCTTGCTGGTAGGAAAACTCAAATGAGATGTATCAAGCCTCATAGTATCTGGCACGAAGATATCTCAACCTACGTTGGCTGCATAGTTCTGTAACACAGGGATTGCAACTAAGGGTCAAACCCTCTATTGACAAGAATGCCCTCATCCCTGGGTTTGATCAGTGTTGAATCCTACTTCCAACTGAATGGACACTAAACTGATTTCTAGTTTGTACTAGGCCAGACTAAATTGTTAGTGATATTACTGTTTGACTGAACTGAACTGAATTCACTGATTTTCATAGAATGATGGAATACTACTGAATTCTATTAACTGATTAAGCATAGAGTGCTACTGAGGTCTAAGCTGAGTACTGTGACTGAATTACAAACACTACTGAGAGTTCCTAGTTTCTGTAACTAGATGAGTTCTACTGATAAAGCCACTACTAAGATTACTTCGTAACTAAAACTGGCTCTAAGTAAATAGTTAAATTCTTGGGTATTAAATACCCCCATGACTTGATAGCATGAAAATAAATTATCACATGATCTTTCTTAGCATAAAAATGCACATTCTATTTATAAAGCATCTATAGGGATATTTTATCAAACACTTGCATGGCATGAACCTGAATACATGCTAACTTCACTATTCAACCCTCCTGCTTAATTCATCAATCACTTGGAAGACATAAAATATGCACATAATACTAATCATCATGTGAGCACACAGTTTCTAACTACCAAATTCATAATTCGAAGGCTTTAGCATGATTTCACTTGATAACACATATAAATCAATTTACCCCACATGAAACATATCATAAAACATGGATTTGAAACTCAATTAATCAATATAAACATGAATATTATCAAACCCAACATGGAATTCATGAAATCCATAGACATGAAGTTTAAAAATAGTTTCTTGGACTCCCAGGGTGAAAGGGACTCTTGGATGAACACTTCACATACCTTACTGCTTGAATTCTGGAAAATTGATGGAGAGTTCTAGAGTTCTTGATTTGAAATTTGAACACCTAGGGTTCTTGTTCTTGAGCAATTTGTGAGAAAATGAGTATAATTGATCTCCAAAGGATTTAATTTCATATTTTGGGGGCTGAAGGGCAAGGGAAAAAAACCTAATTAACCCTGAGGACGCATCCTTTTAATGCCTGTAAACTGTGTTACCGATGCACAGGCTGACGCACCATGTCATTGGCATTAACGTGATAGCCAATGTACCGCATTAAGTATGCGTCACTTCACTGGAACTTTCACTGAAGCTGGGGAAAAACTATCTTATCGACGTGATGATCGATGCGATGCATCGAGATCACGTCGACCCTCTAATTTGGGCACTCAAACATGGCCTGAACGAGGTTTGAATTATTTGAAACTTTCTCGGGAACATCTATTGACCTTCCAAATCATGAATTAACTCAAATATCAACATTTAAAAGGCACAAAGGTCCCAAAATAAGATTACCAACTTTCGAAGTCTAAAATGGCACTAAGTCTGAATACTTAGCTAATACATTCTAAGTATGGGACCCCTTAACAAGCATAAAGGACTGAATTAAGCTAGAAATTTTGTGGGGTCTTACAATATCTCCCCCTTGGGAACATTTGTCCTCGAATTAGACTGACTAAGCTGGGAATATTGATAAGCTGATTTTCTCATATATAAACTGAGCATGCATATCTGATGCATGGGTACATGGCGGAACTGACTCATGAACACATGACTGAATATGCACTGGTAACTGGTACCAAGTTTGTAAAGGTAATTTAAATATGGAACTGAGTAAGTTCAAGGAAAAACTATTACTTAAACTAAAAAATACTGATGAACCCAAGATCATTTTTGGAGAACGCATAATCGGGAACATGAGAACAGGACTGAGGCTGCAACGTGATACATGAACTGAACTGAGCCCCTTGAATATGTGGCTTATAGATGAGATTTGAACTTGAGGTTCAACTTATAAGTACCCACTACTCCAAACTGGATTCGTTACCTGAAGAGAACTGGGAGGTTTAGGACATGAAAGCTTGGGGTTATAGTGCATCTCCCACTTGGGACATTATGTCCCCCGAAGAATACTGACTTGGCTGAGATACTAAGGAAAACTGGGGCGATGCACAAGGCACCTATGAACTGAATCGTGACTGAATATCTGAGGCCTGAAACTAAGACATGATACATGAACTGAGCTGAACACGCAACTTCCTGGTTGGTCCATCTTAGAATAGTTACATTCATGAGACTTCAGATAGTGTGACTAGATGTAAGGATGGAAAATCACACCACACGAATTTGTCCGTCTGACTGCTAAACTTAATTACTAGTTTTATGGACTAACTCATACTAAAAACTTATTCTCAACTTGAACTTTTCTCTGACACTCTTTTTATTAAGTTGCCAGCAATTTAGAGAGTAAGAAAAGCTTGCCATTGTCTGAATAAGATATCACAACCTGGATAGAATTCTGTAATATGAGGCGAGGCCTACGAATCATCATCTATGATAAAGTTACTAAGTCTTATGCACTTTAACTACTAGCTTGCAATCTTAGCCACGTTTTTCGACTATTCCCTCAACTGGAATTTCTACTTTAACACTGTATGTATTTTACTTGAGGCTACTTAAAATATTAACATGGGCACTGAGAACGCATAAATATACTAACTTATCTGGTTAACTGAGTGACTGATAGCTGAATACTGGGTCTGCAAGACTGAACTATACTTAGTCTGAATAACTGGATTGAAAGTGTCGAGTAGACTGACTGAGTAACATGAGATAACTGAGCATGAATGCATGAAAATATTATTTGAGAATGCAAGACCAAGCGTATAACATGATTCTGAAATAGTCTGTAAATTGAGGTACTGAAATACTAATAATTGAGTAATTGGTAACTGTACGCTATGGTCAAGTAAACCTGAAACTGAACTGAGTTATTGATCTGATTACTGGACTGAGATTGACACTATAACTAAGACTGTGACTAATACTACAATTTAGATGGTAACTAGGACTGAACACACTGTAAGGCATAAGTGCAAAAGTCATGAGCTGTATGACCTAAGTTTGGAGATTTCGTGTTCATAGAACATGATTCGTACTACTGAGTGAACTGGAAATCCTCGTACTAAGAACTAAAAATGCACATGATTCTATGGAAAGTGTGTGAATATAAGTTGTGTTCATGGAGCTGAGATGTAAAGCATGCGTAGGTATCGTGATGACTGAAGTACAAAACTTTGAACTGAGGTAAAGACGGGTTGGCCATATTCCCACCCATTACTTTTCTACACATACTAATATTACTACTAAAATCTGGAAGCTTACCGGACAGTTCCTGTATACCCGTTGGGCTATGATAGACTGACCCACTAGGGTGGAGGCTGAGAAAGGTTTTGTTAATATTTGGTCTGACTTTAAAGTTAACTGTTATGCAAAGAGTTACAAAATACGGAGAAGCTCCTAGATTTGATGAGACATAAATAGGTAAATTGAAGATCTATAATGTACCAGTGACCACATTAGGGGAACTTTCTTGATCTTGCCTGGATTGAAGTGCATAAAGCCTATTTGGGCACTTCCCACTGGTGGCGCTGGAAGTGGCACCCAGCTGACTCGAGCGACTGGACTGAGCTGAAGGATGATTGTGCTGACTTCGTAGACCAGCCTTAGGATAGTCTTAGACTCTGTGACCTAACTCGTCATATCCAAAACACATATCACTACCGGCTCTACACATACCCTTATGATTCTTACCACATTCTTTGCAAAGCGGATTAGTACAAACACCTCTTATACTACTCTGGGTTTTGGAGTCTGGCACCCCATTATGACTATCATTCCTAAACCTTGGTACTGGTGTACTAGCTGAAGATGGAACTGGGGATGAAAACTTCTGACAAAACCAAGAATAGTTACCACCCTCTGACCTTGGCTGGGCAAAACTAAAGCTACTTGTTCTGGATCTCTTATTTTCTCTCTCCTTCTTCTTAAGTTTTGTTCCTCAATTTGTTGAGCATGGACCATAAGCCTAGATATGTCCATCTCCCTAAACAACATCACAGTCCTACACTCTTTAACCACTCTATCAGATACCCAGACATAAACTTGCCCATTCTGGATCTATTGTTTTCTACTACATGGGGAGCATACCTGGCTAACTGAGTAAACTTGAGGGAATACTCTTTCACACTCATACTACATTGCTTGAGATTGATGAACTCTAACATCTTGGATTTTTTCACCTCTAAGGGAAAGAATCTATCTAAAAAGGCCATAGCAAACTCTTCCCATTCTATGGGCTTTACATTTGCACCCCTGTATACCTTCCACTACTTAAACCAGGTATGGGCTACATCTTGTAGCTGATAGGAGGCTAACTCAGTACTCTCACTGAAAGTCACTCTCATGATATCTGTGACTTTATGAACCTAATTAAAGAACTCCTGTAGATCCTCTTCAGACTTAGAACCTGAGAATAAGAGAGGATTCATTCGGGTAAAGTCCTGAATCCTGGCTGCAACAGTATTGGCCACTGGGTTGGCCAAAATAGCAATTGGCCGATTATTCTGAGTTATAACTGAATTGGCTATAGTAGTGAATACAACCTTGAATTTTGAATGAGAGACGTTCTAGTCTAGGGGATCTGTCTGAACGATCTGAGGTTCTGACTGGTCTTCCATTCCTCTTCCCTTAGCCCTCTTTGGAGGCATATTCTTTAAACGAAAGAGAAAGGATTAGACTGAGAGGGTAACTGGAGCTCACGCTCACTTGGATGACATGAATACTGAAAGAAGAGAAAATTTTCCTAAAACACCTTGTAGCCTTCTGTCCATAAGTGTGGCATGCAATACACCCATGCACAAGACTCTACTAGATGCGGTTTTCAGATGTCCTAGGACACTGTTGAACCTTAGGCTCTAATACCAAGTTTTTAATGCCCCAAGTCTATACCCCGGATGCCACACAGTGCTCATAATCCCGAAAGACCATAAGTTAATCCATGACTAGTACCTACTACAATAACTGAGTAATAATACTGTAATTATGAGAAAATAGGTGAAAAATTGCCATAAGGTTTAATACTGAATAATACTAAATAAAAAAATATTGAATAAGGTATCATAATACCCAAAACTGAAAATCAATACTAAAAGAAAACTGACCAACTGACGAAAAATACTCTAGTCTAAAAAAACCTCTAACTGTCTGAACTGTGGAGTTGATGGGACAAGTCCCCAACTAACTTCGACTACCAAAATTGAACTGGAATGCTAAAAAAAATCATTTCCTTGAACTATGAGGACTCACCACTACTCTGTCTGCTGAGAAACTGAACTGCTAAGGGTGCTCTGGAGCCCGTGCGTCTGAACCTATGATATAAGACATCATAGCGCAAGAGAAAAGCATGCGTCAGTACTTTGAATGTATTGGTATGCTCAGTGGGGTAGGCTAAAATGAATGGGTTCATATTCATGAACAATAATAACTAAATAACATGAGTATGACTGAGTAAGAGTACATGCATGAATACGTACACTGTAACTGAGATCGTGATAATACTGAATATTGAGTCTAAATACTGATTAAATGTTATCTAAGTATGTTGATACTGAATTGCTGATAACTAAATGATTGTATCTGATAGTCCTGATTCTATGAAACTATACTGAGTTTTGTACTGAGCTGAGTGACTATATCTGATAGTCCTGAATTTGTAGAACTGAACTGAGTTCTATTCTGAGACTGAAACTAAGACTGTGGGAGGTAATCATCTAACCGACATACCCTTCTCTGAACTGATTGGGGTCTAACCTGTAACCCCAGTTGAAAGGGTGTCAACACCGTGCCAGAGGTAGAGACAAGTTGAGAGTTAACCCTCTCTGACAAGAAGCTCTTCTATCAACCCTTGCTGGTAGAAAAACTCAATTAAGATGTATCAACCCTCATAGTATCTGGCAGGAAGATATCTCAACCTATGATGGATACATAGTTCTGTAACGCAGGGATTACTACTAAGGGTCAAACCCTCTATTGACAGGAATGCCCCTATCCCTGGGTTCGCTCAATGCTGAATCCTACTCCCAACTAAATGGACGCTGAAATAATTTCTAGGCTGTACTAGGCTGGACTGAATTATTACTGATATTACTATTTGACTGAACTGAACTGAGTTCACTGAGTTTCGTAGACTGACGGAATACTACTGAATTCTATTAACTGACTGAGCACAGAGTGCTACTGAGGTCTAAACTGAGTACTGTGATTGAATTATGAACACTACTGAGAGTTCCTAGTTTCTATAACTGGATGAGTTCTACTGATCGAGTCACTACTGAGATTACTTTGTAACTGACACTGTCTTTAAGTAAATAGCTAAATTGTCGGGTATTAAATACCCCCAGGACTCGATAGCATGAAAATAAAGCATCGCATGATCTTGCTTAGCATAAAAATGCACATTCTATTCATAAAGCATCTATAGAGACACTTTATCAAAACTTGCATGGCATAAACCTGAATACATGATAACATGATACAATTTCACTATTCAACCTTATGCTTAGTTCATCAATCACTTGAAAGACATAAAATATGCACATAATACTAATCATCATGTGAGCACACAATTTCCAACTACCAAATTCACAATTCGAAGGCTTTAGCATGATTTCACTTGATAACATATATAAATCAATTTACCCCATATGAAACTTATCATAAAACATGGATTTGAAACTCAGTTAATCAATATAAACATGAATATTATCAAACCCAACATGGAATTCATGAAATCCATAAACATGAAGTTTAAAAATGGTTTCTTGGACTCCAAGGGTGAAAGGGACCCTTGGATAAACACTTCACATACTTTACTACTTGAATTCTGGAAAATTGATGGAGAGTTCTTGAGTTTTTTATTTGAAATTTGAACACCTAGGGTTCTTGTTCTTGAGAAATTTGTGAGAGAATGAGTATAATTGCTCTCCAAAGGATTTAATTTAATGTTTTGGTGGCTGAAGGGTATGGGTAAAAGACCTAATTAACCCTGAGGATGCATCCTTTTAATACCTGTAAACTGTGTTACCGATGCGCAGGCCGACGCACCGTGTCATTGGCACTAACGTGATAGCCAATGTGCCGCATTAAGTATGCGTCGGTTCACTGGAACTTGCACTAAAGCTAGGGAAAAACTATCTTATCAACGTGATGGTCGATGCGATGCATCGAGATCACGTCGACCCTATGATTTGGGCACTCAAACATGGCCTGAACGAGGTTTGAAAAATTTGAAACTTTTCCAGGAACATCTATTAACCTTCTTGATCATAAATTAACTCAAATATCAACCTTTAAAGGGCGCAAAGGTCCCAAAATAAGATTGCCAACTTTCGAAGGCCAAAATGGCACTAAGTCTAAATACTCAGCTTATATATTCTAAGCTGGGACCTATTAACAAGCTTAAAGGACTGAATTAAGCTAGAAATTTTGCGGGGTCTTACAATATTATTAATTTGTTTATATGTGAATGACTTATAATAATTAATTAGGGGATAATATAATAAAATCATGAAGTAGCTGAAGCAGGTGAAGAAACAGGCATGTCGACAAAGTGTTGCCTGTTTCTTCACACTTATTAATAGTAGTAACTTATCTCTAGGGAGTTGTTTGGCTTATATTAATAGTTTTGAGATTAAATGCTAGATTATTTTACATGCATTTGGGTAGAGGTGTTAGTTAATCTTGAATTACTTATCTGTCACTGATGACCACTAATTTCTTGATCTCAATAACGATTCAAGCTAAGATTGATTATCAACTCAAATACATCTTTGATATCATATTCAGCTGCTTGATCAGCTCGTGTGAGCTTCACAAGTATTTTTAAAATTGAGTCAAGCTAAGGTTTATTCAGCTCGAATTAATATCAATTTTGACTAAAATTGATATTAATTGAATAAGAATTAGGCTAGACATTACATAAGCTGGGCAAATTGAATTAACTTAGGTTGCTATTTAAAAAATGTAGGAAAGACGTAATAATAATAATAATAATAATAATAATAATAATAATAATAATAATAATAATAATAATAATAATATAATAATAATAATAATAATAATAATAATAATAATAATAATAATAATAATAGACAATGTTTGTAAATTATGGGCATGTATAATTGCGGAAATGATTTAATAAATATTAGCAAAATTATGTAAAATATTATATAATGTAAAAGTAGTAATATAAAAATAAATTGTATATTTTCAAATCATGAATGCGACACGTTAATATTTATTTGATATCAACATAATGCATAGAAAATATCAACATTTAAAATTAATAATTTTGATAAAATAGAAGCCTAAGAGGGGTATCAGGAGGTCAAAATTGGGTGTCAACACAACTAACCCGATTTATTCCCACAAATTAGGGTCCATGGAGGGTATAGTGTACGCAGATCTTACTGCTAAGGTAGATAGGTTGTTTTCAATAGATCCTTAGTTTAAGAAAAATAGTCTGAAGCTGTCCAATTTCAATAAAAATATTAGTGAAAATTGATTTAATATTGGTCGTTGATCAAATATGATGAACGATTGATATTAGAATTGAGGAGATGAGTCAAATAGGGATTAGATATTGGATTTAAAAAATTGAATTGAGGATTTCGATTGAGTCAAATTAAACTCAATTGACACAAATTGAGTATAAAATGGCTAGAATTTAAATAAATTAGGAAAATTGAATTGAATTAGGTTGATATTTAATAAATATAGTAACTATATAAAATTAATATTAAAAATAAATATAATAATAATAAAAAAAAATATTGATCAACGGTTGAGATCTAAAGATTAAGAAGTTGGTTAAAAAATTGAATGAAATTTGAAATTGAGTTCAATTGGACACAATTTGGGATAGGATTGTAATAAATTGGATAAATTTAGGCTAAAATTGTTACAAACTGGCAAAATCAGACTAGAAAATAAATAAATTAAAAAATTAAATTGACTAAGGTTGCGAATTAATACAATAATAATAATAGTAAAATAAATAATATAATTATTCTTAGATTAGTTATGAATAAATTGTGTAACTAAAAATACGATACATAATATATTACTTTAAAGTCAACGATAACAATAATATATTATTTTATTATATATATAAATATTATATTTATATTTTTTTATTTTATATCTTTAGTATAAATAATGTTTTGCCGTTATTTCATTTCATTTCATCCATGTTGAGTTATTTATATTTGAAAATGAAAAATACGTTTGAAAAAAAAAATTCTAAAAAAAATCACAAATTTTAAATGTCCGGTCATGACAAAGAAAGACTCACTACTTTAATCTTCAAAATCGAAATAAAATTTTGAAATAACTGAACCGAATTTATAGAAATCGAATCAAATCAAATTTATTTTGGTTTGATTATGGCTGTCATTTTCGTCAATCCGAAAATTGAAAAAACAAATCGATATTAAACAAGCAAATCAAACAAACAAAATGTCCACCCCTAATCTCATCATATATGTAACTGTGAAACTACCTAATACTTTCAACTCAATGTAAAATAAATTAATTTTTTATTTTATTTCATGATTATTATACCTTATATCTCACATCAAACTACTCCTAAATTTATATTATATTGATATATTATATTGTCGTGCGTAGTACGATACCTTACAATCATATTTAAATTAACCAATAGAAAAACACGCTCTATTTGAGCCCTGAATCGTTCTTCGCCCTATCTTAGGTCAACGAAATTTCACCTCTTTAATTTTTTGGTGATAACATAATGAGTCAAGCTAAGGTTTATTCGGCTCGAATACATCTGTGATACCATCTATGTCAACAAACTAATTTTAATTTCTTGAGCATCTTTGGTTTGATTACACGTGTCCGCCAACTTAATGTCTAATTTCTTTTTATTTTTTGTGTTTTATTCTTCAAGTTTATCCTTTTCAAGTCACAAAAAATCCTACGTAAATCCCCAAGAAATAGTTACAACTAAATTTGTAACAACACAATCCCCCAATAATTTCTCAAGTAATAATTTCGCAGGTAAATCCTCAATAATAAATCCCTTGCAAAATTCGCAGCACAAAATTCCTAAATAATTTTTCAAGTAATAAAATCCATTTCATAAATTTTCACCAAAATATCTCTACGTAAATCCGTATGATAAATTACCTAAAAATTTATATATATATATATATATATATATATATATATATATATATATATATAACCATATACCTGCGGATTTACCTAGAGATAAAATATCCACCGATACATTTCCCCAGGTAATGTCGCAAGTAATAATTTCGCAGGTAAATCCTCAAGAATAAATTCCCAGCAAAATTCGCAGCACAAAATCACCAAATAATTTCCTAGGTAATAAAATCCATTACATAAATTTTCACCAACATATATTAACGTAAATTTATAGTATATATATCTATATATGTCCATATGTCTACGGATTTACATAGAGATAAAATACCCGCCGATACATTTTCCCAGGTAATGTCACAAGTAATAATTTTGCAGGTATATCCCCAGCAAAATTCGCAGCACAAAATTCCCAAACAATTTTCTAGGTAATAAAATTCATTACATAAATTTTCACCAAAATATCTCTATGTAAATCCGTAGGATAAATTACCTGAGAATTTTTCTATCGATTTAAAAAATATATATATTTGTCCATATACCTGCGAATTTACGTAGAGATAAAATACCTGTCTATACATTTCCCCAGGTAATGTCGCAAGTACGAAATTTGCGCAATATTGCGCCAAATTTACCTGCGGAATTTGTTGCAAATATATAGTTCACAGGTAATATATTTTAATGTTGAGGAATTTAATATTTTCGTAGGTAAATCCGCATGTATTTCCTGCGATATATTTCCCTAGGTAAAATCCCCATGTAATTTACAGTTTTCTAGTAGTGAAGGACAATTCGTAAATTCGAAGGACTTGACTTATTTTGTTTCATCTTATTTCTTTAAAATACTGTTAACACACTTCTATTGAAAGATCATTTTTTATCTTGTGTTGAAGGTGTTAAAAAACTTCATAAGTGTTCTTGCATTAATCTTGAACTTATGTTGAAGTGTTTGAACTAACATACAGATTTGTGTACCCGAAACAACAATTTCTTGATAGCTCAGGGATGTTTGTAGATACCCAAGAATTTAAATATATTTAAATATAAACCACATAAAATGGTGATAGATTATAATTTCTTTAATCTATTCACTCATAAATTCACCTCATTATTTGAACTTGATGATTTTTTTCCCAATTAAGCAATGCAACTATTGTTCACATCCAAATCCTCAAGTACCATGTAGCAGTAACAAGAGCTACCAGCTAAGCTTTTTGTAAATTAATATATATGCTTCAACGATATGAATTGATATATCAAGTACATTGAAAACAAAACACATAATACAAATAAAAGATTTCAAATGGAGCAAATCTTTTTTCCAACATCAATAAGGGACCTTTAGGCTTTATTGAACCTTACGAAAAGGATTAAAACATAAACCCTGGTTCAATTTTGCACATGAATAACAAACATATAAATTAGTTTTGGTCAGTCTTGTGAACCCTTTTAGCTCCATAATTAGCTGGTGGACGTTGTTGACAGGTGCATTGATGTTTTGTCAAGTCACATATGGGATGTGAGTCTATGCACCTCACAGCCTTAGCACAATCCACATTGTTAGAGCATACTGTTGCATGGCTTCCTTGTCCTAGCAACATTCACATCGTTGAATAAGTCAGTGGCGTGCGCAAGATTTTTCATAAGCGACTTCAATATTTGAAAAAGTGAACAAATAAACGAATTGCCGTAATAACAAGCAATTTGTGGAGAATATGAACTACTAAGTAATATAGGTAAATATATCTATCTATATATATATATATATATATATATATATATATTAAAAAAATGCTTACCTAACAAAATAAGCAAAAAAGAGACCCAGAAAATCTTAGGGAATGTTGCTTTCTCCATTCTCTTCCAAGTGTAGTGGTAGCACAAGAATAACTATATGTTGAATATCTTTTTGCAACTTAACTGTTGATTGCATATATATATAGGGGAGCAATACACCAGCACCAAACCTTCAGTTAATGCTCAAATGGCAAAAGGGGTAAATTCTAATCTGAGAGGATCAAACAATTTATGTCTTTCCCATAAATAGTGTAGCTAATTAAGGAAATTAAATTAATGTAAGACTAAGGTAACACAATCTTTTCTTGCAGAAACTTAGGGAGGTGAATCAGTGAATCACTTAATTTCCTTTTGATGTTTGAAGCAAGTAATCTAAAATCAAATTCTTTCCAAATAAACTCATTAAAAGGGTCAAACAACTTGTTGCACTTCCCATTCTCAATTTCTCATGATAATCAATAGCTAATTATAGAAAAAAATTAAGTTATATTCACGATGTGTTTGGAACGGAGAAAAACGTTTTCCCAAGCATGTTTTTAACTTTCTCATTTTTGATAGACTAAAATGTTTTTCCAACTTAATGAACTTTCCTTCAATTTAAGAAAATAAACTTTCCTATGTAAAGTAAGGAAAATACTTTTCAAAACTATCTTTCAATCCTATCACCCGACTCTCGACCCCAACCCCAACCCCAACCCAGGACCAGTCTCAGGACCTGACTGAGACCATTGTGCCGACTTGCGATCCAACTCCAGACCCATACGACTCCTAACCCGCGACCCACACCAGACTCGGAACCTGACATTCGAGCTAGGATTCGACCTAACCTTGGACCCAACATCGACCTAGATTTTACACTAAACTCCTGACCCCGACTCGAGACATAACTCTTGTACCTTATATGATAACTCGATACTGATCCTGACTTGGGAATCGGCTCCTAACCTCGACAGGAGTCAGGAGACCAAACTCCTGACCTTAAGACCCTAAATTCGATCATGGCCCTGATCTAGGAGCTAGCTAGGACCCGACTTTCGACCCAAAACCATACTAGAGTTTGGGCACCAAAAAACTACCGTTATATGCATGCAGTCCAAAGGAGGGTCAAAAAACAAATTCAAGAAATATACGCCGTCTGTGGGGATCGAACCCACGACCACGTGGTTAAAAGCCACGCGCTCTACCACTGAGCTAAGACGGCTGATATGCTAAGCTTTTCATATATAATGAACTTAAAATTCTATTTATTTACTACTCCTTTTCTTCTTCACATCCACCCAAGGGGAGGAGGGTAAAATTAAAGAGATAAAGGACAAGAAAGAGTCTTTTGTATTTTGACTAAAGTAGTGAAAGTCAACCAGATAAAATAAGTAATAGGAGTTGTCTTTTAAAAGATTTGTGACGCTAAAATCATTTTCACATAAAGGCTGTGAAAAAAGATACTCTATATGACAAGTAAAATAAACAAAGAAAACAATAAGTAGCACGAAAAGTTATAAGGAGGAAATAAAAAAAGACATTTTATATGATACAACACTTGAACCAAACAGGATGACTTTTTATTACAAAAATATCGTTTATAGTAACTTCAGCAAAGTTACACAATTACAAAAAATTAATGTGCCTAGTAGCTACTTTCAATATGATAATATAAAATTAAACAAAAATTAAATGTAACTTAAGCAAAGTTTCATAATTACAGGAAAAAAAATAATGAGTAGCTACTTTCACTATGATGTAAAACTAGAAAAATTGAGTGATCATCTGTGAAATCACCTCTACATAATCTTACTACTATTAGTGTACGCATCACGTTTACAATAACAATTATGTGATTTCAAGAAACATGTAGGTTTCTCATGACGAGGATCCAAACATTTCAATAACACACCACAATCAGCATCATTATTACACCTAGTTTCATTATTTGGTCTACTATTTGGAAGTTTACAATAACATACATTTCTACTTGCAAAACATGAAGGTGTGCCATTGATACATTTCAATTGTCTAACACAATCTGCAACTGTTTTGCATGTAAATGGTAGATTGTCATGTGTACGTCTGCAGAAGCATACGTTTGTTCTGTAGTAACATGTTGGACGCCCTTCGCTGCATTTCATTTGTTTAACGCATTCGCTTGTATCGTTGCACTTAAATTCCCCCTTGATTGTGTGTCCTGGTAAAAAAGAGATATATCTTAAGACATTAATGAGGGTAAAATAATCAAAAAGTCTTTCTGATTAATGTTTTACTTAAGAAACGTGTGAAAGAGAAACACAACAGAAAAATTGAGATTGACAGAGTACTATATTTTATTTTTTGTGCCTTCATTTGTATAAGACAATATGTTAAAATTAGTCTGATTGAGATCAAGGGTGACACATAAATTATGTTCGTTTAGCATGTGTTAGTTTTATATTTAGTTAGCATCAATATTCAAAATAATTCATAAGAAATACATAATAAAGCTTTCTAAATCTGTGAGTTCTTATAATTTTGGGATATCTATTGCAAAATGATACCAAATTGCTTGCTTTTTCCAAAAAAAAAAAAATGTTGTTTAGGATAATAAGAGGTCTAGTTGGGTCAATGGTGATCTTCTACTTAGTGAAATTACTTTGGGTCAATTTGTGACCAGCAAAAATTATTGGTGCATTTTTATGATCGCCTTTATATTTATCCTCCTGAATCAACTGTGGAATTTACCCCACTAGAAATTACACTGCAATAATTATGTACATTATATAACTTTGGATATAATTGTGTACATTATATAGCTTTGGATTATACAATTTACAGTTTCTATAACTCAAATGGCATATATATTTATGACAAAAATATAAATAACAAAAATACAAATATATACAAATACAAATGCTACAAAATGTAATTTGATAAAAAAAGTGTTGCTATTTTTTTGTAATTTAATATTTAAGTATGCTACTTTATGTATTTTTTCCTATATTTATCCCGAAGATATACATACAACATAAACTCCAATCAGAAATAGTGATATTTCTTTATAAAAAACTTCGCATAATTTTTTTTGGGTGAACACACCGCGTAAAAATTGGAGGGATTGTCGCAGTTTCTTCTATCGACGCAACACCCTCTTAAATGGAATATAGAGAATAGCTAGCTAGATGTACTTACCTAACAAAATAACCAAAAAGGAAACCCAAAATACCTTTTGGATTATTGTTGCCTTCTCCATTTTCTCCGAAATAGTATTTTGGTCGTAGCAGTACAATAATTATATGACCTAATATTGTTTAAAACTGTTGTTAATTTAGCAAAATGAATTTATAGGGGAAGAAAAGGCTATATTGACCAATAATAACTTGTTACAAGCATCATATGACCACAACTTACAAGCGCATTTTCATATACTCCTCACATGTCACATGTAGGAGTATTCCACTATTCAACCATTGAGCTTCCTTCAAATTTGCTCTCACTAGTTTTTATCTAATAACTAACTACAACAACAACAAACTCAGTGTATTCCCACATAGTGGAGTCTGGAGAGGGTAAGATGTACGCAGTCCATACCTCTACCTCTAAAAAAGTAGAAAAGCTGTTTCCGAATCTAATAACGAACTAATTAAAAAAAAATTAATTGAAACTTTATCCACTATGTAGGAACATGTTTCTCAATCTCATAAATGATGTGAAATATTGAAGAAGAAAGTTAGGGATTTTTTATATATATATACGAAATTCGTCTTGTATTGACCAAAATTACCATAGCACTAGTATTTTTCCTTTTCACCAAAATATAGCAGGAGTTTTATTTCATAACAT
Organism: Capsicum annuum; assembly: GCF_002878395.1. NCBI lineage: Eukaryota > Viridiplantae > Streptophyta > Magnoliopsida > Solanales > Solanaceae > Capsicum > Capsicum annuum. The sequence continues at coordinate 17,749,033 of NC_061113.1, read as the reverse complement.
ATAAAAATCAAGTTTTCGTCTCGCTCAGAACTTCAAAACTACCATCTTATTCCATGCTTTACTATGAATTTGTTTAGTATTCCGTATCTCGAGCCGGGGGTCTATCAGAAATAGCCTTTCTACTTCTTTAGAGGTAGAGGTATGGACTACGTACATCTTACCCTCCCTAGACCTCACTATGTGGGAATACACTGGGTTTGTTGTTGTTGTTGTTGTCAGAACTTCAAAACTTGCTCACAATTCATGTATAAATTATGTATGAAATATATATGTAACTATATAAATTTTAGAAGAAAGGTATAAGGGTGTTAAGTGGACCGGACCGGGTCAATCCGGAACTGGCCCGTAAATTTTAGCCGGTTAGTGGGCCGGTCCAGAATCGGGCCGGTTTCGGGTCCAACAATAAAATTTTTAAAAACAACCTTGAACCAGCCCACTTAACCCAACCCAGTCCAACCCACCTTAACCCGGTCAAAATCGGTTTAAAATCCGGTCAAAAACCAAAAAAAAAAAGTTTTTTCTCTGATATACACTATATAAACCCACCTATATACATTTTAAATACGTTAAACAATATATATACACTACATATATAATATATATTACATTAGACTTTAAAAATATATATACACATAATACATATACACAATTACACATGTAATCGTGTATATGACTATACGTTAGTTAAATATATATACTACTCTAAATAAAACATATACTCAAAGATATATACTACAATATAATGATATATATAATAATTTATAAAACATATACACATGTATACGTTAAATATATACTACTTTAAAAAATATATACACATATATACGTACCATTCAATGTATATACTTCTTTAAATAAAACATACACTTCAATATATATATATATACTACAATAAATACACACACTAAATATATAGTTATATACTAATTTATAAAACATATACACATGTATACGTTAAATATATACTACGTTGAAAAATATATACACATATATATGTATCATTCAATGTATGTAACTCTTTAAATAAATCATATACTACAATATATATATACTACAATATGTATACACACACTATATAAATAGTTATATACTAATTTTTAAAACATAGACACATGTATACGTGAATATATACTACTTTAGAAAATATATACACATATATACGTACCATTCAATGTATGTACTTCTTTAAATAAAACATATATTTCAATATATATATATATACTACAATATATACACACACTATTTATATAGTTATATACAAATTTATAAAATATATACACATATATACGTACCATTCAATGTATGTACTTCTTTAAATGAAACACATACTTCAATATATTTATAATACATTATATACACACACTAAATATATAGTTATATACTAATTTATAAAACATATACACATGTATACGTTAAATATATACTACTTTAGAAAATATATACACATATATACGCGTCATTCAATGTATGTACTTCTTTAAATAAAACATATACTACAACATATACACAAACTAAATATATAGTTATATACTAATTTATAAAACATATACACATGTATACGTTAAATATATACTACTTTAGAAAATATATACACATATATACGTAACATTCAAAGTATGTACTTCTTTAAATAAAACATATACTACAATATATACACACACTATAATTCATTAAATGAAAAATTACAAAGTACGGACTAAGGAGTGAATGAATATTGAATTTTATTGATTGCAAAATGATCCAAAATTTATAATTTATATGGATGAAAAATCTACAAATTTTGCATCATTTTTTTCAACTCATTCATATTAATATTAACGGGAACTTGCATAGGATAGTCAAAGTCAACGGGGGCAAAACCATGCATTGGACTTGATTCTGCTGAGTTCTCCCATGAATTCATAATTTATTCAAGTCTCTGCTCGTCGTTCGGCTCCGCTATCATTCCTTGATTTCTTCGTTCCGTTCTTCAAGGCAAACTAGAATATTCATTGCATTTCTTCCCAATGAATGTCGGTTGTCTCTAAGCTACTTTCGTCCCTGACTAAAAGCGCTCTCCGATGCAATAGTTGATATTGGAATATTCAAGATATCTCTGGTTAATCTTGAAAGCACAGGATATTGTCTTTCATTATTCCTCCACCAATCCAATGCATTGATCCATTGTCTGTGATCCTCTATCAGCGTTCGAAGATAAACCTTCAGCTCTTCCCGATAAGTTATTGTGTAAGATTCCTCCTCAACACTATTCCAACAAGGTAAATCATAAAAGTAATCAGAAAAAATACTATGTGCCGGCCTTTTAGAAGATGATGGCTCCTCAGGAGGATGAGGAACAGCAGTTGGAGTGATATTTGTCGGCACAACTAAATCAACTAAATCAGCATAGTGGTTATATAATTTATCTATGTAAGTGTTTGCATCGGCCATAGCCGTCCACAAATCAGGTTGTACGTTCTGGTTCTTTATCATTAGAACTATTGTTAGTATTTATTTCTAAGTTAGCATAAATAAGAGTACTAAAGTGGCACATAGTATTATATTTCATGCACGGATTTAGCATAGCACCAACCAAGTAAATAGGGGGAATCAGAAAAAAGTATTTTTTAAATTTAGCAAACATGGCACCAACAGCTTCTTTGTAACCTTCTTTATTTTTATATTCTTTGAGCAAACCAGAAATATCGGTTATATATGACAAAATATTACAAATAGTAGGATAATAAGCACCGAAAAATTCAACCGTATCTATATAATTTTTTTTCAAAAACTTAACAAGATCATTAATTGCATCCCAATCAGAATCACGTAGCATGCAGTGGACAGAATCAGCAAACGAACCACAATGTTGGTTAAAGGATAGTGTAATACGAACTCTATATTTATAACAAGTTTTTAAAAAATCATACGTAGCATTCCATCTAGTATCACATTCTTCGGGCATCAATATCGGTGCAAGTCCATTTTGTTCACATTTAAGTTTAACATCTCTAATTCTTTTTCTACAATTATTTTCCTGAATAAAACCAACTATAAGACAAATTTTTTCAATATAAAGCTCAAAAAACACAAGATCATCTCTTACAATTAAATTATATATATGACAAGCAAACCTAATATGAAAAATTTCAGGTAACGGCGGAGATAGCTTAGATTTTAACTTTGTTATAGCAGTCTAGTTGTTAGAAGCATTATCAAAAGCAATACATAAGATTTTATTTTCAATACCGTAAAATTCTGCAACTTTAGCAATCGAATCAGTAATAAAATCTCTAGTATGTTTACGATCTTCATCATATAAAAAAACAAGAATACGTTTTTCCATAACAAAATTACTACCTATTCAATGACAAATAATGGTTAAATGATTATTTTTATTTACAGCATGATCAAGATCAGAAGTTAGGGATATTCTACATTGAATATTTTTTAACAATGTTGATAAATAAAAATAATATTGTGAATGAAGTCTAAAAATATCGACCCTACAAGTACTTCTAGAAATACCATTAAACATAGGATTATAAATTCCTTGAATATAATGTATAAAGGCATCAGAAGAAGGAAAACTAAAAGGCAAACAACCCACAACTATCATTTTTGTTATTTCTTCCCAGTCCCTCAATTTATTATACTTCTTCATTACCTGACCAGTTGCCGGGTCTATTCTAGTTTGTGTTGGCCCACCAACATCCGCACCACCTTGTGCAATTCTTAACTCTCTATCTTGATTATCAGTTATATGTCTCATTAACGTACCCGTACCGCCTTGCTTGCCTCCTTTTTTATGCTTATTTATTTCTTGACAAATATTGCATTGCATCTCAATATCTGGTATATGTTCAAAAAATTGCCATGCAATACTAGTTGTTTTACGAGCTCTTAGGGCACGGGGAGGACGGGGAGGGAGATTAACCAATTCAAATTAACGTTAGCATTTCCTACTGTGGGTGTCTCACCAATATTTTCATCATCTTCATCTAAATTAACCGCATCTACTTCATTTTCTTCTTCTATATCACAATTTTTCTGAGCTTCTACATAATCCATATCGTGAGCACCTACACCTATTTCTTCCTCAAAAGGTTGACTAAGTGGTACCAGAGGCGGAAGCACATGGGTATATCTGCTACTTGAAGTACCTCTACCGCTAGTAATTTGCTTTTTACTACCACTACTACTACCACTTCCGGGACAACATTTTTTAACACCTTTAGTGGCGAGGTTTCTTAATTTATCCATAAAATAAATTAAATTAAAAAAAATTCAAAATACACAAATATAATAAAATTAAATATTCAACAATTAATACACTAATTAAAAATTAAAAGTAAGAGATGGAACGACAATATCAAATTTTGGAAGTATCCAAAGGTTGCGACTTTAGGAACTTCCACCCGTACTTTGTAATCGCAAAATTAAAAAAATTAAATTGAGTACTTTAGGAAATATATAGAATATTTGAGAATTGAGATTTGAGAGAGAATGAGATTTGAGAGAATGAAAATTTTGTGAAAAATGATTTGAAAGTGTAGGGTATTTATAGGATTTTTTTTGGGTTTAAAATTTTATTTTGGTTTAATTTTTTTTTTTTTTTAAAAAATAGGCCAATTAGCCGTTTTTGGGGCCCAAACGGTAATATAGTCGTTGGGCCCAACGGACAAAATTAATTTTTTTTAAAAGATCCGCGCCGGTTAACCGACGGGCCCGTACCAGATTTGGTCAAGGCCGGGTTAACCAGGTTCAAAATTAAAAAAAATCCAGCCCGGTACCCGGTACCCTACAACCCGTGGGCAGACTGGGCCGGGTCAAACTGACCTGTCCCACCCGCTTGACATGCTTAATTTTACTATTGGTATTAAATACTACTTTATTATTTAATGCATTTTTTCGAAGCAATAAATTCATTAATTCAAAGGATAATATGATAAAATTACTTCTAATTGTTGATTAATGCTTCAAAAACTGTCAATTAGTTCCTAGTTTTTAGCTAGTAAAAGTAGTGCTAGTTTATCCACTAATTTTTTAGTTGTTTATTTTTAGCTAATACTAGTTGGTTGTAAGCGCGGTGTCCGGGGAAGGACCCCACCACAAGGGTGTATCGTACGCAGCCTTACCTTGCATTTCTGCTAGAGGCTGTTTCCAAGGCTTGAACCCATGACCTCCTGGTCACATGGCAACAACTTTACCAGTTACTCAGAGGTAGAGGTATGGACTGCGTACATCTTACCCCCCCCAGACCCCACTAAGTGGGAATACACTGGGTTTGTTGTTGTTGTTGTTGTTGTAGTTGGTTGTAAGCCTATTTAATAGACCATTGCTGCAGCTCTTTTAATTGCAATCGAACAACTTCTAATAAATACTCTTTTTATTTCTTACGTTCTTTTTTATATCTCAATAATATTTTTGGTATCAGCGCAACTTCTGATATGTAATTTTTTTAGATATCCATCGGAAGAGGGTGGAGAGAGAAACCGGTGAGCATTACACTTTTATTTTTCGAGGTAAAGAATGAAAGAAGAGAGAAAGAGAGAAGAAAAATCTATTGGTGGAGAAAGAATGAAAGATAAATTAATTAAGAGAAAAAGAATAGATGGTTGTGGGAACTTCTAATTATATTTTTTCCGAAGAAAACGAACAACCAAAGGTGGTGAAAGAACAAAAATTTATAGACATGCTCTTAATATTTTTTGAAAAAATAGTAAAGATATTTTTTTTGTACAATGTTTTATCTTATTTATTTACTATTTTTTTTTGAAAATTATTTTGTTTCTTTTCCAGAAGATATATAAGAACATATTTGAGGAATGGTTGCAATCTTGACCACACAAAAATTGAGCTAGCTACTCTTGTCTTAGTGGCAAAATAAGTACTTTCACTTGAGGAATTCATAAGTTGGATTTCATGGTGATTTGAGTAACGAAGAACAAGAGAAGAAGAGGAGTTCCTTGATTTTTCAAATGAAAACAGTCTCAAACAGATAACAACACCTACATCTTTGGGTACTTCTAGAAGGCCATTTGTTGGCTCCACAACAAAGAGATGAAAATGTCTTGGCTTAGATCTAGCCCTTTATTTTATTGGATTCTTTGTACA
>NC_061113.1:17739500-17739937 GCF_002878395.1 Capsicum annuum | reverse complement strand
AAATTTTTTTTTAATTAATTTTTAAAAAATCGACCACAAGTGGTCGGTTTTTAATTTATTTTTTAAAAATATATATATTTTAAAAAAACCGATCATATGTGGTCGATTTTTAACAAAAATAAAAAAAATTCAAAAACTGACCATTTTTGGTCGGTTGTTAATGAAATTAAAAAAAAAATTAATTTTAAAAAATGGACCACATGTGGTAGGTTTTTAAATAAAATAAAAAAAATAATTTTTAAAGCCGACCACTTGTGGTCGATTTTTAATGAAAAATAATTAAAAAAAAAACCTATCACATGTGGTTGGTTTTTAATAAAATAATTTTTTTTAAAAAAAAATCGACCACTTGTGGTCGGTTTTGGAATTAAAAAAAGAAAAAAAAAGTAAATAATTATTTTTTAAAAAATAATTATATAATCTAATATTTACTTTAT
>NC_061113.1:17634951-17739400 GCF_002878395.1 Capsicum annuum | reverse complement strand
AAATTTTTTTTTAATTAATTTTTAAAAAATCGACCACAAGTGGTCGGTTTTTAATTTATTTTTTAAAAATATATATATTTTAAAAAAACCGATCATATGTGGTCGATTTTTAACAAAAATAAAAAAAATTCAAAAACTGACCATTTTTGGTCGGTTGTTAATGAAATTAAAAAAAAAATTAATTTTAAAAAATGGACCACATGTGGTAGGTTTTTAAATAAAATAAAAAAAATAATTTTTAAAACCGACCACTTGTGGTCGATTTTTAATGAAAAAAAATTAAAAAAAAACCTATCACATGTGGTTGGTTTTTAATAAAATAATTTTTTTTAAAAAAAAATCGACCACTTGTGGTCGGTTTTGGAATTAAAAAAAGAAAAAAAAAGTAAATAATTATTTTTTAAAAAATAATTATATAATCTAATATTTACTTTATGTAATCTAATTATTATTAGTAGTAAAAATAATATATTAGATTATATATATAATCTAATATAGTTACTTTATTAAAAAATACTCTAATATATTATTTTTTAAAATTATATTGATTACTCGTAGTCAATAACCAATATAATAATAATAATAAAAATTAATAAATCTTAGATTTTGTGAAAAAACTTACACTAAAAAATATATCAAATATAATATACAAAGTACATTAAATGTAATCTTTATCGTTTACTTATGTTTCAATATATAAAATAAATATTTTCCTTTATATATACGTTAAATGATGTTAAACATGCATAATCTTTGTATAATGAATATGTGTATATCTATCATACCGTTGGGATAGATAATTGAAAAATGATGTTTATTGTATGTATTTGAAAGCTGAAAACTAATGTTTATATAGTACGTATTTGAAAGCTAATGTTTATAGTACTTATTTAATTTGCAGTCATAATAATGTAATATATAACTGATAATTCACCAGAATATAATAAATGTGTTCTATTATAAGGTAATATACTTGTGGATGTGATATATATGAAATATGTCGCATCATATTATTGGATAATATACTCGTGTACGTATGTGATATATATAGTACGTATTTAGAACTTGCTATAGTCGATAGTGTATATATGTGTGTGTGTGTGTGTAGGTATGTATATAGTATATACATATTATGTAGTGAAGGTATATTAATGACATGAGATAAACTAATCGATAATTATATGAGTATATGTGAAATACATTGTATATTATTATGGGGTAGTAAAATCGTGTATTTGATGTTTATAGTATGTATTTGAAAGCTGATAGACAATTCAATATATGCATATCTACGTATATCTCATGTAGTGACGTATGCAGTAATCGAAAGCTCGATAATTGAATCTAGATATCACAATATTTTTAATAATACATTTGTAATACCCCGAGAATCCCAACCGATAATAGAACCATGCTTCAAGCTCATGAGAAATAAATTATAGTGATTTGGTAGTTTTATGATCAAGTTAGATGTATAATAAGGCCTCAAATACATCTCAGCTATTAGACGAATCAAAACATCCCTTACCGATTGAATTCTTGAGAAGGATATTGTCATAGTCAACTTCAGACATGCATATCTTTTGTTATACTATGAATTTTTGAGATCATGACCCACCAACAAATATATAATTGAATTATCTTTCCAACGATACAATGTTCTCCAAAATCCGATATTGGAGTAAAAAATTATGGCCGTTTTACCGAGAGCTATCTGATTTGCCCAGGCGCGACAAGCAAGCTGACGGACCGTCAAGTCAGGGACGGACCGTCGCTTTGGACATCGCAACTGATACAATAAGGTTTTTTTTGGCTTAAAACTGACGGTTGGAGTGACGGTCAGTCACCAGAGTGATGGTCCGTCACCCAGACCATCAATTTTGTCCGACACAGCTCTGAAACAATATTTTTAAGGGCTTTTGGATCTTTTTCCATACTTTTTAACCCCTAATTACATCAAATTAAAGCATATAACTCCTCATTCATCCATAACATCAAAATTAGGATTTTTTCAAGATCAAAACCCAAGAACAAGATTCAAACCCTTCTCCAAGAAAACTCAAGAATCAAAATGTCACTATTCAAGAACCTTCAAGAAAAAGTTAACCTCCTTCAAGATTCAAGCTTTTGAGGTATGTAAAGTATTGATTCATGGGTTTATTTTACCCATGAAGCTCAAGAATCTCATTTTTAAACTCATGAATTGTGATTTCCATGTGGTGGGTTAATTTTAATTATGTTGATGTGGTTGTATGAATCCCAAGTTGGAGTCTTTATGTACTTTTCATGAAATTATGCTAGTATGTGGGTTGGAAACTTGTAAATGGAGTCGATTAAAGTAACCATGATGTATGAACTAGTGTATATGTCTAAGCCTAAGGTTATGCATGCAATGTGTTTGATAAAATGCCCAAAGAACAAGAATCATGCTTTAGGACTCAATTATGACCAAATTGATGAACCCATGCTTTACCCTTATGTTCAAAATGACTTCCATGTTATTGTTATGCATTGAAATTGTTTGATGGATTATTCATTAGATTAGCCTATGAAATTATGACATGTTTATATGTTTTCCTATTCATGTATCAAACCATGATAATCAAGTGCCTCATGAAATTCCCTATTGGTTGTATTATGGGTTGTTGATTATGGTCGTGAATCCAAGAAGTGTCATGTCTTGTCAGTTTCATGCTATCGAGTCCTGTGGGTACTTGTATCCCACAATTTAGCTGTGTGCCTAAAGCCAATGTCATGTTTTCAAGATACTCTTAGTCAAGCCATGTTCAGTAGAATACAGCCAGTCTCATGACTCAGGAAAACTCAGTAATCTCAGTAATATTCCGTTAGTCAACAAAACTCAGTCCAGTCAGTTCAATATAATTAATTCAGTGTCTAATCGGATGGGAGTATGATTCAGTACTGAGTGAGCCCAAGGATGGGAACTCACCTGCGAGTAGAGGGTGTGATTCTTAGAAGCAATCCTTACGCTCCAGAACTACGTAGCCAGCATAGGTTGAGACATCTAACATGTTAGATGAGGGTTGATGAGGTGGCTTAACCTGTTAGATGAGGGTCCCACCGTTCTCCTTAGAGTACCTGTTAGATGAGGGATCACTCACAGCTTGTCCTTACTAGTGGCGCGGTATTAACACCCTTCCAATTAGAGTTACAGATTGGACCCCAACTCAACTATAATGTTTTATCTGGGGCATATCGGTTAGATGACTACTTCCTACAGTTACGGTCTCAGTCTCAGTCTCAGTAATAGAACTCAGATAGTTCTATAGAATTTAGGACTGTCAGATACAGTCACCCAATTCAGTACGGAACTCAGCTAGTTCCATCAACAACAAGACTGTCAAACACAATTATTCAAATAATAGTATATCAGATATACAAAACTTATGCTATCAGTATTCAGATTTAGTGATGTAAGGATCTCAATCATAGTTCATGTATTCATATATGTATTCTCAATTTCATGTTATTTAGCCAGTTAGTATTGTTCATGCATATAAACCCCTTCCATTCAGCCTAACTCACTTGCAAACCAGTACATTCAATCGTACTAATGCACTTGCACTATGGTATTTTATACCATAGGTTTAGAAGCACGAGCTCCAGAGCATCCTTAGTAGATCAGTCGTTTAGTAATCAGACTAGCAGTGAGTCCTTATCATTTGAGGATGTTATTATTTGACTATTTCATTCTTTTAGTAGTTTGTTTATTTCAGCAGTTGGAGTTAGTTGGGGACATGTCCCATCAACTCCTTATTCGGACAGTTTAGAGGTTTTCAGACTAGCATGTTCAGACAGTTATTTCAGTTGTTTTGTTAATGATATACCATATCTCCAGATGTTATGTTTTATCAGATTTTTGAACTTTATGGCCTTTTAACCTTTTATTTCGCATTTATAGAGTATGTTATACAGTGCTCAGTTACAGATATCAGTCATGGTTAGCTAGTGGTCCTTTATGGTCATGAGCACCGTGTGGCATTCCGGGTACCAAATTCGGGGCGTTACAACATTGATATCATATTATTGAGGAAATAGATATACTATTTTGTGTTAATGTAGATACGCGTATATTGTTGACGTTGTAATAACGTAAGACAAGTAATCGATAATTTATCTGATTAACACGTTGTACTACGATATATATATATATATCTATCTATATATATATATATATATAATTTAATATCATAATCAAAAGCTAATTAACTAAAAATTTATCATAATTCATAAAATTCATTGATATTATTATACGATTGAGGAAATATACTACTCGTGTTAATGTGATGATAAAATAACTAATTATCTAATTTATATATATACGCGTTGTATTAAATTAATTGGATATTGTTATTAATATTATAGAATTTATTAAAAAATTAATTTATTAAAAAATAATTTTAATTTAGTAATTGTAGTTTATTGAATTTTAATTTATCAATATTTTTGTAAAAACCAACCACATGTGGTCGGTTTAATGTTAATAAAAAATTAATTTAAAAGAATTAACCCGCCCCGAATGAAGCAACTTAAACACACACATACACATATACACAACTAACGCGCGCGCGCACACACACACACACACACACACACATACACACACACTCTTCCAAACACACAAACACATACACACACACTCTTCCAAACACACACATAAACCCTATTGCCGCCGCCCTCATGGACTGTCGTCGTTGCCGAGCTTCCACCGTCGCCAGGTACCAACACCCACTTTATCAATTTCCTTTTCCATTCTTGACTTTTTTACTCATTTTTAGCAATACTCATTTTAGCAATTTCCATTTCCATCACAATTTTGATACTTGGGTGTTCTTGTTTTTTGTTGTTTACTTATTCTTGATCTTCATTTTGAGGATTGTTTGCTTTATTGGGTGTTTTTGATTTTTGTTGTTTTCTTTAATTTGAATGTAAAGATATGTGGATTACTTGCTTAATTGGGTGTTCTTATTTTTTTTTGTTTAGTTTAATTTGAATGTAAAGATCTCTCTCTCTCTATATATATATATCCTTGCTTTATCTTCATTTTGTGGATTGTTTGCTTATTTGGGTATTCTTGATTTTTGTTGTTTAGTTTAGTTTAAATGTAAAAATACTTGTTTTATCTTATTTTGTGGATTTTCTTAATTGGGTGTTCTTGATTAGTTTAGTTTGAATGTTAAGATACTTGCTTTATCATACAAGTCTATTGTTCTTCTTCTTGCAAGTAAATTAGGGTTAACTTTTCTTGCTACTTCATTATAGTTTTAGTATTTTGGTGGGGTTTTTATGGTGATTTTAAGCTAAGAATATGAGAAAATAAGCTGAAACTTTTTGGAAAGAAATTGGAATGTGGTGAATTTTTTGGTAATATTTATTTTGGTTAGTATTGACATTTACTAGCATTTGAGTTATAATAATTTTACAATTTGACAGATTTTTCGAATTCGGTATAAGAATTGCTTTGCTATTTTTTTCGGTGACTGCTTATCAATCTCTTTCACTTATTTAGGTCAAGCAGAGGTAAGTTGTTATCTTCTTTTTATTGTTCATATTGAAGTCTAGTGAAGCCGTGTGTGGCCTTGTTCCACTCACTAGCATTGTTGTTGACATCTTGTTGGTCTTGTTGTTGCTTGTTTTGAATGTGGCTTGGTTGGCGACTTAGTTACTTAAACATGGTTAAGTATAGGGAATTTAAAGGGAATTATTTCGTTTTGAATGTGGTTTGGTTGGTGACTTAGTTACTTGAAAATGGTTGAGTGTAGGGACTTTCAAGGGGATTTTTTTGTTTTGAATGTGGTTTGGTTGGTGACTTAGTTACTTGAAAATGATTAAGTGTAGGGACGTTAAAGAGGATTTTGTGTTTTGAATGTGGTTTTGTTCTGATACTTAGTCACTTAAAAATGGTATAGTGTAGGGACTTTAAAGGGGATTTTTAATTTTGAATGTGTCTTTGTTTTGATACTTAGTCACTTGAAAATGGTTAAGTGTAGGGACTTTAAAGGGTATTTTGCGTTTTGAATGTGGTTTTGTTTTGATACTTAGTCACTTGAAAATGGTTAAGTGTAGGGACTTTAAAGGGGATTTTTTTGTTTTGAATGTGGTTTGGTTGGTGACTTGGTTACTTGAAAATAGTTAAGTGCAGGGACTTTAAAGGGGATTTTGTATTTTGAATGTGGTTTGGTTTTGATACTTAGTCACTTAAAAATGGTTAAGTGTAGGGACTTTAAAGAGGATTTTTTGTTTTCGATGTGGTTTTATTTTGATACTTAGTCACTTGAAAATGGTTAAGTGTAGAGACTTTAAAGGAGATTTTTTTGTTTTGAATGTGGTTTGATTGGTGACCTAGTTACTTGAAAATGGTTTAGTGAAGGGACTTTAAAGGGGACTTTGTGTTTTGAATTTGGTTTTGTTTTGATACTTAGTCACTTGAAAATGGTTATGTAAAGGGACTTTAAAGGAGATTTTGTATTTTGAATGCAGTTTTGTTTTGATACTTAGTCACTTGAAAATGGTTAAGTGTAGGGACTTTAAAGGGGATTTTGTGTTTTGAATTTGATTTTGTTTTGATACTTAGTCACTTGAAAATGGTTAAGTGTAAGGACTTTAAAGGGGATTTTGTGTTTTGAATGTGGTTTTATTTTGGTACTCAGTCACTTGAAAATGGTTAAGTGTAGGGACCTTAAAGGGGATTTATTTTGTTTTGAATGTGGTTTGGTTAGTGACTTAGTCACTTGAAAATGGTTAAGTGTAGGGACTTTAAAGGGGATTTTGTGTTTTAAATGTGGTTTTACTTTGATAATTAGTCACTTAAAAATGGTTAAGTGTAGGGACTTTAAAAGGGATATTTTTTGTTTTGAATGTGGTTTGGTTAGTGACTTAGTTACTTGAAAATGGTTAATTGTAGGGACTTTAAAGGGGATTTTTTTGTTTTGAATGTGGTTTGGTTGGTGACTTAGTTACTTGAAAATGGTTAATTGTAGGGACTTTAAAGGGGATTTTGTGTTTTGAATATGGTTTTGTTTTGATACTTAGTCACTTGAAAATGGTTAAGTGTAGGGACTTTAAAGGGAATTTTTTTGTTTTGAATGTGGTTTGGCTGGTGACTTAGTTGCTTGAAAATAGTTAAGTGTAGGGACTTTAAAGGGGATTTTGTGTTTTGAATGTGGTTTTGTTTTTATACTTAGTCACTTAAAAATGGTTTAGTGTAGAGACTTTAAAGGGAATTTTTTGTTTTGAATGTGACTTTGTTTTGATACTTGGTCACTTGAAAATGGTTAAGTGTAGGGACTTTAAAGGGTATTTTGTGTTTTGAATGTGGTTTTATTTTGATACTTAGTCACTTGAAAATGGTTAAGTGTAGGAACTTTAAAGGGTTTTTTTTTTGTTTTGAATGTGGTTTGGTTCGTGACTTAGTCACTTGAAAATAGTTAAGTGTTGGGACTTTAAAAGGAATTTTGTATTTTGAATGTGGTTTTGTTTTGATACTTAGTCACTTGATAATGGTTAAGTGTAGGGACTTTAAAGCGGATTTTTTGTTTTGGATGTGGTTTTGTTTTGATACTTAGTCACTTGAAAATGGTTAAGTGTAGGAACTTTAAAGGGGATTTTTTTGTTTTGAATGTGGTTTGATTGGTGACTTAGTTACTTGAAAATGGTTTAGTGTAGGGACTTTAAATGGCATTTTGTGTTTAGAATTTGGTTTTATTTTGATACTTAGTCACTTGAAAATGGTTAAGTGTAGAGACTTTAAAGGAGATTTTTTTGTTTTGAATGTGGTTTGATTGGTGACTTAGTTACTTGAAAATGGTTTAGTGAAGGGACTTTAAAGAGGATTTTGTGTTTTGAATTTGGTTTTGTTTTGATACTTAGTCACTTGAAAATGGTTATGTATAGGGACTTTAAAGGAGATTTTGTATTTTGAATGCGGTTTTGTTTTGATACTTAGACACTTGAAAATGGTTAAGTGTAGGAACTTTAAAGGGAATTTTTTTGTTTTGTATGTGGTTTGCTTGGTGACTTAGTTAGTTGAAAATGGTTAAGTGTAGGGACTTTAAAGGGGATTTTGTGTTTTGAGTTTGATTTTGTTTTGATACTTAGTCACTTGAAAATGGTTAAGTGTAAGGACTTTAAAGGGGGTTTTGTGTTTTGAATGTGGTTTTTTTTTGGTACTCAGTCACTTGAAAATGGTTAAGTGTAGGGACCTTAAAGGGGATTTATTTTGTTTTGAATATGGTTTGGTTGGTGACTTAGTCACTTAAAAATGGTTAAGTGTAGGGACTTTATAGGGGATTTTGTGTTTTAAATGTGGTTTTATCTTTGATAATTAGTCACTTAAAAATGGTTAAGTGTAGGGACTTTAAAAGGGATATTTTTTGTTTTGAATGTGGTTTGGTTGGTGACTTAGTTACTTGAAAATGGTTAAGTGTAGGGACTTTAAAGGGGATTTATTTGTTTTGAATGTGGTTTGGTTGGTGACTTAGTTACTTGAAAATGGTTAATTGTAGGGACTTTAAATGGGATTTTGTGTTTTGAATATGGTTTTGTTTTGATACTTAAGTCACTTGAAAATGGTTAAGTGTAGGGACTTTAAAGGAAATTTTTTTGTTTTGAATGTGGTTTGGCTGGTGACTTAGTTGTTTGAAAATAGTTAAGTGTAGGGACTTTAAAGGGGATTTTGTGTTTTGAATATGGTTTTGTTTTTATACTTAGTCACTTAAAAATGGTTTAGTGTAGAGACTTTAAGGGGAATTTTTTGTTTTGAATGTGACTTTGTTTTGATACTTGGTCACTTGAAAATGGTTAAGTGTAGGGACTTTAAAGGGTATTTTGTGTTTTGAATGTGGTTTTATTTTTATACTTAGTCACTTGAAAATGGTTAAGTGTAGGAACTTTAAAGGTTTTTTTTTTTTTTTTGAATGTGGTTTGGTTGGTGACTTAGTCACTTGAAAATAGTAAGGAATTTTGTATTTTGAATGTGGTTTTGTTTTGATACTTAGTCACTTGATAATGGTTAAGTGTAGGGACTTTAAAGCGGATTTTTTGTTTTGGATGTGGTTTTGTTTTGATACTTAGTCACTTGAAAATGGTTAAGTGTAGTAGCTTTAAAGGGGATTTTTTTGTTTTGAATGTGGTTTCATTGGTGACTTAGTTACTTGAAAATGGTTTAGTGTAGGGACTTTAAAGGGCATTTTGTGTTTAGAATTTGGTTTTGTTTTGATACTTAGTCACTTGAAAATGGTTAAGTGTATGGACTTTAAAGGGGTTTTTGTATTTTGAATGTGGTTTTGTTTTGATACTTAGTCACTTGAAAATGGTTAAGTGTAGGAACTTTAAAGGAAATTTTTTTTGTTTTGAATGTGGTTTGGTTGGTGACTTAGTTACTTGAAAATGGTCAAGTGTAGGGACTTTAAAGGGGATTTTGTTTTTTGAATTTGGTTTTGTTTTGATACTTAGTCACTTGAAAATGGTTAAGTGTACGGACTTTAAAGGGGATTTTGTGTTTTGAATGTGGTTTTATTTTGATACTTAGTCACTTAAAAATGGTTAAGTTTAGGGACTTTAAAGGGGATTTTTTTTCTTTTTAAATGTGATTTGGTTGGTGACTTAGTCACCTGAAAATGGTTAAGTGTAGGAACTTTAAAGGGGAATTTGTGTTTTGAATGTGGTTTTGTTTTGATATTTATTCACTTGAAAATGGTTAAGTGTAGGGACTTTAAAAGGGATATTTTTTGTTTTGAATGTGGCTTGGTTGTTGATTTAGTTACTTGAAATTGGTTAAATGTAGGGACTTTAAAGGAGATTTTATGTCTTGAATGTGGTTTGGTTGGTGACTTAGTCACTTGAAAATGGTTAAGTGTATGAACTTTAAAGGGGATTTTGTGTTTTGAATGTGGTTTTGTTTTGATACTTAGTCACTTGAAAATGGTTAAGTGTAGAGACTGTAAAGGAAATTTTTTATTTTGAATGTGGTTTTGTTGGTGACTTAGTTTCTTGAAAATGGTTAAGTGTAGGGACTTTAAAGGGGATTTTGTTTTTTGAATTTGGTTTTGTTTTGATACTTAGTCACTTGAAAATGGTTAAGTGTAGGATCTTTAAAGGGGATTTTGTTTTTTGAATGTGGTTTGTTTGATGACTTATTTACTTGAAAATGGTTAAGTGTAGGGACTTTAAAGGGGATTTTTTTAATTTGAATTTGGTTTGGATGGTGACTTAGTCACTTGAAAATGGTTAAGTGTAGGTACTTTAAAGGGGATTTTGTGTTTTGAATGTGGTTTTGTTTTAATACTTAGTCACTTGAAAATGGTTAAGTGTAGGGACTTTAAAGGGAATATTTTGTTTTGAATGTGATTTGGTTGGTGACTTAGCTACTTGAAAATGGTTAAGTGTAGGGATTTGAAAGAGGATTTTGTGTTTTGAATTTGATTTTGTTTTGATACTTAGTCACTTGAAAATGGTTAAGTGTAGGAACTTTAAAGGGGATTTTGTGTTTTGAATGTGGTTTGTTTGGTGACTTATTTACTTGAAAATGGTTAAATGTAGGAACGTTAAAGGTGATTTTTTTGATTTGAATATGGTTTGGTTGGTAACTTAGTTACTTGAAAATGGTTAAGTGTAGGGACTTTAAAGGGGATGTTGTGTTTTGAATGTGGTTTTGTTAAGTGTAGGGACTTTAAAGGGGATGGTTAAGTGTAGAGACTTTAAAGGTGACTTCGTAGGTTGAAAATGATTAAGTGTGAGGACTTTAAAGGTGACTTGGTAGGTTGAATGTAGTTATGTTTAGTGACTTGGTAGGTTGAAAACGATTAAGTGTGAGGACTTTAAAGGTGTTTTTTTTAATGTGGTTATGTTTGGTGATAATTGAATTTTTGTGACTTGATCTTCTTAGTTGAATCTGATTGATTGCGTAGATGGAACCTGATTTTAGATGGATATATCAATGGAACAATGATAGTAATATAGGTATTAGGAAGGAATTTGTTGAAGGTGTCAAAAGATATTTGAACATGCTAAGACACTTGATGATTGGATACATTTTCGGGTTATTCGTTGTCCTTGTGTTAGATATGATGGTATAAATTTTGTAAATGAAGAAGATGTAAAGGAATATCTTTATAGAAAGAGGTTTCACGAGGACTTTTTAATATCGTGTGGTATTCATGGTGATGTTTCACAGAATAACTTTGTTATTGAAGAAAGTATAGGTCTGCAGGGCATAATGAATATCAAGATACTAGGATGACAGAAATGGTGCACGATGCTTTTGGGATGCAACACGGGGGAGACTTTAGGGAAAATGTCGAAGATGTTCCTAATAGCGAAGCGGGCAAATTCCATGAACAATTGCATACTGCTAGTCATTCTTTGTTTGACGGGTATTCGCACTCTCGTTTGTCTGTTGCTGTTAGATTATTAAGTATTAAATTTGACTAGAATATTGCTAAAAGGGGAATGGACTCAATGATAGAACTTATTAAAGTGTTAGTTGACCCTGGCTTGGAGGTTCCTGATTCTTTCTATCAGGCAAAAAAATTGGTGTCAAAGTTAGATCTCTCACCAGTTAGAATTGATTATTCTGAAAATGGTTGCATGTTATACTTTAAGGAAGATACTAACCTAGAGTCCTGTAAGTTTTGTCAGCACCCTCGATATAAGTATGGTTCTAGTGGAAATCCAATGGTTGTTAAGGCGATGCATTATTTACCTCTAATACCAAGGTTGAAGAGGTTGTATGCTTCAAACAGCTCAACTCCTCATATGAGATGGCACAGTGAAAATAGAAGACCTACTGGTGTTATGTGTCATCCATCTGATGGAAAGGCTTGGAAGCATTTTGATGCAACTTATCCAGATTTTGCAGATGAGCCACAAAATATTCATTTGGGATTATGTGTGGGTGGGTTCTCTCCTTTGTCAGTTGGTGCTGCGCCATATTCATGTTAGACTATATTTATCACCCCTTATAATCTTCCTCCTGAAATGTTGATGACTAGTCTCTATGTACTTCTGAATTATGTTGTTCCTATCCCGCGTAATCCAAAAAACAGAATAGATGTCTACTTGCAACCTTTAATCGATGAACTTTAAATTTTATGTCATGAGGGGGTTGAAACTTGGGACATCTCACTTAAACAGAATTTTAATCTGCGTCCATATCTAATGTGGATTATTAATGATTTTCCTACTTATGGAATATTGTCTGGTTGGATGATAGCTGGAAAGTGATCTTGGGTGGATTTTTATACGCCTAAGCACCATAACCTACCCACATTTTAGCTAAGTTTTGAGAGCAAAATGTCTAGTTTCTTATGTTTTTACTCTGCTTTTATGTAATTGAGCTAACCTATGTGATTAGCATGATTTCAGGTGTTAATGAGGTAGATGGAGACATGATGGGACTATGGAATGTGGATGGCAGATGACATAAGAGAAAGTAGCTTGTTGGACCAAATGTTGCACCTAAAGACTATGTCCAAGACTAATTTGTCATTTAAAAGTTAGTCCACGGACTTAAAAGGCAATTAGGAGAGAAGAGTTTCTAAAAACACTTGATGCTGACAATTTACATATTCTATTCTATTCTGTATTATTTTTCAAGGGAGATTGGCGGCTTAACACTATGGGAGAAATGCTACTTCATCTTTTCCACCAATATTGTGTTTACTTTTTGGTATGATGAATATTTCTATTGTGATTTATGATTTGTCCATGAGTAGCTAAGCTTATTGGTTAGAGTTATGGAAACCTTGTAGCATACTATCTATTTCTATGAGTTTTGAATTCATTATGCATTGATTCACTTATATCATGCTCTCTTCGTTATTCTTGAATTCTCTTGGTTGCAAACATAGAGAAGGTGCCGTTGAAACATAACTTGTTCGATAGAAAAGTTAATGTTTGGAAAAGAAAGTAGTGATAAGAAAATAGGGTTTCCAACCTCTATTTCACACATTAATACCTTAATAGGATTAACAACTTAGAGATTACGCATAATTGTGTAAACACTTTTAATTTGAGAGAACTAAAGTTAATTAATCCTTGATGGTTGAGAAACACTTGGATTAAGATATTGAACACATTTCTATATAAGTGTATACATGTATGAATTCTTAACACCCATAGTTATAAAGTATTGAAAACTACAAGGCGGACATAACCCTAGTTTGTTATTCTCTGTATTCAAATACTATTACATGTATTGCTTCATTGTTACACTTAAACTATTACTTCATACTTACATAAAAAACCCCTTAATTATGTTTTTGTGGAAAATGAATGATTAAAAGTCAACTAATCTACATATTACTAAATTAACACCATATATCCTGTTGGATTCGACCCCAACCTAGTTGGGTTGTATATTTGATAACGACCGCTTACACTCTTGTAAAAGAGTTGTAATTTGGGCGTATCAAATTTTGATCTTGGGTGTATTTATACGCCCATGCACCATAACCTACCCACATTTTAGCTAAGTTTCAAGAGCAAAATGCCTAGTTTCTTATGTTTTTACTCTGCTTTTATGTAATTGAGCAAACCTATATGATTTCAGGCGTTAATAAGGTAGATGAAGACATGATGGGGCTATGTAATATGGATGGCAGATGACACAAGAGAAAGTAGCTGAAATATGGCGCCTAAAGACTATGTCCAAGACTAATTTGTCATTTTAAAGTTAGTACAGGGACTTAGAAAGCAATTAGGAGAGAAAAGTTACTAAAGACACTTGATGCTGACAATTCACGTATTCTATTCTATTCTGTATTATTTTTTTAAGGGAGATTGGAAGCTTAGCACTAAGAGAAAAACTCTACTTCATCTTTTCCACCAAGATTGTGTTTATTTTTTGGTATGATGAATATTTCTATTGTGATTTTCGTTTTGTCCATGAGTAGCTAAGTTTATTGGATAGGGTTATGGAAACCTTGTAGCATACTATCTATTTCTATGGGTTTTGAATTCATTATGCATTGATTCACTTATATCATGCCTCTTCATTATACTTGAATTCTCGTGGTTGCAAACATAGGGAAGGTGCCATTGAAACATAACTTGTTCGATAGAAAAGTTAATGTTTGGAAAAGAGAGTAGTGATAAGAAAATAGGGTTTCCAACCTCTATTTCACACGTTAATACCTTAATAGGATTAACAACTTAGAGATTACGCATAATTGTGTAAACACTTTTGATTCGAGAGAACTAAATTTAATTAATCCTTGATGGTTGAGAACTAAATCTATATAAGTGTATGCATGTATGAATTCTTAACACCCATAGTTATAAAGTATTGAAAACTACAAGGCAAACATAACCCTATCTTGTTATTCTCTGTATTCAAATACTATTACACGTATTGCTTCACTGTTAAACTGAAACTATTACTTCATACTTAAATGAAAACCCCCTTCTAATGATTTTGCGGAAATGAATGATTAAAAGTCAACTAATCTACATATTACTAAATTAACACCATATTCACTATGGGATTCGACCCTAACCTAGTCGGGTTCTATATTTGACATCGACCGGTACGCTATTGTAAAAGAGTTGTAATTTGGGTGTATCAAATTTTGGCGCCGTTGCCGGGGAATATGATTGTCAATTAAGTTTATGTGTGTTAATTGACTGTTAGTCAAGTTTCTAAATTTTACATTTATTTATTGTTGTTTTTTTATTACAGGTTCATTGTTGTTTATGCCACGAACCAAAAGTTCAGGAGAACTATTATTACCCTTCAATCCTGAACCTCATCTTATTGAAAGAATGGCTAACCAACAGGAAGCTGAAAGATTAGCCGCTTTGGCTAATACTCAATTAAATCAACAAAATACAGATAACCCAGGTCGGGTGCCTAATCCATATGAAAAGGACCTAGGAGATGATGATTTGTTGGGGTCGGATAATCGAAGGCGTGCAAAGGATATAGCTGCACCGATGAACAGAAATATGAACAGAAATTGTCCTTTCAGAGCGATACCTGATCGCCAAGCTGTGTAATTTTATCTTAATGATGATGAGGATGTAATGGATGGAGTTGGTGCAACTGGAGCTATTATTCCTCCACCGTTGGCACCCAGAGCTAAGTTTAATATTATGAGCACATTGATTTAACTCCTCCACCTAAGGGAGCTATACGGTGGACTCCTGAGGGATGATTCGAATATGAATTTAGTGAACTTTGTCACTATTTAGAAGTACTTTGATAACTCAGGAGTGGAATAGAATGCCATATACCTGCATTTATTTCGGTTGTCTCTGTCAGGGGAGGCAACATTATGGTTTAATGAGCTGATGCCCGATTTTGTAATCAACTGAAGGCAGTTGAAAGAGGCTTTCCTAGAAAGGTTCTTTTCATATTCCAGGAGGGTATAGTTACAGGATGAGATCAGCAACTTCAGGCAGCTCCCAACTGAAGCTCTTCACGAGACATGGGAGAGGTTCAACAAGAAATTGATGCAATGTCGAAATCATAATATGACTGACATCCATTTGATGGAAACTCTCTATAGGGCCTTAAACTCTATTACAAAGCCAGTCGTGGATAATGCTGCAGGTGAGTCATTTGTGGATCTCACTTTTCCAGAAGCCTCAGAGATGCTCGATAGAATAAATAAACAAAGTAGAGCTTGGCATACCAGAGATTCCGTGGTAGCAAGCCCTACTGTGTCTGTTGGTATGACTATAGAGCAACGCAAAAAGGAGGAGGAGCGTGATCAGGATATGGCATATTTAAAGACACAAATAGATTTGCTGACTAAGCATCGATTGTCTGGAAAAATAAAGAAGGTTAAATTTGTTGCATCCCAAGGAAGAGATGACTCTGATTTAGAAGAGGAGGCAAACTATCTAAATAATCAGGGGGGTTTCCAAGGCAATAGCCAAGAAAATCAAGGTCGAAACTATTATGACAAGGCTGGTTATAAGGATAGGGACCAAGGGAGTTGGAAGAACAAAAATGATAGGAGTGGACTATATGTACCTCCTGGAAGTTGAGATAATACTGCAATAAGCTCAAGAAAAATGTCCATAGAGGACATGATGGAGAAGCTATTGAAGGGATTTGAGGCTACCGACTCTGGGATAACTACTATGAAAAGTGATTTATCTTCTATGAGTCACTTGGTAAATTCACACTCGACTTCTATCAAACAGTTGGAGCAGCAGATGAGCCAACTCTCAGCAGCATTGAATCAGAGGAAGAGTGGAACATTGCCTAGTGATACGATATAAAATCCTTATAATGATGGTTTATGCATGGCAATTACCACTCAGAGTGGTAAGGTAATACGGGCCCATTTATTGGAAAATTTGTGATGGAAGATGTGATTGAAGAGGATATTGAGCATAAAGAAAGTTATCTAGTGGATTCTAAGAAACTGGATGGTATTGACATTCCTTCTAATCATCAGCAGGTTAATGAGTTGGAAAAGAGGAAAGACAAGGATAAGGAAGCAACGGTGACAACTCTCCTAAAATCACCGCCTTCCTTTCCTCATAGATTAAATAAGAAGGTCGATGATTCAAAGTTTATTAAATTCATGGAAATATTGAAGTAGCTGACAGTAAATGTGACTTTGGTGGAGGAACTTGAGTAGATGCCAGAATATGCTAAATTTATAAAGGATCTTGTGACGAATAAGAGAGAAGTAAGCTATAAACCAGTGGATAATCTTTACCATTGTAGTGCTATTTATATAAGATCCTTGGTGCAGAAGAAGAAAAACCCAAGAGCATTCACCATCCCTTGTAATATTGGGTCTCTTGACTTTGCTAAGGACTTATGTGATCTGGGAGTGAGCATTAATCTGATTCCGCTAGTTGTTTATAAGAAGCTAGGTTTGGGGGATCCTACACCCATAAACATGTGACTTGTGATGGCAGACAAATCAGTGAAGCGGCCTATGGAAATATTATATGATATGCTGGTTAAGGTAGCCAGTTTCATATTTCCCGCAGATTTTGTTCTTCTGGATTGTGAGGTGGATTTTGAGGTGCCCATAATCTTGGGTCGACCTTTTCTTGCAACCGAAAGTGTGCTTATTGGCTTGTGAGATAATAATCTCCTATTTAGGCTGAATAATAAAGTGTCTTGATTTGATATATGTCAATCTATGAAGTAGCACGAGGAGATAAGTGTGTTCTCAATTGTTGATATTTATTGTGAGAATGAGCAAGAGGTGCCAATAGAGGAGAAATTTATTGTTAAACCATTGGCCGTAGTTTTGATGAATTTTAATAGCATGGGCATTGAAGAGTATGAGGAGACAGTTTGTGCTTTGACAGGAATGGGATCATATTCTTATTCCCCCAAGAAGGATACAGTTTGTGCTTTAACAGGAATGGAAAAAATACCTTAATATGCAAATTTCATGAATTATGTAGTGGGTGAGGTGATTTCAGAGAATCCTTCTTTTCACCAAAGAAACAAGTTTCTCCATGATGTGACACATTACTTCTAGGATGAGTCATGTATGTTCTGACGATGTGCTAATAATATCATAAGGAGGTGTGTTCCAGAAGTAGATATGCTGAGTACTTGGAAGTGTGTCATGCTTCCCTGGTTGGAGGCCACCATGCAGGTGATCGGACTTCTAGAAAGGTGTTGCAGTGCAGCTACTATTGGCCAACTTTATCCAAGGATGCTCATGAGTTCGTGCTAAGATGTGACCAATGTCATAGGTAGGGGTCAATCTCCAAGCGCCATGAGATGCCTTTGACAAAGATGATGGAAGTAGAATTGTTTGATGCTTGGGGCGTCGATTTTATGGGGCCTTTATGAGTTCGTATGGGATGAAATACATTCTAATTGTTGTTGATTATGTATCGAAATAGGTTGAAGCCTTCGCTTTTCCTAAATGAAGGGAAGAGAGTTGTTGTATTTCTCATAAAGAACATCTTCTCTTGCTTTTGTGTACCACGTACTATCATAAGCAACGAAGGATCTCATTTTTGCAACAAAGTATTTTGGGCTGCCTTGGTGAAATATGGAGTGAAACAGCATAAAGTAGAAACTCCATACCACCCATAGACTAGTGGGCAAGTGGAGATTTCAAATCGGGAGATTAAAGCCATCCTAGCCAAAATAGTGAACACTAGTAGGCAAGATTGGTTTTGAAAGCTCGATTATCCCTTGTGGGCATATCGAACTGCTTTCAAAACACCCATTAGAATGTCACCGTACCAATTAGTCTATGGAAAGTCATTCCATTTACCGATAGATCTGGAGCACAAGGCCTTATAGGCACTCAAGAAGTTAAATCTGAATTGGAAGGAGGCAGCGGAGTTAAGCTGGGGCAACTGAATGAGATGGATGAATTTAGTCTTGGGGCTTATAAAAGAGTAGACCTATACAAAGAGAAGATGAAGAAGTACCATGATCGTAAGATTGAAACATGAGACTTTTAGAAAGGTGATTGGGTACTCCTCTTCAACTCCAAACTGAAGCTCTTTCCAGGTAAACTTAAGTCAAAATGGTCTAGGCCATTTAAAGTTAAAAAAGTCTACTTATATGGAGTAGTCAAACTTAAAAATGAATATGGAAGTGTCTTCAAAGTCAACGGGCAATGAGTCAAGCTATATATCGGTCCAATAGACTCGGTAAAATACTTAGGTACAGTCTATCTCAATGAAGTTTGAGTAATCGAGTTAATCAAGTCATTCCGCGACATTAAATTAGGTGCTACATGGGAGGCAACCCATGATTTTACTTTTATTTTATTAGTTTAAATAAAAATACAAAAATAAGAGTCAAGCCACAACCAAAACTATGGCGCTTAGTGGGAGGCAACCCACCCTTCTAATCACTTTTAGTTATTTTTTTATTAAGTGTAGGTGTTTGAAGCACTAAAGAGGTGGTAGTTACTGAAATCTATTTGAAAGTGAGCCATAACAAAGGTGGTAAGATTAGGAGTAACAAAAACATTACAAGTAAGTTGGAGTGGCCCAATGTTAAGGCTCTACTCATGATTCATGTTAGAATTGTGACCTGAATTATGTTAATCCAACCCACTATCTCGTATGGACAATGGGATGTGGGGCGCCCAAGTTTAAGTAAAATTTAGAGTATGCAGCGCCCAAAGTAGTTTAGGCCATGGCAAAGGCGTCACCTAACACTTAGCCCAAGCCCACTGCCTCAATTAGGCAGTACATTGGGCGGCTCTTAATCCTATTTATAAGACAAGTTGTGCGGCGCTCAAGCCTTTTTAGGCGTTGGACTGTGCGGCGCATAAGGCACCACATACCCTCACTATTTCCATTAGGCGGTTGGTTGGGTGACACAAACTTATACTTGTGCGATAGACAAAGCGGCACACAACCTAACACACACACTTACTGTCTTAATTAGGAAAAGTCCTTTGCGGCGCCTACTTGCACTTAGGCGATACACATTGCGCCGCACACCACTCCAATTTCAACATAATATCCGACTTTCAATTGGGTCAACCCGACCCACATTCCATTCTTTAAATAGAACCCATACCCTAAATTGCCAAATTCATTCTTATTTCACCACAAATCAGTGGAAAAGTCGCACCTTCAACATACTTTTTCTTTACTTAACAATCCCAAGCATTTTTCCTCTTCTCTCCACAATCTTCCATCTTTAAGGTAAGTTTTTCTTTCTTAATCCTTGGTTGTGGTGAATTTATGTTATAGTTTTTAATTGATTTCTTGAGGATTATGGATTGAATTCTTGCTAT
Organism: Capsicum annuum; assembly: GCF_002878395.1. Taxonomy (NCBI): domain Eukaryota; kingdom Viridiplantae; phylum Streptophyta; class Magnoliopsida; order Solanales; family Solanaceae; genus Capsicum; species Capsicum annuum. The sequence goes on along the minus strand of NC_061113.1, from coordinate 17,719,682 downwards.
AGCTTTGTAAAAGTAAGGTCTTGAAAATCTTGGGGAAGATGAACACCATTATTGTGGAAACCATCATTGTTGTGGATCTTAATTTTACCTCTGAATATGTTGTTGGTTGTTTTATGTGAGTCATGGTGTCTTGTGGGTATTGAGGTGTTGAAACTTTAAGTCATTATTTTGTAGTACTATGAACTTGTGTGTGTGAGTGAATCGTTCACAACTAGCATGGTAGTTGTGTAACCATTATTTCACATCTTATTTATTGAACATGATGTTGATAAAAAGTGTGAAAAAGTGATGGTGTTTGTGTATTGTGATATGTTTAAGTTGTAAAGGATAATTTTGTTCAATAATTTCTTTATTGAAATAAAATTAGTGAAATTGGTGGTGAGAATAGGCTGATTTTGTACAACAATTGTGTGTTATGATATGTGTTAATTTGAATTGTGATTTGTTGTTGAATTTGAGAGGTTTTGTGAGGTGAAAATGTGAATTAAAATATGTGAAGAACCTTGTTCATAACGTTGGTGCACCATATCAAAGTGTATGTTGGCGAAGTCTGAGTACCCGACAATAACACTTAATTAGTTTATACTAACAAATTAAGTGTGGTGTGGTGATTTCACCATCCTCCTCTTAATTATAGTTGTTTTAATTATGTATGGCTAATATGAATATGTGATGAACTCAGGTAATATGGCTCCCAAAGGACGCACAGGAAAAGAAATAGCATCTGCATCTCAGAAGGGACAAAAAAGGGCACGAAAGGACAAATTTGCTTCATCTTCCCTTCAAGGGCCTGGAAAACTTTTGCCATTAAATGGGTCTTATAGGAGGTTTAGGAGCGGTACAAGGACAACAAAGTAACTAGATACTTTCCACTGGATCTCATTCAAAGAGAGTTTGGTGAGGAACTGCCCTCGTATTTTGGCCAGGATTACTGAACTAAAGCTTGACTTTATTTTTCTAGAAATGGGTGAGTGCAATCTGGATTGGACTCGGGAATTTTATGCAAATTGGTTCCCAAATACCCCCGAGAATGAAGTGGAAATTCGAGGTCAGATCCTACATCTGACGGCGGAGTTTTTGAACTCTCACTTGGGTACTCCGAATGTTAACCACTCTAGGTTGAAGGAACTATACAACAATCCTCCATATAGAGCTATCAGTCATAAGGTCTCCGGCTCAGTAGTTCCATCACAAAGACAAAGGCCACCACAATTCATTTCCATATGCTTTTCTCGATGGGAAAGCACGTATCTGGCTAAGAATAGTCAATGCTTGCTTGATTCCTGGAAAAAATTTCACCAAAGTCTCTCGTGATCGGGTATGTCTAGTGTATGCTTTGGTGACTGACGTTCCTATAAATGTTGGTGCAGTTATACGCAATTCTATGCATAAAGAAAGGATGCACAAAAAGACACCATTCAATTTCAAAAACTTGCTGACCACTATCTTAAAAGACAAAGGAATTCAGGATGAACTAGCAGATCACAAGTTGCCTCAGAACCCAAAGAGAGTGGATTTCACAAAGGTTAAGGATACAGACGCCAATCAAGGCACAATTCTTAGCACTACAGAATGACACACACGAGATGAGAGATTCTTTCGCCATCTTTATGACATGACAAACCTTACTATGATGAGTGAAGGTTGTGTACCTACTACTGCGGAGCTATGGCAGCTAGATTATAACTATCTACTTAATGAGCATGCTAGAGCTATGTGTAGAGTGGGGCCTATATTTCAGGAGCCATTGGATGATGATGTACAGACTGATGAAGATCGGCGATTATTGGATTCCAACATGGACGCCGCATTTCACAAGGACGACTCTGATGACAATTCTGATGCAGGTGGCAAGACCCCGAATATGGAAAAAGAGTCCTACTAGCAAGGTTTTGTTTTACTATGTATTTGCACGAGGGATAGTGCTTTACTTAAAGTGTGGGGTGGCTAGAAATACTTCTAGATTGCTCACTGTTTTGCCTTCTCTTTAGTGCATTTGTTTTGCCTCTTTGTATATGTTTAGTTTAGTGCATTTATTTTGCTTCTGTGTATTTGTTAGTTTGCTTTTTAGTCATATTTAGGTGTTTTTATCGATGATGGACGGATAACGACTATCTTAAGAGAAAATCAGTCATGCATAGGACTTAACAAGTGAATATAAGTTGTTCTAGTGAGCCATATGACAATATAAACATGTGATAAATCTTTACTGTTGAGACACCTAAGTTCTAGTTTATAACTCATGTGGTGATTGTTGGCTTAAAGTAAATTCATATGACTATTTGGTTAAGAGTCTATAATGATCCTGTTAGAGTTAATCATGGGCCATGTGTGTGAGAGGGTATTCGCATATTCCTTGGTGCAATTGATGATAGAACTTGCCTGGTGTGTGTGCAAAACAAAATAGAGAATGTGAGTCTAGGAGATGATTTAGGCACTTCTTTGATAACCATTTTTCATACCCTCTTTTGAACCACCTTTGTGCATAGTCTTAGCTAGCCTCATTGAGCCTTTAGCTTGTTCTTTGGCAACCTCATGTGTAGCATAATCCTTCCTTGATTAACCTCAACTTGATCCAAATCTCCTAAGCACTTTAGTAATAATTTTTAGTGAGTAAGGAGTTGTAAATAGAAGGAGAAAAAGGTGAAAATGAATCTCCAAAGTAATAGTTTTTGGTGTGTGAATCTGATAGGTTTGGTTGGAAGTGAGATATATATATATATATGCATATATATATAACAAAAAGGAAAAAAAAGAGTCATAAGAAGTTTTTCAAACTGATATGATGTGAGCATGGAAAATACTCCCGCCATAAGTTATGTGAGTGAGCTTTATGAAATGGGGTGAAAGAAAAAGATGTGTGAAGTTAGTAGAGGTAAATATTGGTTGTTATATATTGGTCTTCATTGTCTAATGTAGTGTATTAAAGCGCTTAGGGAAGATATAGTCACTATTACTGGCCAGAATAGTTCCTACGCATCCCTTAGCCTACATTACAACCTGTAAAGTCCTATTTGATCCTAATCTTAACATTATGATATTAGTGGAGCACTACACTAAAGGCAAGCATATGGTTATCATTTGTAATTTGAGAATTTTCTTGTGAGAGTGAGCGCAACTTGATTCTTATGCCCATTATGTAAGAAATTGAATTATTGTGAGTGATTAGTGGATAACTCTTTTGTTATGAGGGCACATGTTTGATGAAAAGTTGGGTAATTTATATGATTCCTTTTCTTAAATAGTATGCATGAGTTTGCCAACTTAGTGAGTCTATTCCTTAGGGTAAGACTTCTTCGGTATTGATTCATGAATCTACTTCTTGTTTCATATTTGTTGTGTGACCCTATTTGAGCATCTTGTTTTTTTTTTGTGTGTGTTAAGTCTTGTGTATGCATAAATGGATAAGTTGTTCGAGGACGAACAAAGCTTTAAGTGTGGGGTGGTGATCTTGGATGGATTTATACACCTAAGCACCATAACCTACCCACATTTTAGCTAAGTTTCAAGAGCAAAATGCCTAGTTTTGTTATGTTTTTACTCTACTTTTATGTAATTGAGCTAACCTATGTGATTAGCATGATTTCAGGTGTTAACGAGGTAGATGGAGACATGATGGGACTATGAAATATGGATGGAAGATGAAACAAGAGAAAGTAGCTTGTTGGACCAAATGTGGCACCTAAAGACTATATCCAAGACTAATTTGTCATTTAAAAGTTAGTCCAGGGACTTAGAAGGCAATTAGGAGAGAGGAGTTACTAAAAACACTTGATGCTGACAATTCACGTATTCTATTCTATTCTGTATTGTTTTTGAAGGGAAATTGGCGGCTTAGTACTAAGGGAGAAAAGCTACTTCATCTTTTCCACCAAGATTGTGTTTACTTTTTGGTATGATAAATATTTCTATTGTGATTTTCGTTTTGTCCATGAGTAGCTAAGCTTATTGTTTAGGGTTATGGAAACCTTATAGCATACTATCTATTTCTATGGGTTTTAAATTCATTATGCATTGATTCACTTATATCATGCTCTCTTCATTATTCTTGAATTCTCGTGGTTGCAAACATAGGGAAGGTGCCATTGAAACATAACTTGTTCGATAGAAAAGTTAATGTTTGGAAAAGAGAGTAGTGATAAGAAAATAGGGTTTTCAATCTCTATTTCACACGTTAATGCCCTAATAGGATTAATAACTTAGAGATTACGTATAATTGTGTAAACACTTTTGATTCGAGAGAACTAAAGTTAATTAATCCTTGATGGTTGAGAAACACTTGGATTAAGACATTGAACACGTTTCTATATAAGTGTATGCATGCATGAATTCTTAACACCCATAGTTATAAAGTATTGAAAACTACATGGTGGACATAACCCTAATTTGTTATTCTCTGTATTCAAATACTGTTACACGTATTGCTTCACTGCTACACTGAAACTATTACTTCATACTTAAATCAAAACCTCCTTATTATGTTTTTGCAGAAACGAATGATTAAAAGTACTAATCTACATATTTCTGAATTAACACCATATTCCCTGTGGGATTCGATCCCAACCTAGTTGGGTTCTATATTTGACAACGATCGCTTACACTCTTGTAAAAGAGTTGTAATTTGGGCATATCAGAAAGCTGGCACTGCATGGAAAAAAATAAAATCTTTCACAATGAGACATGGCAGGAAAAATTTATGGTTTGATTGTTATCGTTGTTTCTTGCCACCTGATTATGAATTTAGGAGACTCAAGAATGTATTCAGAAGGAATAAGATGGAATATGATGGTCCACCTCCAAGGCTGTCTGGTCATGACATCTGGGAGATAGTTTAGGATTTGCCTAAAGCCAATGAAGAACCATTGTACAGGCTTGATGGATAAGGAGTTTCGCATAACTGGACTAAGTAGAGTATATTTTGGGCGTTATAATATTGGCCAGATAATTTACTTATAAATAATGTTGATGTCTTGTATACTGAGAAGAACTATTTTGACAACTTGTTCAACATAGTTATAGATGTCACCGGTAAAATAAAGGGTAATCCTAAGGCCAGACTTGACTTACCAAAATATTGCAAACGCGGAGAATTACACTTACCGGAGGGGATCAATGGCAATGTTCTTAATCCCAAGGCTAGTTTTAGATTTAAGTTGGACCAGAAGCATCAAATATATGAGTGGGTCCAAAGTTTCGATATGCCCGATAGATATGCCTCAAATTTGGAAAAGAGGGTTGATATGATATAAGGAATCTTGCATGAAATAAAAAGCCATGATTGTCATGGTTTCATGGAACAATTACTTCTAATTTGTTTTATTGGTTTACCTGAAAACATATGAAAACCAATAGCAGAGATCAATTTGTTCTTTAAAGACTTATGTGCCACCACATTAAAAGAAGAAAATCTGGCGCGAATGGAAAGTAATATTTTTGTTATCACCAACAAGATGGAGAAGATTTTTATGCTAGCATTCTTCGATGTGATGGAACATCTTCCCATTCACATTGTGCACGAAGCTCGGCTAGGTGGTCCAGTTCAAACTAGGTGGATCTATCCATTTGAACGGTAAGCAATTGCAACATATTTAAATTCATACATATTTTTTAAAATATAGTAAACATCTAATCTTAAGATTGTGCAGGGCAATTGAAAAATTAAAAAGGGGTCCCAAAAATAAACATAGGGTGGAAGGCTCTATATTTACAGTATATCTTGCAAGAGAAATGTCTCAATTTTGTTCATACTACTTTCTTGATGAAGTTTCTTGTTCAAGAAACCAACCGAATCATCATCGGGATGATGTAAATGAGCCTCATTTACAACCGAAATCAATTTTCAATCAATCTAGTTGTAAGGCTAAAAAGACCATACATCGCCGGCTCACTCCCACGGAGCTCAAATCAGCAACTTTATATGTCTTGCTGAATTGCCCGGAAGTTGAGTCCTTTCTGAAGTAAGGAGATAAAAATTTTAACATATCTTATTTGTTTAGTCATTCCCTTAAAGAAATTAATTGTGTTTAGCATGTTGGATCTTCAGTTCATTTAAGACTCAATTCCATGAAAATCAAATGTATTCATCCTTTGCAACATGGTTTACATATGAGGTTTGTAAGTATATTAATATTTCTATAAATTTTAAACATTTAAACATTCCTCAACTACATATATATGTGTGTGTGTATGTGTAATATTTTTTGGTACACCAGCCACCAAATACAGCCGCATACAATCAACTCTTAAGACATATTTCTTTGGGTCCAGTTGAAGCTTATGGAATGTCCCATTAAACAGTAAATAGGTTTAAATTTTCCACCGAAAAACACTCCAGTACAATGAAAACAAACAATAGTGGTGTTTGGGTTAAGGTTGATGATGATGTTGATTACTTTGACATCATACAGGAGATCTTAGAAATGGAGTATACTAGTTTTTCAATAAAAAATTGTCCTATTTCGATGTAGGTGGTTTGATCCAAGAACAAGAGGCAAAAGAGTACATAAGGAGCATAACATCATTGAAGTGAAGCATAATAGGTCCTATCCTGTTTACGATCCATTTGTTCTAGCGCAAAATGCTAAACAAGTATATTATGCTCCTTATCAGTTACATAGTGATAAGTTTGATTGGTGGTCTGTAATAAAAACAAAGCCTATAGGACGGGTGGAAGTTGATAATGTGCTGGAGACTGAATATCAAAATGAAATGCAGATTGATCACCAGCTAGTGGATGTTGACTTAGTGGATAGTTTGAATCACCCAAAAAATATATTTGAAGAAGTTAATATTACGGAAGAAGAGGCTGAGTGGGTAGGAGATGAGGAAACTTCTGAAGAGGGTGAATGGTTTAGTGGAGAGTCTTCAGAAAAGGAAGATTAGTTATGCAGGTTGTATTTATTATGTATTGATGTCTTTATGCTTTGTACTATATATATACCTTTATGTTTCTTGTTTAAGATTGACATGTAATATACTGTTTAATATTGTTGTTTTCACTATTCCATAATTTATATAGTAATAAAAATATTCTTGTCTATCTCGTGTTGTTGGATCGATTTAAAATGTGAATTAGTAACTTGAAATTAGCTACTAGGAATGTTTTCTTATATATTCATTTTGTAGGAGATAACTACTTGTTAACTTTACATAATTTAGATGTCAGGCAGAGGTGACAAAGGTAAAGGAAAAGTTGATCTTACGAAGCCAAAAAAGAAAGACAACTTCTGCCTTATAGACAACCGATAGGTATTCATATATCTGAGGGTCGATTTGCTGATGCGACAGCACGACCCTCATATTCTAGGTCATCTCAGCATTCAGTTCCTACTCCTATGCATGTAGGGCCACTTCATGGGTCTACACTGACCTAATCTTTTCCTATCACTATGCCACGGCTATCACAGTACTATAGGGCAGCCGCTAGCATATACGGACATGTACCATCATCGATACCCTCTTGTAGTAGTCACGTAGCTTCGAACAGTGATTTTACTAGATCTATTGAGTTGTCGAATCTTCAGCTTAGACGCACTCCATCGGGTGCTTCAGATCCACCCACGCCAGTGCATCCACCATCACTTGATCAGCAGCCAGGAGACAAAAATAATTCTTGAAGGAGTTATCTTGTTCCACATGCGAGAGGGTAAGATTTCTAAATATAATAATATTATTTATTTTTTTATTACTATATTATTATGCTCTATGAAATTACTGTTTGATCCTGTGTTGTAGGTTTAGGTCGGATGCTGGAGTTGGACAAGCTGCGAGAAAATACATTTGTCAGAAATTCAACGGCTACTGGACTAGTTGGCAAAAGATTCCAGAACTTGACAGGGAAAGAATGTTTCAAGAATTTAATGTAAGGTTTTAACTTATCGACTACTTAACACTTTGTTAGAACAAAAGATTAAATATTATATTTTTATTTTTGTTGTAGAAATTTTGCTGGTGGGATGATGCAAATGCATATCTTATAAGGAAGAACTTTTTCAGAAGATGTAGATCTAGATTTAATGGTCTGTTGGATATGCCTGAACCAACTTGGTACGACCTGAATGGATTAGTGAATCCTTATGGAAATAGTATATTCGCCATTGGAATAGCGAAGAATATCACTTGCTGAGGAAAAAGAGAAAGAAAGCCCGGGCACCATCCAAGGGTGGCTCCCTACATACTGCGGGTGCCAAAAGTACTATTGCTATCCTGGAAAAATGGTATGTAACTTTTACAGTTTTAATTGTTTGTTTCTATTTAATTTTTTTATTATTTGAACATTGATAATTTTTTCATATGCAGGAAAAAAAAAGGGTAGGAGCATACCACATGATGAGCTATTTGAGGAGACTCATCTGAAAAAGAAAAAGAACCCGACTGATGAAGATGTCTGGGTTGAATCTCATGCAAAAGCTGCCCATGTAAGAAACAAATATTGAATTTATGAATCTTTTTATCAATGTTGATATTATTCAATTATAACTACTTTAATATTTTTTCTTTTAGTATTAACTTTACTTTGAATATAGGACAAATATACGCAGCTCGTTAGTGAGTATCGTAGTACTCAGCCTCCTGAAAGTCAGGGTGACCCACTACCCTAACATGTAGAGAAGGAGTTATGGGAAACAGTTGTGGGTCCTGCAGATAGAGGCCATTACTACGGATACTACGAAAAAAAATTTAGCGAGAATATTAGGTGTTCGTCCGGCCTTGCATACTCTAGTTCTTCAGTTGATAGAGAAACCATTGAAAGAATAGAAAATACGATTTCTAAACTCACTGAAAAGCTTGTTGAACAGAGAGGGGGCACAGAAGGAGGAGGAGGAAACATCATCCCAAAACAGGATGCTGCAGGAGCAGTTCAGCTCTTTCATTCAGATTGCAGAGATTATTTCTCCGTGTCCTGGTGATGCAGTTCGGGCTACAAAAGGTCTATGCACCCTGGATAATATCAGTACAGATGAGGATATGGAAGACGAGGACGAATTCGATGAAGATGACTTTTAGTTTTTTAACTTTTGTATGTGTTGTACTTTGAATTTAGATATTTTGTTGTAGTTTGTACATTTTTGAAACTACTATTGTAGTTTTTATATTTTCACTTTTGTTGAACATTTTGTATATGTTGTTCACTTTTGAAAGTATTTACATTTGATTTGTTGTTATTGTATTGCATGTTGGACCACTTGCTGATTTTTATTGTTTTAAAGAGAATCCCAGAAAAAACGACCACAAGTGGTCGGTTTTTCAAAAAAAAAATTGCAGAACTGGTCGGTTTTCTATTTAATTTAAATAATTAATTTAATAAAAAACTGACCACTTATGGTTGATTTTTTTAATTTTTTTAAAAAACTTATTTTTTAATTTTAATAAAATAATAATGAATTTTAAATATATATATATATATTTTTAAAAAAACCGACCACAAGTGGTCGGTTTTTAAAAAACTACCACTACTTTATCGACCACAAACTTTGGTCGGTTTTGTGGTCGGAAATTGGGGAAAACTGACCACTTGTGGTCGGTTTTTTTGGTCGATTTTCTCTTTTTTTTAGTAGTGTCTATTTTTACAACCATCGAATACTCCAGGTAGCTCCTTAATCTCTGTGAAACTTACGGGTCCTGAGAATTACACCTTGTGGAGTAGCACTATGCGTATAAGTCTGTTAGGCAAAAGTAAACTAGGCTTTGTTGATGGTCGATACCCTAAGGAAAAATTTCATGCCTCTTTACATGAAATTTGGGAAAAGTGCAATGCCATAATGTTATCATGGATTATGAACTCCATAAGTACTGAACTGTTAAGCGGTATGGTTTATGCATCTAGTGCTTATAAGGTGTGGATAGATCTTCAGGAAAGATTTGACAAGGTGAAGGATCGAGAATTCTATTTCTGCACAAAGAGATAGCTACACTTACTCAGGGAATTTCTTCTATATCTGCTTACTTTTCAAAATTGAAAGAGTTTTGGGCTGAATTTAATGCACCCATTCCGTGTCCTGGTTGTAGTTCTGAAGAGTTTAGGATATATGTCGAACATTTTGAGTACCAGAGGTTACTGCAATTTCTTATGGGTTTGAATGATTTTTACTCTCAATCGAGCAACCAAATTTTGAACATGGTCCCTATACCCTCTATTAACAAGGCTTATTCCATGATTATCTTTGAAGAGAGTAGGAGAATTATATATTCTTCTTCGGGTACTGAGTTACCTAAAGGCACCACCTTACTAAGTAACAACAAGGGAAAAGGGGTGTTGAACCCTCCCTACACCTCACCTAGAGCTTCTAGTGTGGTCACTCAGCATAGTGGTTCTATCAAAGGACCTGGCAGTGGCTTCAACTTTGGTGTCAGTAACTCTCTTGGCTCGAGTTCCTACAATAATTCTCACACTTCAAGCTCTAGATCAAATTAGAGATTTAAGAAGACCAATCTCTTTTGTGATTATTGTCTTTTCAAAGGACATACTAGGGATAATTGCTACAATTTGGTAGGATACCCTAGTGACTCCAAACAAAAAAAGAGGTTTGTTCTATATGGATCCTCTGGTAGATGCTTATTTTTCACATGATAGTGCTAGTGTTGCAGGAGGTAGACAAGCAGATTCTGATCATATGAATCAAAATTCATATGGATCCACTCTTGGCATCCCTCAGTTCACCCAAGAATAATACTATCAGTTATTGAACCTACTGGGGAAGGGAAATACTACTACAGGAAAGAAAGATGCTACCACTGACTCAACCATGACAGTAGGTATACCCTCATATGTTGTAGCTTGTGGGGCTTTTGACACTAGTCATAAGTGGATAGTTGATTCTGGAGCATCAATTCATATGGCCAATACTCTCAAGCTGTTGATAAACCTTAGAAGTTCTGAGAGTATTAAAAGGAGCAAGGTATACTTGCCTACTGGTGAGGTTGTTTATGTGCAACATCTAGGTTCAGCTCATATTTTTGGAGATCACAAAATTTCTAATGTCATGCATCTTCCTGACTTCACATACAATCTTTTATTAGTTTCCAAATTGACAAAGGGACTCAATTGGGTTGTGCTATTCTATCCTGATATTTTGTCTCTTTCAGGATCTCTTAAGTGGTCAGGTTAAGGGGATTGGTATAGAAGTTGATGGTTTGTATGTGATCAATTCAAGAGACAAGCATAAAGTTCAAACTTTAGCTGACAGTATTAAATGAACTACTACTACTTATACTGGCTCTACTTCAGCCAGTCAGAATAATAAGTCTGATGGTGTTTTGTGGCATAGAAGGCTAGGCCATGTACCAATTAGTAATTTGTAGAGAATAAATGGTTTGCAACTTGTTACTTATGCTGATAGAGTCACTGATTGTACTGTGTATCCCTTGGCTAAGAAAACTAGGTTGTATTTTCCCTTAAGCAGTACCACTGTTGGTTCCTATTTTCATACTATACATGTAGATGTCTGGGGTCCCTATAGAGTTCCTACACATGATGGTAAGAGATACTTCCTTACTATAGTTGATGATCACTCAAGATATACCTGGCTGTTTCTATTACCTACAAAATCTAATGTAATTGCTGCAATGAAATCCTTCTTTGCTATGATCCACAATGTGTACTCTTGCTCAGTGAAATATTTTAGGTCTGATAATGGCTGTGAATTTTTAATTCTCAAATGCATGATATATTCTAGAAGTTCGCAGATCTCTTAGATTTCAAGCTAAAGTTCCTTTGAAATTTTGGGGAGAATATGTTAGTATTGCAGTTTACATCATTAACAGGTTACCATCATCAGTGCTTCAAGGACTGTCTCATTTTGAAAAGGTTTTTGGTCATGCTCCTGATCTCTCTCACATGGAAGTTTTTAGTTGTCTTAGGAATGTAACTTGTGTAAAAAGATCTGATAAGTTTGCTCCACGAGCAATGCCTGCAATTTTTCTTGGTTACTCACAAACTCAGAAGGGCTACAAGATGTTTAGCATTTTCTCCAAGGAATTTCATATTAGTAGAGATATGGTATTTAAGGAGGATATATTTCCCTTTATGCAACCTGCTTCTCCCAGTGTTACCACTCTTTTTCCTGTTGTGGTTATGCTTCTAACCACACAAGCTGATTATACTATTTCTCTAATTCCTTCTCCCTCAAATGATGTTCCCACAGAAAGTTTAGAGCCTAAAACACAACATCCATCACACTCTTCTTCTCTTCCAAAGAGTGTAGGACCTGATATACCACATACCTTACCTTCATCAACTGTAGTTCCCCCTTCACTTTTTATTAGAAAGTCTTTAAGATCCTCAAAACCTCCACTCTGGATGAAGGATTACATAACTAAGGACAAGAGAAATTCTACTTGCAACTATCCCATCTCTAACTCTGTTAGCTATGCTAATATATCACCTGCATTTAGTATTTCTCTGGCATCTTATTCCAACATTGTGGAACCTTAGTCTTCTTCGAGGCTGTTAAAGATGCTAAGTGGATAGAGGCCATGCAACAAGAGATATCCGCCTTAGAAAAAAACCAAACATAGAGCATTATTGATCTACCAGTTAGAAAAGTTCCAATTGGTTGTAAATGGGTATTTAAAGTTAAATATGCTGCCTCAGGAAGAGTTAAAAGATACAAAGCTAGGCTAGTTGCTAAGGGGTATAGTCAGAAGGGGGGGTTGGACTATACATATACCTTTTCCCATGTGGCTAAAATGGTCACAGTAAGATCTGTATTAGAAATTGATGCATCACAAGGTTGGTATGTCTATCAGATGGATGTACATAATGCTTTTTTACAAGGTGATCTAACAGAGGAGGTGTATATGGACATTCCTCAAGCCTTCTCTTGTCATAATACCAAGCTTAAAGTCTGTAGGCTGCACAAATCTTTGTATGGCCTCAAACAAACCCTTAGACAGTGGAATAAGAAGCTTACAAATGCCTTGTTACAGCTGGGGTTTACACAAAGTCATTTTGACTATTTATTGTTCAAATTTGCAATCTCACCTGGTGGTGGTGCTAGTCTATGTGGATGATCTGCTAGTCACAGGTAGTGATCTAGACCTGATTCAACAGACAAGGAATGATTTATAATTGAATTTCAAAATGAAAGACTTAGGGGAACTAAAGTTCTTCCTAGGTATAGAATTTGCAAGATCCTCCAAAGGTATTGTGATGTCACAGAGGAAGTATGCTCTAGAACTAATTATTGAAATAGGACTTGGAGGAGCAAAACCTGCTGGCACCCCTCTTGAATCCAACTTAAAGCTCACTTCTACAGAATTTAACAAGATAATACTACTAGAAAATTAGGATCCTGAAGACAAAGAATTAGAGGATGTTGGGTAGTATCAAAGATTGATTGGGAGACTTTTATATCTCACAATGACCAGAATTGATATAGCCTATGTAGTTCAGGTCCTAAGTTAGTTCATGCATAAACCTAAAAAATCTCATCTTAATGCAGCTCTAAGAGTAGTGAGGTATATTAAATCATCTCCTGGTCTTGGTCTGTTATTACCTTCCACAGGTTTTGAAAAACTTGAAGCATTTTATGACTCTGATTGGGGTGGTTGTCTACAAACCAGAAGGTCTGTCACTGTCTATCTAGTCATGTATAGTGGTGCACTGATTTCTTGGAAATCAAAAAATAAACCACAGTTGCTAGGAGCTCTGCAGAAACTAAATTCAGAAGTATGGCCTTTATAGTGGATGAAATCACTTGGTTGAAAGGCTTGTTTAGAGAATTGGAAGTTATTCTGGATGTACCAATTCACTTGTATTGTGACAGCAAAGCTGCTATCCAGATTGCAGCTAATCCTGTATTCCATGAAAGAACCAAACATATTGACATAGATTGTCATTTTGTCAGGGAAAAGATTCTACAAGGTGTTGTCAAAACTTTTCATGTATCAACTAAAGACCAACTTGCTGATCTGCTGACCAAGAGTCTTGGCAAACAACCTCATGACTAACTATTATCCAAGCTGTTGTTGAAAGATATCTTTTAGAGTTTAGTTAAAGTTGGTTAGACAGTTGGATTATAGCTAATTTAATTGTTACTGATTGGACAGTTAGTTGGTTAGAGTGAGTTGAGGTTAGTCGACTAGCAAGTCTAGAACCTTCTATATATATACTCATATGTAGCAATTGTTTCATTGAGGAATCAATCACAATATCAAACAATGAGTTTTCTTCCTTTCTCTCTCAAAATATCCTCTTCTCCTCTCTGTGTGGCTGAGCTATCCTAGCTCACTTTCACAATTAATTGCTACTGATTGGACAATTAGTTGGTTAGAGTGAGTTAAGGTTAGTCAACTAGCAAGTTTGGAACCTTCTATATATATACTCATATGTAGCAACTGTTTCATTGAGGAATCAATCACAATATCAAACAACGAGTTTTCTTCCTTTCTCTCTCAAAATATCCTCTTCTCCTCTCTGTGTGGCTGAGCTATCCTAGCTCACTTTCACAAGTTATCATATTTCATAGTGGTTAAAAACTTGTTGGGATAGTTTGGATAGGGACTTGAGATGTTTGAAACATGATCATACTTATTTTAATACACCTAGCATGCCATCCTTGTTTTGAACAATTAAATATCATGACTCGGTGTATGTTATTGAGATACGTGATATATGATATGTTAAGACTGTTAGTGTTGTTTAATGACACTAATTGTCTTATATGCTTTGTACTGGTATGATTGATACTAGTATCAAGTTGTTTGGTCTTGCTGAGGGTTTAGTTTAGTTTAGCATGTCTTGATTGTGAAGGCATGTGTACATGTATCTGGTCTAGCTAGTGGGTGCCAAGATGGCCTATTGCGTATGTGTTTTAAATCGATGCCTTGAAGAATGTTGTTAAACTAAAATACCTTACATTATTTACTTTTTGTACGCGAGACATATTATTCTCTCATGGAAGGTACTCTATATAGAGTTTCTCCAAGAGGTATGATAGGAGTAGGTTTGAGATCTTACTGCACAGTAAAGATGCTTCAACTAGCACTAGCATGTGACACTTGAACTTGCTCATGGAATTGTGGAGCTACTGTTGAGGTAAGATAACCACATATTTTCATGGTAGTAGCTTTTGGTTTTTTTTCCTTCATATTCTGTTATTGGGCTACATTCCCAAACTATTGTACTTATATTTATATTAGATATATATACTGCTATATTTCATGAGTTATTGTTGGGTTTCAGACCTTGTATTGTATATTATTATAGGCTTTTTCTACTATAAGGTGTTTGACTTTTTAAAATTGTGCTTTTATTTTTTAATGTGAGAATCCTTTTATGATGATGAACAACATTTGTTTGTCTAATGGTTAGTAGCTCTTTAGGTGCTTTTCGTGGCTCATGACAAACTGAACGAGTATCAACAATCACTAAATGAACCATCAATTTGTACCTCAAAATAGAGGTATATTAATTAAAACTCTAAAACAAAAACAACTCAAAAATTTCTGTTACCATAACATTTTCGGAAAGAGTAAATCATTTTTCAATTTCAAAATGAAGTTAGGTACTTTTATTGATAAAAGATGCCCAAAAAACATACATCAATCTTTGTTGTTGGTCTTAAGGACTTCTTGTCCATGATAAGCTGATGGACAATAGCAAGTACGTGTCCTTATGTCACATACTGGAGTCCCAATGTCGCACATCATTGGTGAGCACAGTTTTTATATGTGTTTCACAGAGATTCCCCATAGATTCCTTGTCTGGTTATACCATTAACATTGTTGAATAAGTAATAATATAAAAACAAGTAGCACCCTTGTGGTGTGGCTCACTGGTCGGGGATTGAAAACCCATCACAGCTACCTGGGATTGATTCCCAGGTAGGGCCTTTGAGTCGAGCCTGTTGCACCGAGCTTGTCTAGTGCGGTTAAAAAATCCTAATGTTACTTGCAGGCTGTGCACAGGGGGGATTTACCCAGTGCACACATCCGAAGGGTGTAGCGGCTGCAGAATTTCCTGAAATTTCCAAAGAAAAACAAAATATATAAAAACAAGTAGAATTATCATAAGTGAATTAAATAAAAAGAGATTCAACTTGCTGACAAGTGAAATATATAATATAGGAGAGAGTTGGATTAGTACTTAATTGCCTAGCAAAATAAGCAAAAAGGACACCAAGAAAACCTTCAGGAATGATGCCTTCTCCATTCCCTCTTCCAAGTACTAATTTGTTTGGAACTATATACTTTAATTTATATGACTCTACTTTTAGTTGATATTTCTTCGTAACTTAATTGTTACTTAGCAAAGTATTTATAAGGACGAAAGGTTTGCCCTTTATTTAATTTCAGTTCTGCTGATGGAAAAATAGTTGACCAAGGTTAACTATAATCCAGCTATCCAAATATAGAAATTACACTACATATCTTATTATTGTTATTGTAATTAATGAGAACACCTCTATTATTAATGCTAACCCGGCCATAACCATTCATACCTAGGAGTGTTGATGAAAAATCGAACCACACCGAAAATGTTACCAAATCTAAGAAAAAAGTCGGACACATTTTAGTATGGTCTGGTTTTGGTTTAAAATTTTAAAACAGACATAATCTGATTTGATTTTGATTTTAAATTTAAAAATAACCAAAAAATAAAATCAACAATATAAATACATATATAAAGATTTTCTTTAGGTAACTAACTTTATTAATCACCTGAGAATAATTACAAAGCAGTCAATTACCACAGCCATCTTAGTCCTTCAAGTAACCACAATCCTCTACTATGATCCTATCTATAACTGCTTACATCAAATGCTATTCAAATCAACCAAGACTCACTAGAGGCAGCGGCGGAGCCACCTTTAGCTCAGTGGTTCCGAACCCTTTAGAAGGAAAATCATACCATTTATACATGGTTAAAAGTATCTTTTATGTATATATAGTTGATGTTGAACCTTCTTTGACTAGTTCGTATATTTACTTCTGAACCTGCGTAAAAATTTTGACTCCACCACTGACTAGAGGTCTCACACCAAGAGTAGCTCTAACATTACAAGCATAGGCTACTCTTCTAGCAATATGATCAATCTCCATAAATTTCTGCTCGAAAATCCTCTAATTTCTTTCACTCCAAATTGCATACACTATTTTGAATACACCATTCTAAAGACTTGGGCTTGATCAGTCTTCCCTTTTGAATTCGTTATCACCCACTAAAGATGGTCTCCTCATTTAGCACTTTGATGATTCTCCTTCTGCATCGAGTGCAAGCAGTGGTGGAGCCTGGATTTTCATTGAGAGGGTTGAAAAGTAAACATACGAGCTAGCCAAAGGGGTTCAACATCTACAATATATACATAAAAAATATTTTTAACCATATAAAAATAGTAAGTATAATTTTTCATCGAAGGGGATTCGGATAAACCCTGGCTCGGCCCCTGAGTGCAAGATCTTTGTCCACAATTGTACTGTAAAGTCACACAACACAAACATATGATCTCTTGTTTCTGGTTCTTGTTGACACAACACACATGTAGGATTGACCTTCATTCCCCATTTTCTGAGCCTGTCTTTAGTAAGAAGGTTAGCACGCAATTTCACCCACATTATAAACACTGCCTTGGGTCTTGCAGAAATGCCAACATTACAGTTTTTCAAGGTTTTCTTGATCTATCACCTATCACTTGCAAGTACTTCTGCAATAAGTAATAGAGTTTAAAAAATTCAAATAAAATTTTCAAGCCTTTTGTAAAATAGATATATATGAAATTCATCCCATATTGACTAAACTTAGCATAGCAATAGTACTTTTCCGTTCACCAAACATATAGCAGGAGTTTTGTTTCAAACCATATACAAAATCAAGCTGTCAATCTCGCTCAGGACTTTAAATATTGCTTACAATTCATGTATAAAATATATATTTAACTGTATAAATTGCCATATAAAATTTTCTAGCAGGTTGATGCATCATTGCTCTAATGATATTACAAAATAAAAGCTTCACCTATCTCACGTGATATAAAAAAAAAAAAAAAGGCATGGTTGCCCCGTAAGATTTTACCAAAATTTCAAAGATATACCTTATCTTTATAGAATCTTTTTAACCTTCCCCTCCCTAAGCTTTACAAAATAAAATAAACATCATATAAGTGCTGACGTGACATAGAGAGCCAAACTCATGGTAGGCCGTGAACTACACGCACTGCCACCTGTAATATCACCATTTTTTAAAAAATTTTATTTTATTTTTTTTAATTTTAAAATTCTAAAATGGCCTAAAATGTTCTTCACCTGTTGAAAATAGTGTAAAACTATTCTTCATCCACTTTTTGGCTCTATATTGCCCTCACATCCATCTTTGGACTCCAAAATGCCCTTCACATCTATATTTTGAACCTTTATTAACATTCTAATATTAAATAAGTAAAAAATATTTCATTAATGAAGTGTCACATTTTCATTGGTCCCCATTTTATTATTTAGAAAAATAAAATATTCTAACCCACAACACCTGCCTCGTCTATACCGGACGATCATTACTAATATATTGATATTTTAGTACTTTTTGTTGTGAAATCATATCAAAGTATGTGCATTCTTTTATGAATGAATATATGTGTCTGGTATCCTTCTGCATCATAAGTTCCTGTCTTCCTTTAATATTCGTGAAATCAATCCAAAAATTGTTTAATTTCTATTTTAGAGGTAAATTATCATGCCCCGTTTTATACGTGGAATGTGACATGAGATTTACTGAACCTTATGGTCAAATGTCATGATAAATTACTTTGATACGTTTGGTTCAAAGTAATAATACCACGACTACTTCTGTTATAATAACATTCACAACAGATTTCAACAGGTGGGTGTTGTTATATTCACTGTCGTTGATATCACTTTAGAAAAAGTAATCTAGAATCCTAAAATAATTGAAGACAAACAGAATCATTTATTGCTCTACTACAACTAATTTATAAACCTTTTTTTCATTTACATGCACTATAGCATTGTATTTCACCGGACAAGACATCATTTCTTTTGTATGCTCCAAAAAGATTTTAAAATTGAAGCTCCCATAATCAGGATCTCAGCTAGTAAACATTATGTGGTGAGTATTATTCTGTTCTAAGAACCATGGCACGTTTGATTAGTGTACAAGATGTTTTAAGTTGTTCATCACATGAATTTCAACCCAGAAAAGTATTAGATGATGAATTTCAAAACAAGACATGTGAGATAGCATTTTAAAAATTTTTTAATTAATAAAATGCGAGTCAATGAAAATGTATCACTTCATTAAAGGAATATTTTTTTTTTAATATTGATAATGTTGAATAAAAGGTATTTTGGAGCCCAAAAATAGATATGAAAGGCGTTTTGGAGTTCAAAACTGAATGTGATTGATATTATAGAACGAAAAGGTGGATGAAGTTCATTTTTTGCACCATTTTCAATAGATAAAGGACATTTTAGATCTTTTTTTATTTAAAATATAATACATTCAACCAAATCCAAATAAAAAGAACAGTTGTTATTGTCCTTGTATGAACTTAAAAAAGAATTAGAGGTGTTGAGCAGATTGCAAAGGTTGTTGAAGTTTTGAATTGAGATTTAAGTATTAAACTGATCATTCTGCTATAATTTTTGTCTTGATTCTTTTTTATCAAATTTGAGGTTTATCTTTTCTTAAAAGAAAGTCTAAGTATTAAAATAATTACTTTATTTATTAAAAGAAAATTATAAAACTATTTCATATTTAACTAACCTCTTTTTTTAGAGGAAAGTCTTGTACCTTAAATTGAAGATAGTCTTGTGCCTTAAATTGAAGATCCTTTTTTTTTTTTCGTATCATAAACATAATAGCATTCATAATGTAGTCCGAAATTTCACCCACAATAATTTAGATTTTATATTATAATTATTTTAATATAGCTTTCTGTGTCATCTAACTTATCACCATCTTGATTTGCAATCATTAGCTTCCACATTGACGCCCTGATTATTTTGATTCCAATGTGACACATTCTAGATTCATAGAGCTTTCGTCATTCAAAAATGGAGAAAAACTTTTGTATCCACCATTATTGAACCTTGAAAAAGCTTGAAGAGAAAAAAAATGAATTTGTCAAATTTATGGTTGATGATCAAATTAATTATTGAAATTTTGTGATGATGTTGTGAAGTTGTACTTGAAATTTGAGCTTGATTGGTATGAATTATGCGAGTTCATATTGAAATTTGAGACCTAAAAATAAAGAAGGAGAAGACCGTTGCTTTTTTTAAATTCATGAATGTCAGTTGTGGGACTGCATGTGACCATTTCATATTGAGTACCCATTTTAAAATTAATGGTTCAAGTTTGGACCTATTGACATTTTATGGCCGATAAGTAATGTCATTAAATAGCCATTGGGTTATTCGGTCATATAGGCCATTTTTAGCCTTGGGTCATTCGGCTATATTGACCATTTTCACCCTTGGGCCATTTGGCCCTTTTCTAAACGGCTATTTCTGGGTTTTTTTTTTTTTTTGCTATAAATTTTTAATCAAAAAATAATTTATTTTTTATATTGTTTAAAAATAATAATTAAATATAAGTATATAAAAACGGTATAATTGTTGTATATAAATGTACCTATATATGATATATGTATAGAAAATATATAGCTCTATCAAATATATATGTGTATAAAATCTATATATATAAAATTGTATAGAATGTGTATAGAAATTTATAGTTGTTGTATAAAATATATATCCAAATAATAATTGCAGCTAAAATTTGTATAAAATGTGTATAAAAATTGTATAATTATTGTATAAAATATGTATCCAAACTATATATAAGGTGTATAAAAATTGTATCATTATTGTATAAAATATGTATATGTATAAAATGTATATACAAAATGTATAATTACTGTATAGAAAATGTATCTAAATAAGTATCAATATGATATAGGAATTGTATCAATATGGTATAAGGACTGTATCAATATGGTTATATGGATTGTATCAATGCGGTAAAATGATTGTATCAAGTATAGTATATGATATTTTTAGTCTATGAGGTGCGTAGTACAGGATGTGCTTAGACATTTTATCATTATTGTATAAAAATATTTATATCACTATTGTATTATATTGTATATATGTAGATATGTATTCTATTGTTTCATAATAATACAATTGAAAAAATATTTTTCAAAAAAAAACTACAAGAAAAAGACTAGCTTGGAACCTCTAAACACACCCAATTTCAAACAAAACTCAATCCCAATTGGAGTTATTTTTTGTTGTTTGTGTTAATGAGCAAATAAAAAAAATTATTTGGTGTTCATGATTAATTGGAGAAGAAAGTCAATTGTGGGTGTGTGTTCATGATGATGTTTACTAGGATTAAAAATTAACAGAAAGCAATTATTTTTTTTTTAAAAAAAAAAGGTAGCAGCGACCCAAACAAAAAAGGGAAAGGAGTCAGCCGCCTACCATTAGCCAGTGAAATGGCTAGAATTTGAAATTTTGAAACATTGACCATTCTCGTGTCATTTATTTAAGGAGAGTAGTCATTTATGTCCTTTTCCCTTGTTTCGATACTATGGGTGGCAAGACTAGCCCAAACTCATTTAATTCGCCTAATCCGTGCATGTGTTAGTGGGTTGAGAGTGATTGGACTGATTTGGGCTAGTCTAAGTGTACCCATCATAAATCATCAATCCAAATAGGCTCATGATGAAGCTCAACTTAAACCCATAATGATGTTTAATCCTACAACAACAACAACAACAACAACAACAACAAACCCAATATATTCCCACATAGTGGAGTCTGGGGAGGGTAGAATGTACGCAGTCCATACCACTACATCCAAAAAAGTAGAGAGGCTGTTTCCGATAGGCTGTTTAATCCTATCATTTATAATTGGGAAAAAAATCATAAGTAGCATACTTAGGACCATAATTATAAGATTCATAGTAACACTTTCATAATTATCTAAAGTAGCAACTTGTATTTTGTATTTGAACAAACTGTTACTATAAAAATACATATACAAATCATTTTACTGCCCATATTTAACTCAAATCGGCCGAGTTAAATATGATATAATTAACCATGATTTAAATGTGGAGATTCTTTTTTCATTAAAATCTCTTAATGAACGTGATTTCTGTTATTTGTTACCTACTAAAATCAAAATTTAAATTTCAGTTTCAAAGTAATGTGTTCAACCAAAAAAAATCAAAATCAAATTCATCGGAAGATACTTCTGTTCAAAATCTTCGAAAATTTAAATTCAACCATTACTGTTTTTTAAGGTATGTAATCTTAAAATTTTTATCTAATATGAATTTCATAATGAACGTGATTTTCGTTATTTGCTACCAACTGAAATTTGAACTGAAATCAAAATTCAAATTTCAGTTTTAAATTAACTTTTTCAAAAAAAAAATCAAAATCAAATTCATCTAAAGCTTCTTCTGTTCAAAATCTTCAAAAATTCAAATTCAACCATTACTGTTGTTGAAGGTATGTAAACGTAATTTTTTTTCTAATGTCAATTTCATAGGTTGTTTGATTTTGATAAAACAATTTCGTTCTTAATTTTTTTACGAATCATTATTGTTATTTTTTTCAAAAAAAATTTGATGCATTACGGGTGTTTCGTTCAAAATTTTTATTTCAATGATAAATTATTTTTGAAGATTTTGTAAGTGAATTTTGAAAAAAATGTAATGAAACTGTAAATTGAACTGATCGAATAATGTAGTGATCAAAATCGATTAAACTGCTCAAAATCTATTTTTTTAGGAGTTCTGATTCTCGAAATTTAAGAGTATATTTGTCTTTCTGTAAAGTTTGATTATGAATATTTGTTTGTGTTTGATTTCTGTTTTTTATGTTTTTGTATTTATAAGTAATTGTATAAGTATATTATAACTATTCATAGCCTACTGAAAAATATTTTTTTGTTAACACTATTTAGATGAAAAAAAGTAACTATGGCAAGCATTCCAGTTCTTGTGAAGCATTCTGGAAGGTGGACGTATGAAAAAACTATGGAGATGATAGCGGAATCAACCCACAACACGGAAACAAGACACAAACACAAGACTAGGCCGAGAACAACAAGACACCAACTCTCAGCCACAAGTCCAAAATCGAGAATACAACAAGAAAGACAAGGTAACAAGGTGTTTTACACACCAAAACAGCAAACAACAAGATGAACACGAGACGAGGAGAACAACAACACAATAACAACAATACACGGTTTTACTAGTAAAGAACACAAACACGATTCCAAGAAATGTAAAGATAGGCAGTGAGACATCAACTCTTACAAGAACTAATAACCTAAGTGTATCTTAAACACTAAGACCCTTAACTATTGTAAAAGCAACACCAACACTCTTACCATGACACAAGAGGGAGTTAACCACTCAAGCACCAAGGTTTCTAACAATGTTTTGCAATACTAGTGATTCCACACTAGCATCACCCTCATTTCAGTTTTGGTGGCTTTTCCAAGCCCTACAACTATGGTGTTACACTCTTCATGAGAGAAGAAAGGTGTTACAAGTTATGTCTTACAATATCATTCAACAACTAAAGAACTAAAGACCTAAACTAGTCTATTTATAGACTTATTACAAACATAAGTGAAATGTCTCAAAAGCCCTTAATGAAGGGAAGACAAAAAATGCCTATGGAGTGTATGTAGGGGCAGATTTGGTGTGTCCAGATCCCTCTTCACACTTCAAATTATACACTCCCCCGGCTTGATTCCATGCTTGCTCACGTACATCCATCTTCATGATCGTGCCCATATCATCCTCTCCATCTTAAGAGGAATTTGACCTCAAATTCACGGCTTCTTCTCTTTCAATTATGGATGTCACATGCATCATTATATATTCATCTCGGCTTTCTCTCTATCTTGAGATTGGCCCTCAATCTCATTTGCATCAATTCCTATATATTCACTTGGTAGCGGGTTCCTTGTTGATCCCTACATCTTTCTCTAAACTCGCCTTCCATCATATAAGCATCATCAAAGACTCCGTATTCTTCATGTCCCTCTCTACCATATATCTCTACGTGGATGTCTCGACTTTGGGGAAGAGAAGCTTTGGTTGAAAGGATTGATTTGGTGAAGTGGATCTTTAATTGTTGAGCTTGGACGGGAGAGTTCGATTTTGGTGGAGGCATTTTACTTCCAAGTCCTTCTTGTTGGACTTGATCAATTTGAGAGGGAGGTGGCCTACTTAGGTCTCGATTTTGAGGGTGATTGTAAACTTGGCTTATGTCATTTGGTCTTGGAGGATTGATCGTTGGATGTAATATTTTGGGAGTAGAAACACGAGAGTTCCTTTGACTCTCTATTCGATCCAACCTCTCAAGTATAGTAGACATATCCGAGCTTAATTTTTCAAGGCCCGCATTTGGCTTAGACATGCCTCGGGAAATAGCATCAAGGTGGGCCAAAATAGATTCCATTATGGCCAAGAAGTTAACTACAAAACAGAAAACACGTTAGTTGTACAAAGGGTGACGTGGCAGCCTTTGATTGGTTGTGGATAGTGATGTGGAAGCCTTGGAATGATTGTGGAATTTCAAAAATTTAGTGTTTTTCCAACTTGTGGAAAAGCAAAATCAATTTTGGAGGGAAGCCAACAAGTTTTTGGAGCCTCTTTTCACATTCAAAAGGGTTGACTTGTCTTGCACCTTTTCAGCAAGACACCTTTTTGAAGGGTTGGTAGCCCTTTCCTCTTTTGTCAACCTTGGAAAGAGTTCTTTCTCTCTTTTGGCAACAAGCCTTTTTGAAAGCCCCTTTTGTCCCTTACTTCTTTAGTATAGCTTTGGGACTAGTTTCAAGACAAACAAGAGACTTCACTCTTTCCATTTAGTCTTAAGATCAAATCACTACTATTAAAAGTTCTTCTTGCCACAAGACATGAAGATGGTTCAAGAACATCAAGAACTTTCAATAGAGATTTGAAGACCAAGGTTCAAATTGTTCCTCCCAACAACAACATCTCCTATTCAAACACAAATCCACAACAAAAATACCAACAACACACCTTTAAAATTCAGATTTCACAACAAAAACACACCAACAACAACAATTTTTAGATCCACAAAACCAACACCAACAATATTTCAGCCAAACCTTGAATCTGCACAACAAAACACAAGAAGGAGTTCAACTTGAATATTAACTCTATAAGTGTTAGGGAAGAAGAAACCAACACTAATGACACATAAGACTCACGGAATACTCCTAGATCTAATACTCAAAGACAAGTCTCTTCCAAGACTACAACAAGAACAACAACTTTCTCAGCCAAGAACACCAAACTCAAGAACACAACTCTTTTTTTCCAAGTGAGCTAGCCCAAGATTGATTTTGTTGGAACAAAATTAATGATGGATCTATACCAAATGATAGCGGAATCAACCCACAACATGAAAACAAGACACAAACACAAGACTAGGCCGAGAATAACAAGACACCAACTCTTAGCCATAAGTCCAAAATCGAGAATACAACAAGAAAGACAAGGTAACAAGGTATTTTTCACACCAAAACAGCAAACAACAAGATGAACACAAGATGAGGAGAACAACAACACAATAACAACAATATACGATTTTACTAGAAAAAGAACACAAACACGATTACAATAAATATAAAGATAGGTAGTGAGACATCAACTCTTACAAGAACTAATAACCTAAGTGTATCTTAAACACTGAGACCCTTAACTATTGTAAAAGCAACCCCAACACTCTTACCATGACACAAGAGGGAGTTAACCACTCAAGCACCAAGGTTTCTAACAATGTTTTACAATACTAGTGATTCCACACTAGCATCACCCTCATTTCGGTTTTTGATGGATTTTCCAAGCCCTACAACTATGGTGTTACACTCTCCATGAGAGAATAAAGGTGTTACAAGTTATGTCTTACAATATCATTCAACAACTAAAGAACTAAAGACCTAAACTAGTCTATTTATAGACTTATTACAAACATAAGTGAAATGTTCCAAAATCCCTTAATGAAGGGAAGACAAAAGGTTCCTATAGAGTGTATGTAAGGGTGGATTTGGTGTGTCCAAATACCTGTTCACACTCCAACTCGTATACTCTCCCGGCTTGATTCCATCCATGCTCACGTACATCCATCTTCATGATTGTGCCAGTATCAGGAGAGTACACTACTGATGCAACATATTGAGCATGATAGTGTACTCACATTAATGTCGATTTGAGCACCAAACATATACAAATTAAATATTAAATCACTAGATATGCAGGAAAAATACAAATACATAATGATATAGGTTTAGAAGTGTTTATTTTGCAAAAGAAAGATATACAAGATATGAATTATCTTCCTTTATATGTAAGCATTTTGGAGAAAGATATTGTGAGCACCTTTGGAATTTCATCTGTATGTGTTGTTGAAAGAAGATACGTCTATAACAATTCGCATGATGTAGTAAATACAAATACTGAAGGAGCATTGGTGGTTTTTGAAAATACAACAGCATTAGATGTATTTGAGATGGATACGGTTCAGGTGATTATCTCAGACCCACATCATAAGATTATTGAGGAAGATCAGGTATACTTGACGAAAAAAATTTAAAGTCGGTCATGAAGGATTATACAATTAGGGAGAAGTTTCAAACACGAAGTGAAAGGTCAATTAATAAATGGTAAGTACATTCTAGATTAATGAGTTCACATTTAAAATGAGTTTGGATATGTATTTTGATTGTATTTATATTTGTTGGATGCGGCTATACTTTGATGTACAAATCAAGGAATTATGGATTTTTATGTCGTGCCTCCGGTATAAGAGATTCTGGGATATTCAGAATTAGAGAATCCATACCAGAACATACATGTCCGGTGAAGGACAAAATTTATCCCAAGAAGCATGCTACAAGTATGTTGATAGGTGGTATGGTTAAACAAAAACTCAAAAACTAGAAACAAAAGTACAGTGCAACTGAAATCAAAAGTGACATGAAGGAAGAGTTTGATATAGATTTGACATACAGTTTATGTTGGAGGGCCAAGAAAAGAGCGTTAGAAGAATTGAGAGGGAAACCATCAGCTTTTTACATCAAATTACCATCCTACTTGTATGTTTTGAACAATACTTATCCTGAGTCATACATAAGAACGAAGAAGATGAATGAAAATAAGTTCTTATATGTATTATACCTCTCCGTTCATTCATCAAAGGATTAGAACATTGAAGACCTGTCGTAGTTGTTGATGGTAGCCATCTGAGAGGAATCTATACTGAGACATTTGTAGCTACCTGTACCATGGATGAAGAAGGTAAGTAACATTTTATAATACCTTTACTGTTTTAAGAAAAAAATATATACATATCTCTAACTGATATGCTTGTATGCTTGTATGTATTTTATCAAATATTTTTGAATAATACCTGTAGAGTTGATAATGTATATGCATGTTGTACATTTACATTTTAATATCTATATTTCAATTTTTGTTTGCAAAAATATATACATATTTGCAACTGTATTTGTAATAAATACATATGTTGTTACTATATGTATTTATATATAACTGCGTAGAATGTGTTTATGTATGCAGGGCATATATTTTCTTTGACATATGGTGTGCTTGATTCAGAAAATGATGCATCTTGAACTTGGTTCTTTGAGAATCTAAAGAAAGCATACAGGGAAATACAAAACATGTGTGTTGTTTCTGATCGGAATGCAAGGATCATAAAGGTTGTTGGTGATGTGTACAAAAATGTACCACATTATGCATTTATGTGAAATCTATGGAGGAACATGAAAAAACTTTACAGAAATTCACATGATGCGTTATCGGAGATCTTTTATACAATGGTCAAATCATATTCAAAGTCTGAATTTCACAAGTTAATAGAAAAGGTAGAAGTAGTTGATATTAGAGTGAAGAAATACTTGGAATTGACGGGTTACGAAAAGTGGGCTAGGTCCTATGCAACAGTTCATAGAGGATGGACTTTGACATCAAATATTATTGAGTCAATAAATGTTATACTTGTTTCGGCTAGAGAACTACCGATATATGATTTTCTAGAACAAGTTCGATTGATGTTTGCAAGATGAAACTGTGAAAATAGACATGAGGATGCATATACATTCACAACTCTCATTGAAAAATTTAATGTCATACTCAAAGAGAACGAGACAACGTGTACTCCTATGATGGTATGATCATTACATTTGTGGCATTTGTTTGTATGAATTTATTTGTAGTTGTATGTATAAATAGGTATGGACGTATGTGGTTTAAAAAAAATACAAGGTAATCAATGTTCTCTGTTATGCTAAATAATACATGTGTAGTAAGCAATATATAGTCATCAATATTCTCTGTTAAATACATATGAATTTGTTTTATTATGAAACAAAATAAGTATGCAGTAAGCAATATGTACGTTTGTGGGATTTGTTGGTATGTGATTATTTGTAGTTGTATTTATAAGCACACATATGCAGTAAGCACAAAAATACATATGCAATTAGCAATATTGTAGCTGTATTTCCGAAAAAATAACTGTACATTTCGCATCTTTTTGTAGCAAATACATTTACATATTTGCGAATGAGTTTTTTTAATTTATTTTTTAAAAAATAATATCAGGTTGTACCAACAATAGAGTATGTCTACACGGTGCATGACAAAGAAAAGCATTTCATTGTTTGTCTAAAGAAAAAAATATGTTTATGTAATGCATTTCAACTGGATGAGATACCATGTGCACATGCTTGTGCGGTATTGGATAACCAGAATTTCACCAAGGAGTCATATTGTTGTGATCTGTATAAGCCAATAACAGTCTTGAAAATGTATGATGTTCCAATCTATCCTTTGCTACACAAAGATGACTAGATAATTTCAGATAGCATACTTGGTGAAATAGTACTGCCTCTGAAGTACAAACAAACGTCTGAAAGACCTGCAAAGAAGGATCGTGAAAAAATGGGAAGGGATATGTTTGGAAAGAAGAACATCAACTCATGCAGTGGTTATCGGTATAAAAGTCACAATAGGCGTTCGTGTAAGAAATATCGTAAGTGATACATTTGTTCTAATGTATTCTTTCTTTATAATTTCTTTTACACTTTTCATAATAATGAACTTATTTGTTAAATGTGTTTTCTGACATTTATCTTCCATTTACTATAATGAGTTATAAATGACAAAAAATAATACAATTATGTATTTTAAATTTTGAAAGAAAAATATATTTGCTTTTTATTAGAAAAAAAACATATGCTTTGGGTAAGATGTATTTGATAACTGTGTTGTTATTCAAGTATGTTGAACTATATGTATTTCTAATGTTAAATACATACATAGCTTTCCATAATTATTTACAAAAGATGTGTATTAAAAAATACATTTGTCGCCTCTATGTATTTCAATCACTGTTATAATATTCACTTTTATAGTTGTCTATTTGTATTAGATATCACAGTTTACAATATAATTTTTTATGAATTTGGCTAAATGTATTTTTCAAACTATATATTATAACAACACATAGTACAGTACATATATCAAGCAGTATATGTATTTGATATCCCTATAGTAAAATACATTGATAAAACATCATATGTATTTGAAATCAAATGAACATATATTAAAATACATATGTTGTTAACTGCATATGTATTTTGAAGATCAATCTGAATATTGCATATGTTCTATTGAAATGTTGTCGAACACTGAACACTGAACTAAATCATACTAAATACAAGAATAAAGCACATATTATAAAATTATCGAAAAAATATTCAACATAAAAGAGTAAAATGAATAACTTTCATTCACTTCAAAATTTGTAACTATCATTTACTTCAAAATAGAAAATAAGTTTCAAAAACTACTATCAACATCTAGTTAATTCTTGTCAAATACCAAATGGAATGTAATCATCAACCATCACACATCAAATACTTCAGTGACATTTGTTATCTTTCTTTCCCTAACAGGCCTCAATGATGCGTCATCGTCACTTTGAGCTTTTACTTCTTATTTTCTCATGTCGTAATTCCACATATTGAAGCATATCTTATATGAAGTACGTTGGAATTGAACTCAACCGAAGAAACGCCTTGATCATAAGAAAGGCACTCTGCATATGTAACCATATACAGTCCACAGTGCCTACAAAAAATATTAAATAATAATTTAAAATATATTTTTTACAAACATAAAAATTTGGTATATGTATATTAAAATACTTACAAGCTTCCACTTGGTTGTTGAGGAAAATCCTCTACAAACAACACATCAAAAAGGTCCTGCATGTCTTTATCTTTGTATCTTGAATGATTATCAAGATCAAAACCTTTATTTTCATAGAAATCACAAGCCTGGAGACATAAAGAGATAATCTCGTCTAATTTCTCGATCTCAGCAAAAACAACAACATGATTGTCACACTCTCTTTTTTTAACCAAAAAGATTAGATTTTAGGTTTGAAAGGATTTTTATTATTAAGTGACAAAAGAAAAAGATTTGTTTCGAAAAAAATTATTTATATTCAAAAATCAGAGTCGACACTTGGCATAAATCGGGTGTGCCAAGTAACCTTTGGAAATCCTTTTTCAAAATGATTTTTACTCTTTAAAACTGATTCGCGAACAGAGATTCTGGCTAAGAAATTCTTTTGACCGAGGAAAAGGTGCTAGGCACCCTCGATCCTGTGGTTCGACCACGATCGGTTCGTGGAGTATATCGACTAGTAGGCACTATAAGATGTATAAACCAAACAAACATTAAAAACAAACAATCACACCAAAACAAAACAAGTTCGAAAAATAGTGTCCAGTCCAGTTATTACAGTCTGAAATAAACCTACACTAACCTATACTAATCCTACACTATGCTCTACACGATGCTTCCGACCTTCATCACGAACATCCTTTGCGTACAGGATTCTTTGGGACATTCCTCAATGAATAAGTGCATAAGACTTTGGGAATTCCTCGGTAAAATGAATTCATTTTTTTAATTTTGTGCGTTAATATAGAAAGAACCATTCACAGACATTCACACATTCAACAAATCACCATTCCTAAGTTTGCCTACCCAACATATATTTGCCTACCCAATTCGACCTATCATGACATTATTGCGTTTAACAAATATTAATGAATCAAAACAACTAACACTTGTTTTTAATTAATTTTTAAATTTCGTTCCATACAATTAATTTTAATTCTCAAACAAGATATAATCTCATCATGCAATCCATAATCACGAACAAACAATAATTCACACCATCATTCACGTAAAGATCACAAAATTATAAAGAAAGAGGTGAAAATTTGACCTCAAATGTTTGCTTTCAATTAGAGTTGCTCCTTCCGACTGAAACTGCAAACGGAACCTCGAATCGAACTTCAACAACGAGCAAAATCAACTCAATATCGAGAAATAGAGACCCGAACAGATTCAAAATCAGTGAAAAACCTTAATACGAACTAAAAAACCTCGGATTTCAAACTATTCGTAAATGAACCCCGCTGGAATCGAAGTGAAATTGCCGTTTGTACCTCGTCGGAGCTCCGATGGATCAGAAAACCAATAAAATGGGTCTCTCCGGCTATATTTCGCTAGAGAAAAATCGAAAAACATAAAGGAATGGTGATTTGGGGCTATGAACGACCCAATTTCTTAGGGATATTTCGATTTTGGCAAAAAACTTGCCGAAAAATCAGTCCAATTCACTCTTTTTACTCTCTCTCTCGATCTCTCTTCTTTCTGTCTATCTTGCAATCTCTCTCTTTTACTAAACTCTCCCAGTTTTCCCCGATTCTATCTATCTCTCAATCGTATTTCAGTGTGTGTGTTAATAAATTGTGTGTGACAATCTTTTCTCTGTGTGTGCGTTGTGATGAAGAAAAGGGGAAAATGGTGTATGTGTGTTATATGTTCTCTCTAATGGAAATTGTGTGTGTTGTGTGAGTGATGGATGGTTGCCATAAAATGAGAACTGAGATCGAGTGTATATTCAGTGAGTGTATGGTTGCCTGTGTATGTGCATTGTGAAGAAGAAAAGAAAAATGAAGTATGCGTTATGTGGAGAAGACGGTGGTTGTGTGTATGTTGTGTTTTCAATGGAAAATAAAAATAAAAATCCATGTATTGTATTATTGCTATGTATATATGTATGAATTGTGATTGGGGTGGGTAGGGGGAATGAGATAAGGGTGTGAGGTGGCCAAATTAATTAGGATGGGTGGTGAATTTGTTGAGGATTTGTTATTTTTGTTAGGGTGAGGTGTCAAAAGTAGTTATTAATTTTGCTATTTTTGACTTTTTATGGAAGAATTATAGAATGGGGTGAGGTGTGTGATAAAGTAAGGATAAATGAGTAAATTTAATTTTCAAAAGGAATAAAATTACGTGTCTATAATGATGACCAGAAAATTCATACGAATCATATAAGAATATGCACCTCTTTGAGAACGATAAAACAACAAGAACCCAATGATGTCTGTCTTTTATATTGACAGGAACAAAAATATTATCAACTGTATGCCATGGCACTGTAGCATGCATACGAAACTCATTAATGTATTCATTAAGATGGTATTCTTGTCCTCCTACATTAAAAGTTGGATCATCCAGAGAATAAACATCCATCACAGTCCTAACTATGTTCATAAAGTTTCAATAAACTGTGTTGTATTTATATGTGTTGTGGAGCTCATACTTTGACTTCTTCCGCAAGTAATAAAAGTAAAAATCAATTTGTTGAAATAAGTAATACTAAAAATCTAAGAATATTCATACAAATTCTATATAAAATTAACATATGTGTGTAATGTATGCTACATATATATTTTTATTTTAAATCTAAAAACTGCATATGTATATTTTGATATGTAAACTACATATATACACACAATGTTAAAAAAAAGTATATGCAATAGGATATGATTTTTTAAAACACATCATATGTATATTAACACAACATATGTATATCAAGCATATATATTTTTTTCATAGCATATGTATATCAGAAATGCATCGTAAAATACATATGTGAAATAGTAAATGTATTTTTTAAAACCAAATGTTACTACATGAGTTTGATCTAGTGTCCTAATTTGCTCCACTAAATAAGTTTCAACCACAACATGATCCGATGTATTTTCACTCATACCTGCATTTTTATTGTTGGTCTACAAAAAATGAAAAAAAAAATTAGTTTGTTCTGGCCATTATAATTGACATAACCTAACAAATATATTCATTATACATACTCAACAATTATCTTGAACAACTGGCTTCAAATGTATATTATCCAAATTAATGTTTTGGAGAGGCTCATCGGGTATTAAAAGTTAAGAATCATATGCATATTTTTTTATCTGACTGAAAATCAGTAGACCCCTTGCCAACAAGTAAAAAAGGTAAAACAACATCAAACATACAACTAATTGTATATGTTTATATACATATATATAAAAGAACATACAAACCCGAAGTACAAAAATACATATGTACACTACATATGTTTTTTACATATCAAATTTTAATTGCATATGTATATAATCATATACATGAACATATAAACAAAACAAACATGATGAAATTATATTTAAAAGTATTTATAAATAAACATATGTTATTTAAATATTTACTTTTGTACCATCAATTTTTTTATTCGAACTCTGAACCACATCAGGACTGAAGCGTTGTGGTGAGGTTTCTACACCAGCTTCATCAATATGTGGCTGATCAGTATTTTTTTCTTCGAGTTATAGCTACAAAATACATATACAAGTTCAATCACCTATTTGTAAAATGTATGTGTATTTCAATCCACTAAAAATACATTTACGTATATGTATATTTCAATCCAATAAAAATACATATTAGAGGAACAGAATTCTCAAAGTACATATGTACACTTTATATTTTTTTTATATGAAAATGTAACCATAAATATATATAATCATAAACATAATGAAATTATATTCAAAATTACTTGTAAATAAATACATGTAAGTTAAAGATTGACCTTTATAGCGTCAAACTTCTTATCCAAACTTTGAATCATATCGGGACTGAAGCGTTGGGGTGATGTTTATAAACCAGCATCATCAAAATGTGACTGATCATGTTCTTTCTCTTCAGATTATTTCTACAAATACATATACAAGTACATACTGCTATAAATACACAAGATTCACATTTGTATACTGTATATGTATAAGTCAATCCACTTTAAAACATATTTACATCAGATATATTTTTATAAGCTTATTTGAATAGTAAATATTTTATCTTGCTTTGTTTGTTTGTATACATAATCAACTCGAACTTTGTCTCCACTAGACTACAAATTTTTTTCAACTCTTCACAAACTTGTTTTTAAACAAAATCAATAACCAATTTTTTTTAATGTGCACACTTACTTTTTAAAAAGCTTACCTCATCGTGGAATTCTTTAAACACTTTTGTTAAAATAATTGCTTCTTCATCTACAAGACTCTTTGACTTTGAGTGTATTGGAGTAAAAATTATCCTAGTTGTTTGCTTCACATTCTGCCGATTTAAAGCAGTTGACTATCGTGTTTGAATGAATTTAAAAACTGGTGTCTTCAAACTGGGGACCTTTGTAGCACGAGGAGGTGGTGTCCTCTTTTGTATATAATCAACAACAGATTTGTGTGTTTGTTGCTTCAACGGTTTCTTCACTTGTAAGGTTAATGAGTCAATTTATTTTTATTTTCTTGAATCTTTCATAAATTTATTTTGATGGTGGATCCTGAAAACCATCATCAGAATCAACTGAACGTTCAACTACAACTCCCTCATATTATGGCATATCAAACTTTGAAATCTCCCTTGGAGTTGCCTCAATATTCTTAAATAAAACTTATGAAATATACAAAATATATGTTAAAGCATTTGTAAAACAATTGTAAAGAAAATTTATATATGTAGACTATATATGTATAAGTAAGAATACATATTAGTAGAAATAATATCTATTAATACATATGTATTTATTCAGTATAAACCTTGTCATATCCATTAAACATAGCCGTCATCAAATACTCAAAGCATGAACGACGTGCATTTGTCTTCCAATTTAATAATCGGGGAATTCGATTGTCAACCTTGAAAGTAACCTTTCGTGAAACATTCGAAGAACACTCATAAAGCCACACATGAATAGCAAGTGACATTCTCTGTAACAAATAAAATTGTCCATCTACTTACAACCTATTGTTCAAACTTTTAGCTAAATCCTCGAATGATAAAGTCCCCCATGAAAAATCCTTATATCTATCACTCTCCGCCAAATCAAAATGGAGTCTTCGTATAACTGCAGTATCAATACTAGATAAAATAAAAGAATGAAGGAAATACAAAATTGCAAACTTCTCAGCATCCACATCATTGTTCTTCCCCCAAATTTTGTTCAAGACTGCTAAAAATAATTATCTTTTTTGTATACAATTCGAACCATTGAAATACTGCTCAACAATCCTATTAGGTACCTCCTCATCAAAAATGAAGTCGTACCTATTATCGACACCATTCAACCCAGTAATAATAAAAAAATTTCTAGGAGTGAAACGTAGAGAAGTGCCATTAGCCGAAATTACTATTGCAGAAGTAGAACTTCTCTTTGTCTCGAGGAACATAATACATTTGTACAACTGTGCTTGAACTACACAATGTTTCTTTTTCATAAAATACCCAAAAATATTATTGTCACAAAAATACTTGTACTGCTCCTTGATTAATATGGCCTGTAAACTTCTCTCAATATCATTATCACTGTAGCAGCACATGTGTGGTGCAAACCTTGAAAGTTTTTTTGCCATGAATATTTCATCACGCGGCACCTATACAAAGTAAAATTATACCTTAGAACACTATAAAAAGCAACAAACACAAATCAACTTAACAACAAAATACATATAAATATTTATATATATATATTGAACATAACATAAATATAAAACCATCACTAAACAAAAATATATATTAAAATGGATATGTATGTATAAAAATACAAATGCTTCCATATAACTTAAATGTATATTGAACATAACAAAAATATAAATGAAAGTCCATATATACATTTCAACATTCCAATATACTGAAAATACGTATCAATTATAAAAAAAAAAAATACATATAGGCAAATACCTCTTCATAAAATAGTTCATATATAAATGTATTTTTCATACATGCAACTTAGCATATGTATTTAACATAAAAATACAAAAAAATATATATTGACACAAAATGTAGTTATGTCTATTAAATTTTAAAAGAAAAATACATTTGCTTTTTATTAGAAAAATACATATGCTTTGGGTAAAATATATTTGATAACTGTGTTGTTATTCAAGTATATTGAACTATATGTATTTCTAATGTCAAATACATAGGCAAATTTCCATATAGGCAAATACTTCTTCATAAAATAGTTCATATATAAATGTATTTTCCATACATGCAACTTAGCATATGTATTTAACATAGAAATACAAATAAATACATATTAACACAAAACTATTAACTTCACCAAAATACATACCAACTTCACCAAAATATATATCGGCTTGACCAAAATACATATTAGCTTCACCAAAAATACATACTACCCCAAAATAATAGCATCTCTATTGACATTCCTAAAATACAAATCAGTAAATAAAAATACATATACATCAAAAAAATATCTCTTTCTTCTTTTCTTCTTCCGATTCATTAGCAGAAGAATTTTCAATGTCATAATCAACATTACTTGACTCTACAATATCTTTTACTTTCCTTTTCTTCTCATATTTTTTTTAAAAAAATTATCTTTTAGAGGGGGAGTTTTTTTCAATCGTTTTTTTTTTCAAAATATCAGCTATCTTCACAGGGTCATTACGAAACATGGACCTAAGCTCCTTCGTACTCACTGATTTCTTAGACTCTGTAGGAGTAGAAACAACTTTAAATACTTTGTCTTGAGTTAATCCAAAATTAAAAGATAGTGCATTATCAAAAAAAAAAAAAATAGATGGTATAACCCTATTTGTTCATAATTTTGATGTTTTTTCTGCTATTAGAGCATAAAAACCTCAAAGTCGAAGTTGCTAATGGTAGAAAGTACGAAAAATAAAAAAAAATTGATAACATACAATAACTGAATTTATTAGTTACCTGAAATTAAGGAACACTATCTTTATCAGATCGTGCAAAAAACGTTTACAAGGAAAAAAATTTGAAAGAAAAAATCTGAGAAAAATCGTGAAAAAGGGTAAAGTTAAAAACAATAAAAGGAAAGAGAAAGATATTTGGCGTGAAAAATGGAACCTCAAACACAGTAACTTCTAAAAGACGATAAGTGGAAAACCACACTTAAAATAATGTTAGTTTTGCTACACAATATAATTTCATTAAAGTGTTGCTATTTTTTATAATTTAAGTCTTAAGTATGCTAGTTCCTGTAGTTTTTCCTTTATAATTTCATTTTTAATATTTTAAATTTTTTAGTTGCTTCAATTATATTCTTTTTTCGTCTTAAAATATTACAGTAATAAATAATTTTTTGAATGAAGAAAAATGATTTTTTCCTTACTCCATCCCCTCTACCTCTAACCTAGCTATTTTTTTTAAAATATTTTCTAAAATTTATTTTTTAACAAAAAAAATCAATTTTCCCTCATCCACCTCCCCCTACCTTGACCCCCCCCCCCCAAAAATAATTATTTTTTAATTCATCTTTTTTTAAAAAATATTTTTTCCTTACACCGTCACGCTACCCAATCTCACCTCCCTACTCCGACACCCCCAAAGGACTTAATTTTTATAAAAAAAATCAAAGTCTTTTTTTCCTCAACCAATAATGTAGGTATGCTAGTACTACATTATTTACATATTAGTACATGATTTAGGACCTATTGCATAAACATAGATCCTACTAAACCGCTTATAAATAAGCATTTTGAGATTACACTTTTTTATATATCTTTTATAATAATATTTTATCCAAATTTATATAGCAGAATTCATTACAATAGATTAAAATACTCAAACATATAGTGATACTATAAAAAGGTTTAACCATACATTATTCCTAGTCAAAAATCTATATCTAAGGACAAAAAACAAAAAAATAAGAAAAGAATGCACGAAAATAAAAATACGAAAATATAAATAGCCACATGACATTCACATGCTGCCAACATATTAAATTGTTACATTGAATAATAAGGGTACTACCTTTTTGGCTGCTTTAGTCGTAAGTTCTACCAAAAACATGAATATTTTTTACAACCTGCGAGTTTCAAGGTAAAAATTTTAAGGCAAATTATTGAGATTTAAAAACATACTACTATTTTTTTCCCCTCATAATTGGTAAATTATGTAATCAAAATATATGCATATGGTACTCTGTGCTAATAATTCCATATGAAATCAAGGAAAGTATAACAGGGGTCAAAGACTTGGGTTGGTTGGGCTATAATTCATTGTTTAGCCCATCTTAGCCCATTTATATTTTAGGCGGATTGAGAAATGACTTATTTGTAGTTTTAGCTCATTTTATCCGTCTAAATTCGACCCAAACCGCCCATTTGTCACCCCTATTCAATACCGTGGGAATACTTTGCAACCTGCAGGACCTTGTGGTTGATGCTATGTGCACAAAATGGAGCTCGGAACTTTTGTGTGATACATATAATTTTGGGAAAATTAACTATATAAACTTATTAGATTAGTTATTACAAGTTATAACAAAAAATTTAAGTTTTTAAGTTATAGCAACTTTCATTTAAAAAGAATACATAAAAAAGATTTTTTTTGTTTTGTTAAAAATACAAAAAAGTAATTAATGAAAAAGGAAAATTAAAATTTAATACAATTAATATACAATTTACCTTCCTTAAATATAGTTAATATTAATTACTGATATTTATCCACCCCAAATTCCTCTAACTGTTTTTCTTTTCTCCTATTTTAATGCTTCCATTAAGAGTTTCTACCTTCATACACTACTTCTTTAGAAGTATTATTTTACACAAATCAAAATAAAAGAGGCATTGCTATGCTTTGCTGTTTTCCTCTTTCCAACGTCCAAATAATTTCTGTATATTTTCTCTTCCAATTAGGTGTACAACACACAATATTTGAGATTGTATATTATAAAATCAGTTAGATCCTATAATCACTATTGAATGCTGACTAAGCTTGTAAAAAATATATATATAACAAAATATATATACATAAGATACAGATAAAATGTACGTGGGCCAAATGTGATATATGCTTTAACAAATTAAATGGATCTATAAATTAATAATTTTAAAAGAAGATGAAATTGTAGGATAATATATAGTATTTAATTTGTAATTTTATTAGCATAATATGTTAGAAAAAATAATTAAATTTCAGTTTTGTTCCAATGTTGTCCATCCTACGATTATATATAACATATACTGGAAAAAAAAAAAACAAAAAGAAGAATAAAATAGAGATCTGAATAAAAGTAGTTGAGTCATCTTGTTCTTCTTTATCACTTATACTTCTCTTTTTGTTCTTTAAAAAAAAAAAAATGCTTTCAGAGGTCATCCTCAAAGTCACTAATTGCCAATTAGTGTAATGATGTTAACTACGTTTTGATGAACACATTTTCCTAAGATAATCCCACTTTTAATATATAAGTTGAAATTAATCTATATACTCATTTCATACTTAAGTAATACTTTTATTTTGAGTTCTCAATGTATTAAATTGATATTAAAATTAATATCAATGAAGTTTCGCATATATAACATTTGTATTGAATGAGTTTTATGAATGCGACAATCAATGAGAAAAATTATGTTTTATGTTACATAACTTTTTTAGTGTATATAATGGATATTACATGAAAAACAATCAACGTAAATATTAAAAATAAATTAATTGATAGTTGTTTGATGTCAAATAATTTTTTATTGTAATAAAAAAATAATCAGCATTAATCATGATTGATATTGGTGTTTGCTTTCTGGCAGAAGAAGATGAAGAATATTATATAAATACTATGTTAAATATTTAAACTAAACTTTGTTCATACCAACAATCTTATATAAAGAGTAATGAGCACCAATAAAAAATTAAGATACAATACTCATGTCAAATGTTACTAATTGCAAAATAAAAAAAAATGTATAATTTGATGTAGTTGATATCAAATTTAATACCCATCTGATGTGACTTATTTCATATCAATTTCATTCAACGATGTAAAATACGAAACAAACATTAAAGTAGCATAACATTATATAAATACGAAAAATAAACTTTATTCATACCAACAATATTAAAAAAATAAACAGTAATGATCGAGCACCAAAAAGTTAATTCAAATTATTAACTATATTAGAAAAACAAACAGTAAATAAAAAAAATGATTCAATATCAACTTTGCACTAATTTAATACAGAAAAAAATCAAACATTTGCAAGTTTGTATGTACTATTATAGTCCATGAATACAACTTTGTTACTACCACATCATGTACATGCTTACTAGAAAAAATAAAATGAAATAAAGATTGGGAATGACAAACATGATCACTAAGTGAGAAAATAACATACAAATGACTAATCATTCGGCAACAAGTACTAAGAATTCATTGATATGCATGTTGAAATGTGAATTTATCAGAAGAAGACTACTTTTTTCAACGAAGAAGATGAATATTAACTATGACACACTTATTCAACGAAGAAGATGAATATGATATGAAGCCCACTTTTTTTCAATCTTGTATTTTGAAGGGAAGAATATGAATATTATATGGAGACACAAATTTCATTAAAGTTTTGAAATATTGAGTATTATAATGGAGAAAGAGAGAGGTGAGGTTGAGTATTAGAGAATTTGAATGGAGAGAGAGAGAGAGAGGTGATTCAGATACTTTTTTAGAACATTAATTTGATTTACATGTAATCTTCTTTCAATAAAGTTATCTAATAAAAGTGTGCAATCTTTTAAATAAAAAATAACATATATTTACCATGATTATCAATACACAGTTTAAGGAAAATATTGATTACAATCTTATAAATATGGAAATGATTTTAAATTATATAATTAAAAATAAATTTTAAAAATAATATATCTTTTAATAAGTTGCTATAACTTGTAACTAAATTGCTATTAATGCAATTATCTAAAAGTGTTGCTAAAATTTGTTGTTTTAGATCTAATAATACTATAGGGGTGTTATAAAACAAGAAAAAATAAAGAAAAAGAGTAGAGAGAATAAAGAGAGTGATTTTTATTTCTTCTCTTAAAGGATGAGAGATCATATAATTGAGAATACAATGAACAAAACTCCTTTATTTATAGGGGAAAATACTCCTAGTTTCTGACTAAAAGTCAGATATTTCAAATTCTGATAGATATCAACTAAATCTTATTAAATTTTGATAGACATTCACTATAATGTAAATACATTTATAACACTCTCCCATGAATGTCTAGTTAGATAATGTGCCTCCTTAAAACCTTACTAGAAAAAATCCAGTAGGAAAAAAAATCTAGTGAAGGAAAAAGAGTACACATCTCTAACAATACGCATATCGGCTGCCTCATTAAAAACATTACAACGAAAACCCAATGGGACAAAACCTCGTAAGAAAAAAAGAGTACAACGCGTATTAACTCCCCTAATGATAACATCCTTGAACCTTTGCATCCCGATCTTGTGCACCATCTTCTTAAAAGTTATAATTAGAGAAGACTTGGTGAATAAATCAGCCACATTTTCACTTGAATAAATTTGTTGTACGTTGATATCACCATTCTTTTGTAGCTCATGTATGTAGAAAAGCTTTAATGAAGTGTGCTTCGTTTTATCTCCTTTTATGAATCCTCCATTAAGATGTGCTATGCATGATGCATTATCTCCGTATAAAATTATGGGTAGATTGTCATATTTCACCCCACATTTTTCTTGAATGAGATGTATCATGGACCTCAACTATACACATTCTTGGCTTGCTTCATGAATAACCATTATCTTAGCATGGTTCCATAAAGTTTCTACGATAGAATGCTTTGTATATCTCCAAGATATTGCAGTACCACCATATATGAATACATAGCCTATTTGAGACCGAGCTTTATGTAGGTCAGATAAGTACCCAAAATCAGCAAGACCAATAAGATCAGGACTACAAACTTGCTAACAAATTAACTGAAAAAAGGCTATATCAAGCCTTGTAGTATTTGTAAGATACATTAGTGCATCAATTGCACTAAGATATGGTACTTCATAACCAAGGAGTTCCTCATTCTTTTCTTGAGGTCGGAATGGATCCTTATTCAATTTTTGCATGTTTCTCATTTAAGCAAATACTTTATTGCTTTTGAAAACTCTCTAAGATTTTCAATGATACTCAAATCATCAAATTATATCTTATGAGGATAATAAAATATTTCCCAGAAACTTAATGTGCTTCGGGCATTTTGAATCCTTTAGGGATTTTCATATGGATGTTTGTCAAGTAACAATATCCAACATGTCAAGTGTGACATCTTCAAGTGTCTGGACTGCAAATCAAATAAGTTTTATGCTTACCAAAATGTATCCTTTCAGGTCACTTGATAATGTTTCTATGTCAGCATGCTTAAATTAATGTAGAATTCAAATCCTCATAATCTTTTACAATATTGCACCAATATTATATCAATGATATCGTCGATGATTTCTTATTTTGTATCGGTTCACAATGCGACATAACATTTTGAGATCTCATCACTTCATTATTTTCGGGTACCTAAACCTCTCATAAGGTTTCATGAAGTGTTATGTCATAGGCTCTTCAAGAGCACATTGCCTTCTTATCATGATTATTTGCTCCTTATCCTTTTCAAGGATTATTTCATTTGGAACCGATTGGTCTATCATGCTTTACGCATGCATAGACTTTATCTTTTAAGAACACAAAATAGGAGCACTTGCAGCTAAATATGAGATGTTTTTGACATTTGACTTGAATTATCTTTTGAATGAAGATCTGATGATAATTTCTAATATATTTCATAGTTGCTTATAATCTCCCCCTTATGTTAGAAAAACTAACATACATCCTCCATCTTCTTGGAGGAATTCATCTTTGTGTATCATGGTATATTTATTAATCATATACCACACATCAAAACTATTAGATGAAACAGTTGGTTCCTGACCTTGAACCAATTGAGAGGGAAGAAATAATCATAATATATTGGTCTAATGTATACAAGTTCTATTGTATGCAATATATCATATTTCATACCAATACATGAAACTTTATTCTCATTAGTAATGGTTTAGCTATTCATGGAAGGCATTCAATGTTAAACCATCATCATCAAGATGAATTATCTTGATTACACAATCTGAAAAATATGCTCAATTTATATTGAACAAGTAACTTTATGAATGTCAAACTTAGGTTGACCATGAATGTACATGTGATCATCTTATTGATGCATCTTTTCAACATATCACATGATAGGTGAACGAGCCCTTATTCACCTTTAATTCTTTTTAGATTTTAAAGGATCCAAACCTAAAAATATTTGGTCCAACCAACTTATCATGACAACAAGCAACATTAAAATTCATGGAGAATTTTCTAATTCTTCAATATATGTTCAATATTCAGTATGCACATCTTCAGGATATCGCAATCGTTCATGTCAACTTATGAACGTTTAATCTAGTAAACTCCAAGTTTACCATGATATGTGTTTTTGCT
Source organism: Capsicum annuum (assembly GCF_002878395.1). Taxonomy (NCBI): domain Eukaryota; kingdom Viridiplantae; phylum Streptophyta; class Magnoliopsida; order Solanales; family Solanaceae; genus Capsicum; species Capsicum annuum. The sequence goes on along the minus strand of NC_061113.1, from coordinate 17,675,905 downwards.
TTAGTAAATTTCAGATTTACTATTATATGAATAAATTTCAGATTTAGTACTTCAGAAGTAGATTTCAAAATAACTCATCTCAGCTATTCTGCCTCTTTCGGAGGAGAGTTGTCTTACTATCACAATCAAGTACACGTTTATATTAATAAACTTCACTAAATATTATCACATTCACCCTGGAGAATGGATCTGTGCTTATAATAATCAAAATTTTTATTCCCTAAGAATGGAATATATTCGTGTCTTAAGCCTATCAAATTATGATAGCTTATATATCTTATAACCTCTTTCATCATATTGCTACTTCAGGAGCAAATTGAGGCATACATATGATTGTCACACCCCTTTTTAACCAAAAAAGAAAGATTTTAAGGGTCGAAAGGGTTTTATTATTAAAGTGACAAAAGATGAAGATTTATTTCGAAAAGGTCCTTTTATATTCCCCAGCAGAGTCGCCAGAGCTGTCACACCCCTTTTTAACTCAAAAGATATTATTTAAGTTTCAAAAGGATTTTTATTATTAAAGTGACAAAAGATGAAGATTTGTTTCAAAAAGGACCTTTTATATTCAAAACTCAGATTTGCCACTTGACATAATCCGGTGTGCGAAGTCACCTTTGAAAAAATCCTTTTCAAAACTGTTTTTTGACTCTATAACTGATCCGTGAACAGAGATTCCGGCTAAGAAATTCCGTTGATCGAGGGGAAGGTGTTAGGCACCCTCCGATCCCATGGTTCGACCATGGTTGCTTAGTAGAGCGAATCGGCTAATTTGTCACTACGAATGTACGAACCACACAAAACACGTAAAACAATCAATCAAACACACGAATCAAAACAAATTCAAAATATAGTGTTCAGTCCAATTATACAGTCCCAAAATAAAAATGCGAAAAAATAAATACTATTCTAAACTACACTAATCCTGAACTACGCTCCCGTGCTTTACCCGATGCCTAGGGTCTTGATCACGAACATCCTCCGCCAACATAATATGTCGGGGCATTCCCCGGTGAATAAATACAATGAGCCTCGGGACATCCCCCAGCTAAATGAATACATTTTTTCAGTGATAGAAAACCAAATCATTCAACAATCGTTTCAAATCCCCCAACAATTCATAATTCCTAGATTTGCTTACCCGACGTACCGTTTGCCTACCAAATTTCAACTATCATGATACTATTGTGTTTAACAACATCAATACTTATTCTGAATTTAAAAATTGTCAACGAATTAAAATAATCAATATTCATTTTTTATCACTTTTTAATTTTGCCTTCCAAAATTCCTTTCCACCCACATGATTAATCAAATTTCATACAAAGTCAACAACAAATCACGACAAATGAAATTGTTTAGCCACCTTATCAAACGTATCAACCACACGAATCATGCAAATCATAACATGGACACTACATTAAAATAAAAATAGGAAGAAATAAAGTAAAAGAATTGGACCTTAATTTTATTTCAACGGGAGATAATCCTTCCAAATAGGACCGCATTCAAAGCCTCGAACCAAACCTCAACAACGAACAAACCAATCTTGACGTGCCCTTTTCATTTTATTTTCGACAGCCCAAATCAAACTCGAGAAATAACGAGATACCCATACTCAAACCCGCAGTCCTCGTCTTTGCTCTGTTTTTTTTCCAGTAGATCTCACCGAAATCGGGACTGGTTGGGTCAGTTCGGTGGTTTTCCAGTGGTTTCTGATGGATTTTTGTTGGGTATTCACCAGAAAAGGGACGGGGTCGGATTTTTGGTGATTTACCGACGAGTTTCCAGTGTGAGCTCACCAAAACTGTTAACCACGATCTCCTCTTTTTTCAGCTCCCATGTTTTACACCCTCTCTCTCATGGTTTTCTCTCCTCTCTCCCACTCAAACTCAAATATTTATTGTTTTCTCTCACATTTCTCACTCTCTCACGGATCTCCCTTCATCACTCACTCTAATCTCTTAGTGTGTGTAGAGAGTGAAAATTGAAAACAATAGAGGATTGGTGTGTGAATCTTTTTTAGGGTCTGTGAAGAAGGTGGATTTTTGTGTTGCTGTGTTATTATTGTGCAAGAATGGGAAAGGATTTCTGTGTATACCAATTGTATTCTTCTCCTCTCTCTAGGAAAAATATGGAGCATACGTATTGTTGTGTGTTGTTGCCTGTGTCAGCTCCTTCCCTTGAAAATGGAAAACCCCGATATTCTGTGTAATGGCGTGAGGTGTATATGGTTGTTTATGTATGGCAGTGAACAGATCCCCGAGTGTGTGCAAATGGCGTGGTCATGTATTTTTAAGAAGAAAAATGGTATTTTTGGGGGGTCTTCCCTAGAAAAAGAAAGAAGATGATACTCCTTTTGTTCTTTTTTTCCCCCAATGATGATGATGGTCTTCCTTGGTATATGATGTTGTGTATATCTTGTTCCCATTTTCCTTTGTGAAGAAGAAATATGACGGGGTCACGTGGATGGGTATTGGGGATAGGGTATAGGGTATAGGGTAGGTGGGGTAGGGTGAGTTGGTTAGGATAAGATTTGTTATTTTTGTATTTTTGTGGGATATAATTATACGGATGAGGACACGTAGTAATACGGAGGTAAAATGGTAAAAATGCTCTCGGGGAGGGTCAAAATTAGGTGTCTACATCATGCCCCCTTTAAATGTATATAGGAAGTATTTTCAGACAAAGAAGTAGACAACGAGATAGAATTTTGTCCCAACCATTATTCAAAAATGAAACAGAAGGAAGGAGGGAGACCAAGTCTTGATTTAGGACATCCTAACTACCCAAGTTATGAGGGAATCAAGTCATGGGTATCTTAAAGGATTGGAAAGAGAAGGACTATACCGAGTTGGAGAGTCGAGTGAGGTTCCATCGAGGTTTCGGTCCGCGGCTCTGTCATTACATCAAAAAATAAAAATTATAAGTTAAAAACATAAATGAAATGAAAAAAAACTCTATCTATGCAGATTTCCTTGACTCTTGACTTGCTACTTCATCACCCTATTTTTCAAGCGGGCTCCTGACTTGCAATTTCTCCACCCTGTTCTTCAGGCGGGCTCCTGACTTGCAATTTCATCACTCTGTTTTTCGGGCAAGCTCCCAACTTACAATTTCATCACTTGTTACTTGGTTTTCAATTTATTCACCCTATTTTTCAGGCGGGTTCCTGGGTATTTTTTGATTTGTTGACGTTTAATTTCTTCACCTTGTTACTTGAATTTCCATGTATTCTCCTTGTTCTTCAGGCGGGCTCCTGAAATCACATAAGAACTAAAACAAAATCATCCCAAATAAAGAAATGCATCTTCTATGAGTTAATTGGAATAATTCGACTAAAAGGTATATCTTATAGGAATCAAAGGGGATAACTCGACTAAAAGGTACGTCTTATAGGAATCAAAGGGAATGACTTGACTAAAAGGTACATCTTATAGGAATCAAAGGGGATGACTTGACTAAAAGGTACGTATTATAGGAATCAAAGGGAATGACTCATCTAAAAGGTACGTCTTATTGGAATAAAGGGAATGACTCGACTAAAAGGTACGTCTTCTAGGGGTCAAGGGGAATGACTAGACTAAAAGGTACATTTTATAGGAATCAAGGTGAGTGACTCGACTAAAGGTACGTCTTATAGGAATTAAGGGAGATGACTCGACTAAAAGGTACGTCTTATAGGAATCAAGGGGGATGACTTGACTAAAGGTACATCTTCTAAGAGTCAAGGGAGATGACTCGATTAAAAGGTATGTCTCATAGAAATCAAAGGGAATGACTCAACTAAAAGATACATCTTATAGGAATCAAGGGAATGACTCAACTAAAAGGTATGTCTGATAGTAATTAAGGGAATGACTCGACTAAAAGATACATCTTCTAGGGGTCAAGGGGACTAACTCGACTAAAAGGTACATCTTATAGGAGTCAAGGGAAATAATTCGACTAAAAGTTACATCTTATAGGAATCAAAGGAGATGACGCAACTAAAAGGTACGTCTTATAGGAATCAGGAAAAATGACTTGACTAAAAGGTACGTCTTATAGGAATCAAGGGAAATGACTCAACTTAAAGGTACGTCTTATAGGAATCAAGGGGAATGACTTGACTAAAAGGTATGTCTTATAGGAATCAAGGGTAATGACTCGACTAAAAGGTACATCTTATAGGAATCAAAGGAAATGACTCGACTAAAAGGTACATCTTCTAGGGGTCAAGGGGAATTTAAGAAATGTATCACCTAGCAAATGAAAACTGAAATTCTTGGACAAGAAAGTGTGTCTCCGAGGGATATAGGATGATATTTTTTTACCATGATTTGATTATCAAACCTGTGCCGCAACTTTGCTTCCTGCATTTGTAGAAGTGAGGCATTGCAGCCCTTGATATTTATGTTCCGAAGTCCTTGATTTGAAGGTAATATGTTACCTGTTTCATCAAGGAAAACTTATGAGTTTAAAACATGGTGGCTGCTTTGTGACTTTAGCTTTCGCGGCGGTCACTCTTTCCATTGTCTTATTTAACCTTGCTTCCAACCCTTAGCATATGCCATTGACTTGCTGCTTCATTGACTCAAACTCATATGATTAAGAGTGACGCTGAAATAAATACAGTATCTTTGTTCTGCCATGCTTCTCAGATAGATCCTTTGACCCCTGGTATTTTCATGAGTTCCCTGACTTGTCTGTTGAAAAAACTTTCTGCATGTCCTTTTTTTTGGGCTCACAATCATGCCTCTTTCATGCGCTAGCTTTTGTCTTGCTTTGTACAATTAAAAAAGCTGGTATCCAGTTTTGAAATCTTTTCTCATTTGTTTTGATATGGAATTGACTCAAAGACAAGAGAAAAATAACGATGACTTTTATTTGGACAACTGACTCAAGAAAACAAAATAAAAACAAAAGAAGAAAGAAAAGACAATAAATGTCCCCATTTGAAACAAAGAAATGAAAAATTTATCTAGAAATGATAGTCAACTCTAATGATTATGCCATGCATTTTGAATTAATCTGCCTGATCTTTCCATCCACACTTTCACCAATTGTCGTTGAGTTAATGGCCTTGAAAATGAGTTTCTTCCTTAGGCCAAATTTATTCGAAAACCTCATTCGGCTAGTGGCGCCTTGAAGGGTTTTCGCCAACAAACCTGTTTCTTTCTCTCATCTCACTATTGCCTTATGGTTCCCGTGAGGGTTTTCACTAATAAGACTCTCTCATTTTTATTTCTCTCAACCTACCATCGCCTTACGGTGCCCGTGAGGGTTTTTACCAATAAGACTCTCTCATTTTTATTGCTCTCCTGATTTCTTATGCTGAGGAAGACAAGTAGTACCCAAAATGCATCATCATTTCCATTGCATACTTAGCCTTAGCATTCTCAAAGATTAATCTGAAGGTCTTTCTTTAGAAAGAAAGGATGACATGAGGTCTAAACGATACTTGAAGTCGCGTAGGACTTACAACTTTTGGAATTGACTCAAACAATAAGGATTAACTCATGCCCCAGTTTCTTTGGACCAGGTAATTCTAAATTGTTTATTTAGTTGGACCGAGACTAGAGTAGGGAAGCCTATGTATCTCACCCTCGAGAGAGGAGAATCAGTTCACGCATAGTTCTGACAGCTTGTTCTTTTGATTGATTTTGATATTTTGTTTTTCTCTTTTATTGACTCTTTTTCTCTTTGTGATTTTTTCTGAGTCTATTTTTCTTGACATTCTTCTCTTTTCTTTCTTTTTGGACACATTTTTTCTCTCTTTTTTTTTTAAACTTTTCTGACACTATTTTTTTCTCGACACTTTTCTTTTGAGCTTTACTAACTCTATCTTGATTCCAAAAGAGGTTTATGAAAAAAGATAAAATTACGGCTCAAATGAGATAAACAAAGGATGACACAATGTTTGGATAGCAAAATGAAATGTCTTCGTCATATCAATCCTTGAGAATGCAAATACATAACATGCAATAGGAAAATGGGAGATAAAGATCATGTGTGACACTTTAACAACACTAACTTAAACTAAACATATGTGCCACTTTTTCTTCTTCTATACTTGTCCAGCATAGAACACCACTTTTGTTATGCATCCCTCACATCGAATGGTTCATATTTTTGTGGAGCTGATTTCTGTTTGTTCCTCTTGATATAGGATCCTGCAGCCACTGTTTGACCTAATTGAGACATGTCTTTCAACTGATGGCTGAGTTATTCTTGTGATTCCTAAAATATTTTTCTTAATGTTCAGAAAAGGCTTCAACTTGTCACCAAATGTTTCAGCGCTCTATCTATTTTCTTAGATGTTTCTTCCGACCTTAGCCCTCTAATTCCACATTCATTTAAACTGGATTATAAGATCTGGCTGAAAATTTCACTAGCATGTCATATCACTAGAGTCAACATAAAATGTACTATGTAATGAAAACAAACAAACAACACATGTTTAAAACACAAAGAAAAATGGGACATTTCATTTAGTTGAGACAAAGGATAGAAGAGTTTGAACATAAACGACAAAGGGACTAAAGAAGATAGATCCCGAACTACAATCCTGAAACAATTCAGACAATAAAAAATAAAACAAAATAAGCTACCAGACCTCTTCCTAGTAGGGAGAGAAGTGACTTCTCAATTGCTTAGCCTGACATCTTAGCCACTGGTTTGCATATCAGCATGACTAGAGCTTTTCTCACTGTCAATGTTCTGCACCATAATCGATTTATCTTGAATCAACTTTTCTATTTCTCTTTTCAAGGCATGATAATCTTCAATACTGTAACCCTGAACATTAGAATGATATGCACACCATACATTAAGATCAAAATTTCTTGAATGTGGGTCAAGTATATACCCAAGGAGAGGAGTAATCATGCCCTTATGTCTCAATCTCTGGAACAAACTGACATATGACTCCCCAATAGGAGTGAAATTATTTTTTTCTTCCTCCTCTTTGCGAACTCTGACCTCGGATAAAACTTGAATTTAGAGGTTCCTTGGTAAATTTGTGGGGGTCGAGGACGATGTTGAGGGACAGGTGCATGCCATTATTGATAAGAAGACGATTGGGTACACAATTGTGCATTGTTCAAAGGATATTGAGGAAGTGGAATGGAACTCCTTGGATTTTGAAAAGAGGAACCTTGTTGCAGATGAATAAGTAGATTTGATATGTAAGATCGGGATTGAGGCTGACAGTATTGGTGAGTTGGACCTCTCAAACTCTGCTTTGTCCCAGGCACGACAACAGATGTATTTTCCTTCTTTCCTTCAGTTTTCCTTGAATGATTGCAATATCATCCCAAATGTTTCACAGAATTATTCTCTCCACCAAGCTCCTCAAATTTTGATGTCTCAAAGCTTGGAGGAAGGTTAACACTTAAAAACATGCCCCAATTTTTATATGAAATATATTCATAGCCCACAAGTCCCAAGGAACTTTTCATATTATTTTTTATACTCTTAACTTTCCCAACCATTTTCTTTGGGTCTGCTAGCATGCTAGGCTTCTTAGTAAGAAATTTTGACGGTCCACTTAACTTAACTGTAGGCTCAAGAGTATAACAATGATCATCACGAGTATTGAACGTGGATTCACTAGTGGACGGGGGAATCACAATCGCTGGATTGATAGCCAAAGTGGAAGCAATTAGTAGAAGGTTGAGCAACAAAAGTACAAACGGTATGTGGTGATGTGAATGTGGTAGACTTATACTGAGGAGCTAAAGAAAGAGTGGTGGAAGTACTGAGGTGCATTTGACGTGGAATAGATTCTGAGGCATGCTGTGGTGCATCAACCATAGTAGGAAACTGACTTTGCGATTTGGTGGAAGACTCAAGGTATTTGCAGGGTAAAAAGTAGGGAACTGAGGTGGAGGCAGCCCACTGGCCCAAGCTCGATACATTTCTATCATTTGTTGTCTCAGTCTCAAATTCTCTTCCTTTAAACTCCCAATTTCCTAACTTTTTGTTTCTCCATGATACTGCTCTCTATATCCTTGTTGGACACAACTAACTCTTCCTTGAATTTGGTATGATATGGAGGACCAGCCAGGAAGCAAACAAACCAACCACCTTAAACTAACTGAACAAGAGGCAAAAAATATGTTAGAGTTCAATATTTTTTCTTCAAAACTTTTTTTTATTTTAGAAAAGATCATTGAACCCAAGAAGGGCGCCTACGTATCTCACCCCCGAAAGAGAAGAATCAGGTGTGTGTAGTTCGTGAAGTTTTGCCAAAATGGTCATCCAAACTCTTTTTCCTCTTTTGTTTCTTGAAACTTTAAAAAGAAAAAGAAAATAACCAATTATCAAAAGAATTGATGAAAATCTTTTTTGCATTTTTTAGGTTTAAACTCCTTATACAAAAATGAAACCTACGATTACCAAAGAAAAATCTTTTTGGATTTTCAATTTTGAATTTTATATGAAAATTAAACTTGAAGCTCTTAAAGGAAAATCTTTTTATAGTTTTCTTTTAAAAATGTATATGAAACACCAACTCTAATAACGACTGAATAAAATCATTTTGAATTTTTAAATAAGATCAACCAAAAATGAAACCTACGACTATTAAGGAAAATCTTTTTGTAGTGTTCTTTTCGAGGCATATGTGAAACACCTACTCTAAATAAAGAGTAAAGAATTTTTTTTTGAATTTTTTAAATAAGATCCCCAAGCCAACAATAGGCTGCCTACGTTTCTCACTCCTGAGAGAGAAGAATCAGTGGTGCGTAGTTCATCCAGATTGGACAATTAAGGATTATAGAACAAACAAAACCTTGACTTGAGAGACACGACTGCACGATGAAAATAAAATCTTTTTGGGTTTTTAATTTGACACTTCATACAAAAATGACATCAACAACTATGAAAGAAAAAATCTTTTTGTATTTTTGTTATACGAAATGTAAAAAATTGCTAACATCTTTTTTCGTATTTTTCTTTTATAAAAACTCCTATGAATGAATTTTTTTTTTTTTTGAAGTTTTCAAATTGTGAATGCATGTTAAATGAGACAAAGGAAAATCTTTTTGATGTTTTTGAGAAAATGAGTGCGAAAGGTAAAAAAAATCTTTTTGAATTTTTGAATTGTGAAAAACAAAAGCCATAAAAACTCTAAAAACTACAAAACTCTTTTTTTTTCTTTTCAACTCACTTGTTCTTCTAGTTTTTTCAACAATTCTTGCCTACGCCCTTTCCTTCTAACATATGCTTTCCCCAAATCAGTTCATCAAATGACCACGTTACCCTCATCAACTCACTTGTTCTTCTATTTTTTTCAACAATTCTTGCCTACGCCCTTTACTTCTAACATATGCTTTCCCCAAATCAGTTCGTCAAATGACCACGTTACCCTCAAAGATGCAACATTTAGCACGTAGGGATGATTTAGAGGTAAGTCTCCTACAAAGGGCCACGTGGGTCCCTCTAGGTCTCAATATGATGCAGATAAGTATGACCTAAAGGCCGACCTACACTGGGGTCCACTAACAAGGCTGTTCGGGGGAGCATATGATCGATAGTAGATTGCTTTAGCTGTCCACCTACTCCATACAACCCAATGGCTTCCCCTTCTAAAGTAAGGGTGACTTAACTATAGGTCGTGTACACGCCTGTACTACGGACTTGTTGCAGAAAGAAAGACTTGGGTTATGCACATGATGCCAAATATAAAGCGGTAACACGTAAAGTAAAAATTGTAAACAAAGAGCACGTAGGCACTCAACAATGATAAACAATAACACAAAAAAACACAAATAAAATATCTATACACCTATAGTGTCAAACTAAGCCGATACAACTCCAAAATAAGCTCGAATTCTAAAAAATCTCCAGCAGAGTCGCCAGAGTTGTCACACCCCTTTTTAACCAAAAAAGAAAGATTTTAAGGGTCAAAAGAGTTTGTATTATTAAAGTGATAAAAGATGAAGATTTTTTTCAAAAAGGACCTTTTATTTTCCCCAGCAGAGTCGCTAGAGCTGTCATGCCCCTTTTAACTCAAAAGATATTATTTAAGTTTCAAAAGGGTTTTTATTATTAAAGTGACAAAAGATGAAGATTTGTTTCAAAAATGACCTTTTATATTCAAACTCAGATTCGCCACTTGACATAATCCAGTGTGTCAAGTTACCTTTGAAAAAATCCTTTTCAAAACTATTTTTTGACTCTATAACTGATTCGCGAATAGAGATTCCAACTAAGGAATTCCGTTGACTGAGGGGAAGGTGTTAGGCACCCCCCGATCCCGTGGTTCAACCACGGTCGCTTAGCAGAGCGTATCAACTAATTTATCACTATGAATGTACAAACCACACAAAACACGTAAAACAATCAATCAAACACACGAATAAAAATAAATTCAAAATATAGTGTTCAGTCCAATTATACAGTCCCAAAATAAAAATGCGGAAAAATAAATACTATTCTAAACTACACTAATCCTGAACTACGCTCCCGTGCTTTACCCGATGCCTAGGATCTTGATCACAAACATACTCCGCCAACATGCCAACATAATATGTCGGGGCATTCCGCGGTGAATAAATACAATGAGTCTCGGGGTATTCCCCGGTTAAATGAATACATTTTTTCAGTGCTAGAAAACCAAATCATTCAACAATCGTTTCAAGTCATCCAACAATTCACAATTCCTAGATTTGCTTACCCGACTTACCATTTGCCTACCAAATTTCAACCTGTCGTGATACTATTGCGTTTAACGACATCAATACTTATTCCGAATTTAAAAATTATCAACGAATCAAAATAATCAATATTCATTTTGATCACTTTTTAATTCCACCTCCAAAAATTCCTTTCCACCCACATGATTAATCAAATTTCATACAAAGTCAATAACAAATCACGAAAAATAAAATTATTTAACCACCTTATCAAACGCATCAACCACATGAATCACGCAAATCATAACATGAACATCACATTAAAATAAAAATAGAAAAAAATAGAGTAGAAGAATTGGACCTCAATTTTATTTCAATGGGAGATAATCCTTCCGAATAGGACCGCATTCAAAGCCTCGAGCCAAACCTCAACAACGAAAAAACCAATCTCGATGTGCCTTTTTTGTTCTACTTTTGATAGCCCAAATCGAAATTGAGAAATAACGAGATACCCATACTCAAACCCGCAGTCCCCGTTGTTGCTCTATTTCTTTTCCGACAGATCTCGCTGAAATCGGGACTGGTTGAGTCAGTTTGGTGGTTTCCCAGTAGTTTTCAATGGATTTTCATTGGGCGGTCACCAGAAAAGGGATGGGGTCGGGTTTTTGGTGATTTACCGACGAGTTTCCGGAGTGAGCTTGCCGGAACTATTACCCCCAATCTCCTCTTTTTCAACTCCCATGTTTTGCACACTCTCTCTCACGATTTTCTCTCCTCTCTCCCACTCAAACTCAGATCTTTATTGTTTTTCTCTCACATTTCTCACTCTCTCATGGATCTCCCTTCATCTCTCACTCTAATCTCTCAGTATGTGTATAGAGTGAAAATTGAAAACAATGGAGGATTGGTGTGTGGAATCTTTTTAAGGGTCAGTGCAGAAGGTGGATTTTTGTGTTGCTGTGTTGTTGTTGTTCAAGAATGGGAGAGGATTTCTTTGTCTACTAATTGTCTTCTTCTCCTCTCTCTGGGAAAAATATGGAGCATACGTATTATTGTGTGTTGTTTCCTGTGTCAGCTCCTCCCATTGAAAATGGAGAACCTCAATATTCTGTGTAATGGCATGAGGTGTATATGATTGTTTGTGTATGGCAGTGACCAGATCCCCGAGTGTGTGCAAATGGTGTGGTCGTATATTTTTAAGAAGAAAAATGGTGTTTTTCGGGGGGTCTTCCCTGGAAAAAGGAAGAAGATGATACTCCTTTTGTTCTTTTTTTTTTTCAATGATGATGATGGCCATCCTTGGTATATGATGTTGTGTATATCTTGTTCCCATTTTCCTTTGTGAAGAAGAAATGTGACGGGGTCACGTGGATGGGGTAGTGGGGGTAGGGTATAGGGTAGGTGGGGTAGGGTGAGTTGGTTAGGATAAGATTTGTTATGATAAGGTTAGGGATTTAATTTGTTAGAGATTTTGTTAAGGGTTGTTATTTTTGTATTTTTGTGGGATATAATTACACGGATGAGGACACGTAGTAATACGGAGGTAAAATGGTAAAAATGCTATCAGGGAGGGACAAAATTAGGTGTCTACAATGATGTAGAGAATTTTTCTCTAGCATATCTTATAATCATAATAAGCGTGTGAAAATACTATCACTTTTGATGATTATTATCATATTGTCTCTCCACACATATATTCGTGCATTCAATCACTTGTCTTCTTTCAACAATGAAGCAAGTTTTCAACTTTCAGATTTATGCTACCATATTCACTTCATGAAATAGAGTATATTAATGGGATATGTTTCATGACCTTTTATTAAACACTCATTATTTTGCCTTAGCCATCATAATATCCTCAATATGGTGTATTGAGATTCAAACTCAACATCTTATCCATATAAAGACGTCTTAGGCATGAATCGATGGGACTTGAACCCAATATATTATCATCTTTTTTTGATAATATTGTTCTTGAGGAATAAATTTAAAATATAAATGGTTCCAAACCAATTATTTTTCCTCAAATCTAATAATAATTATATTAGTAGTAGCAAAACAAAGATAGCATAAAGAATTACTAACCTTGAAATCCTTCATATTTATAATCTTACCTTGTTTGGCAGAGTCTCGTACTGATAACGTGTTATAAAATAACTAAAGAATAAAGAAGAAGAATAGAGAGAATAGAGAACAATTCTTATTTCTTCTCTTAATGAGGGATAAGAGATCATATAATTGAGAATACAATGAACAAAACCCCCTTATTTATAGAGAAAAATACTCCTAGTTTCTGACTAAAAGTCAATACTTCAAATCCTAATAGATATCAACTAGATCTTATTATAACAAGGGATAATTTTCTCTATAATTTTAGCATGATATGTTGAGATGGTTGAAACAGAATCATACTTGTTTTAATTTACCAAGCATGACATACTAGTTTTACACAGTTAAATATCATGACTCTGTATATGTTATTAACATACATATCAAATTATATTTCACCCCACCAAGGCCCATTGACACTATCACAATGTTCCAAGAATCAGCACGTTCCTCCCCCCTCGCTTGATCACTTCACTCACTAAAATACACTCCCCCAAACAAAATATCTTTGGATGAGACAGGCCAGAAATTTCCATTAAAATCTCTTTCTTACCTACACTTTGTGTGGTAACACACCGGATATGTTGTTGTGTACCTATTCAATACAGACAATGTGAGCGGGCTTAGTAATTCTTTTGAACAGCTCCTTAAATAGTTCACCACATACTAATTTTCTGAAACACATCCCCATTTATTGGGAAAAAGATATTTGTTCTGTGGCGCCTCCCTGCATATGCCACAATGTGTTTTGTGGCATAAAAACAAAAAGGGTAGAGATATCAAAATCTTAATTCAAGATTACAACTTTTTTCTTGTGGTCTTACAAATTTTGAATCTCAAGGGTCATTCGCAGATCTCTTTTTTTGTTGCATCTTTTGTTATGGAAGCTTCAAGGAAGTACATTAGCAGTAAGGAACTCAAGAATCACAACCAACCAGGGGATCTGTGGATATCCATTGAGGGTAAGGTGTATGATGTATCAGATTGGGTGAAGGAACATCCTGGTGGTGATTTCCCATTGTTGAACCTTGCTGGTCAGGATGTCACTGATGCCTTTGTTGCATTCCATCCTGCTACTGCTTGGAAGTATCTTGACAAGTTCTTTAATGGGTTTTACCTCAAGGATTATTCTGCTTCTGAGGTGTCTAAGGATTATAGAAGGCTTGTATCTGAGTTCACTAAAATGGGGTTGTTCGAAAAGAAAGGCCATGTTTGTTTATTCACCATGTGCTTAGTGGCAATGTTGTTTGCTACAAGTATTTATGGAATCTTGTGTTGTCAAAGTGTGTTGGCACATTTGATAAGTGGTGGATTGTTGGGGTGTCTTTGGATTCAGAGTGGGTGGATTGGTCATGATTCAGGGCATTATCAGGTAATGAGAACCCGTGGGCTCAACAGATTTGCTCAAGTCCTTACTGGGAATTGTCTTGCTGGAATCAGCATTGCTTGGTGGAAATGGACTCACAATGCTCACCACATTGCCTGCAACAGTCTTGAATATGATCCTGATCTTCAGCACATGCCATTCTTTGTGGTATCTTCCAAGTTTTTCAGTTCACTAACTTCTCATTTTTATGATAGGAAGATGACTTTCGATTCTTTTACTAGATTCTTGGTTAGTAATCAACACTGGACATTTTATCCTGTTATGTGTTTTGCTAGAATCAATTTGTTTGCTCAGTCATTCATATTGTTGTTATCCAACAAAACTGTGCCCCATAGAGTTGAGGAGATTTTGGGGGTGATTTCATTCTGGATTTGGTATCCGTTGCTTGTTTCTTGCTTGCCAAATTGGGGTGAAAGAATTTTGTTTGTTATTGCTAGTTTCACAGTGACTGGAATTCAGCATGTTCAATTCTGTTTGAACCATTTCTCGTCTGAGATTTACGTTGCCCCACCTAAAGGAAATGATTGGTTTGAAAAGCAAACTAATGGTTCTCTTAACATATCATGCCCTAGTTGGATGGATTGGTTTCATGGTGGATTGCAGTTTCAGATTGAGCATCATTTGTTTCCTAAATTACCAAGATCCCAACTGCGGAAAGTTTCTCCCTTTGTGAAAGACCTTTGTATAAAGCATGGCTTAACTTACAATTGTGCCTCCTTCTTCAAGGCTAATGCTTTGACCATCAGCACCCTCAGAGCTGCAGCTTTTCAGGCTCGGGATTTAACTAAGCCTGTTCCAAAGAATCTAGTTTGGGAAGCCGTCAACACTCACGGTTGAGATTCAGGAGCTCAAGGAAATCCATGGATTGGAGAAAAGTACTTTCGCTTTTATTATCTATGCCTAGTATTGATCAATTCTAGCAACGACAATCTTCATCTTCTTTTTTCTGGGAATGCATATCATTGTAATATCTAGAGAGAACAATTGTACTAAGTCATTCTGTTAAGTGTTAAGGCTTAATTGATTGTATTTGTGCTATGTAAAATAAATAAATTCAGCTATATGTATTGAGATACATGATATGTTACGACTATTAATGTTGTTTAATGGCACTAATTGTCTTATATGTTGCGTGATGGTATGAGTTGATACTAGTATCATGCATGTTGTTTGGTCTTGCTGAGGGCTTATTTTAGTTTAGCATGTCTTGATTGTGAAGGCACGTGTATTTGGTCTAGCTAGTGGCTGCAACCTAGGGGTGTACATACCAAATCGTCAAGTCATATCGAACTGACGAATCAAATCGAACCGACGAACCAAATCAAACCGACTTATGGTTTGGTTTGATTGGTTTGGCGTTAGAAAAAAAACCCGACCATTCTTGGTTTGATTTGGTGTTAGCCAAAAAAAGTCAAACCGAACTCGAATCAAAGCGACAATATATATATATTAGTTTAACCACACGTGTCTCGCACGTGTAACCTTTGATTATTTAAAATTAGACAATTTTGTCTATTGCGAAAGCTTATATAGATATTTATATATAACTTTATTATAAAAAGTTAAATAGTAATTTACTCAAATAGAGTGGATTATAAATTTTTACAAAGATATCTAATTATAATAACATTGTTTGCTTACAAATCTTATGCCAAAAAAAAAAAAACTAAAATTGGACACAACAATAAAATTAATACCTTATCAATTATATGCACAAAAGATGATAAAAGAAATATTCCTAGAGAAAAAAATGCAATATTGTCGAAGGCAAAAATAATTGAGAGAATAATAACTTAAAAATTTGTGATGAAGAATGCTGAATAGCGACCTTTTATATATAAGCGTTCGGATCCTCTTCCTTACATAAATATCATACGAATTTTCGTGTTCATATCTCAAATCTATATAGTCAGATTTTTTAAGTAGATATTTGAATTATATTTAGTCGAATTCCTACATCTACATTTGTATGTGGCTCCATATCATCAAATCTTTAACTTTAGATTATGAAGATCAAATATCCACATGTGATTACAAGAAACCAAGACATTTACATATAAACTAAAATCAACTCAATCAAACCCAACCTTCGATAGAGGAAGGTACTATGCATAATGTGATATTGGTGAAAATGACTATACTACAAATAATTTTTTTGCTTTGATTTTGTTTTGTTCTTTGAAATTTTATAGCCGCCTTTTTTATGTTATTCTCATAAATTAGTATTACGATTTTCTTTAATAAAAATAACAATTAATATGTCTCACTTACCAATTATATGGATTTCTATAGTGGTTGAATTATACATAAAAGTTACGATATTAGAAAAAATACGACTCATAAATAAAAAAGAATTTAACCTCCTATCCTAACTCGTGACCTTGATATGTTTTTTTTAAAGAAAAATGGGATTGGAGCCCTTTTTATGTCACGATAATCAAAATTATGTCACGATTACGCAAAGAAAGTAAAAGAAAAAAAGAGCAATAAACCTTTGATTTTTGAGAACTTCATTCAGCGGCAATATACTTATCCAATTTTTCGATCAGAAACTTTCAACTAAAAATGAAACACAAGAAATTATCAAAAGAGAGAATCAATGTCAATTGTTGATTATTATTCTTCATATATAATCTTTAAAGGTATGATTTAAAAGAAATAAATAAAGGCAAAAGGGATGATGATAATGACAGTAAGAAAACACGTGAATCAAAACTAAAATAAAAATCAAAAGTACAATATAAGAACTTATTTCGTATAAATTTTGATCCAAAATATTACTTAAATAGAATTATAAAGAATATTTTTTATATAAGGCAAAATTCTATTTTTAGAAGTACTAAATATTACCTAGATTAAATAATCAAAATCAACAAACATATGTTATTAAATCCTAAAACTCATGCGTAGGAACAATAAATTAAATTTATTCTATTTATAAAGTTTTTCTTTTACAAATCATATAATTAAATATAAATTTTTCCGCCTCCTTTTTTTTTTCGTGCACAACGATTTCTTCCTTTTTTAACTTTGACTTGTCCTACAATTTTATTCTTAATATTCTACTTATTATTCTTTATAATTTTAAATTATGAAGTACTAGAAGTTTTTAGTTTATCAGGATTCTTTCTATATATTTTAGGAGTTATTAAATTCTTTTCATATATTTTAGGAATCTTTAAACTAATTAAATAATAAATTGAGGAAAATAGTAAAAAAAACATTTTTATCTATTGCAGAGGCTTCTAATGAAGGAAAAAAAAGTTCAAACGTCATTTTTAAGGCCCTTCACACTTTTAATATAGTATAGATATAATATTCAAACTTTTTATACATAAAATATTAATTATAATCTACTTTTTAAATACTTTTTCAACTAGTTTTAGTAATTTTCAATAATTTGAAAGTAGATGTAGATATATATTTAAATTTGGGCCTTTAATTTGTAATATTTTTCCATTAATTGTTAATTAAATGATCCAAAACCCAATATAAACTTAAAACCTAAACTTTTGACTCTTCATCTCACTTTTTAGTTTCAAGAGAGTTTTTCGCTCCTCATTTTTTCATAATTATGGTTTTTCATTAGCACATGAATGAAAATATATTTGATCTAGTCTTCAATCACAATATAACTGTAAAAACTAAATATTATTAGAAAAGTAAAAAAAAAAACTAAAAAAATCCGAAAAAAGCGACTAAAACCTAAACCGAAAAAACCAATTTTATGTTTGTTTGAATTGGTTTATAGTTTTAATAAACCTTCATGATTGGTTTGGGATATTTTTTAATAAAAATCAAACCAACCCGACTTATGTACACCCCTAGCTGCAACAATGGCCTATTGTATATGCGTTTTAGATCGGGGCCTTGATTGAATGTTGTTGAGCTAAAATATAGCTTATATTATTTACTTTTTGCTTGTGTGGCATATTACTATCTCATGCAAGATACTTTATAGAGTTTCCCCAAGAGGTATGATAGGGGCGGGTTCTGATCTTACAGGGTCCTTGTGGCTCATCATTTACTGCGAAATAAAGATGCTTTCACTAGCACTAGCATGCGACACTTGAACTTGTTCATGTAATTCTTGAACTATTGTTGAGGTAAGATAACCGCATATGTTCATGGAAGTAAACTTTGGGTTTCCTTTCTTCACATTCTGTTATTGGGATTAATCCCCAAATTATTATACATAGATTTATATTAGATGCTCCTTCGCTATATTTCGTAATTTATTATTGGGTTTTAGACTTTAATTTGTATCGTACATTATAATTTATACTGGTATAAGGTATGTGACTTCTATTTAAGTTGTGATTTCATTTCTTAATGTGAGAACCCTTTATGATGGCGAACGACATCTATTTGTCTAATGGTTAGTAGCTCTTAGGTGCTAGTCATGGCTCATGACAGACTGAACGCGAATCAATAATCACTGAAAAAACCATCAATTTATACCTCAAAAAAGAGCTAGATATATTTAATTAAAACTCTAAAACAAGAACAACTCGAACTTTTTTGTGCCAATAACATTTTCAGAAAGAGTAAACCATTTTTCAATAACAATGATGATTAGGTACTATTATTGATTGTTAGAGTACGTGCCCTACTGATCAGTGACTTTAATGTAAGAGTTTCCTATTGATGAAACGGGTTGCCTAACGTATTTCAAGGAAGCAGTAAAACAGGAAGTAAAGAACACAATGATTTTTACGTGGAAAACACCCGACTCAAAAAGGTATAAAAAAACACGACCTGCACCTCTACGGGATTTAACCCCAACTTCACTAAATAACTCTAAGCCTCAACAACGACTGATTATAAAACTCTTGGAACCAATAAATAGGAATTATAAACTCTAATTCCTTTAACTCAATGACTAGGAATTATAAACTCTAATTCCTAACTACATACACACCTCCCAAGTATGTGTTTCCAAAGTCGCTGATTTTTTCCCAACTCGAAGAGTAGCTCCTAGTTCAGTTAATACACTGAAAATAATATTACATCAATATTTCAAACACAATGAACAACTCTAAAAATCAATGCTAAAACTCTTAGTTAGATTCTATACTTAAGACCAGGTTCTTCACTGTATTTATTCAGTGATTGAGTGGCACTTCGTGAAGTCAATCTATCGATTGTTCTTTTCTGTTTTTTAAGTTGCGTAGTTTATTCTGACTTATGCATCTTCTATTTAAGCACAACTCTTCAAAAAGTCATTCTTTATTTTAAACCCTCCTTCAATCATAACTCTCATTGCATAGAGTTTTACTTCAAGTGAGACTCCTTCTTCAATTTCAACTCCTGTCTCCTTAGTGTTATAGTCAAACTCCAACTCTCCAAAGAGTCCTTCAAATTGTACATTTTGCATAGACTTCTTCAATTTTCATAATCTTTCTCCTTCTACACATAGGTCTCTTAAGGATATGCTCAGAAATGAAACTCTTTCTTCACATAGGACTCCTTTTTCAACTCAACTTTCTTTCCCTTATCATCAATTGTTTGAATCAAATTCAACTTGTTCTATTCCCCACGTGATCAGTAAGTTGAAGCTTTCAGTTACACTGAATTAACTCTTTCTGATTTTTATTATTTATACCGTAGACTACACTCTTGAACTTGTCGGATCAGTGGAACACGTATATCAACTTGTTTCATTCATATTGTCATTCATCAAAATTTCAAGGTTCCAACAAATTCCTTGTTTTTGATGATGAAAAACCTCTTGACTTTGTGCATTCAAATATCTTCACTTGTAGGCACTAAAGTATAAAACACTAGAATGAAACAAGTTAGTCAATGGGTTATAAATATTGCACAACCCTCTTATATTCCCCCTTTTAGAATCATCAAAAACCATTTAAATGCAATAATATACTAGCCAAAGTGATTTTTTTTCTATTCATGGTCAATGGGGCTATCACCAAAAAAATCAGACAAAGACTTTAGCCAACATAGTAATGTATTAAAGAGAGCAAAAATATGAGTCAATTTAGCAAAGATAACCATTCTATTTAACTGCTAGAGCATGTTCCAAATTTAACCTAAGCTAGTACCGAACAAATCAAAACAACTAAGCATTAATAAAAAAAAAATTGGTATAAAAGTGAGATATGACTAAGGATACGAATAGTGAAGAGCTGATGAGGAAGGTGGAATAGGTGTTATCAATTGTGTCAATTGACGAATGACTTTAATATTTTTATCCCTTTCTCAATCAAGGTCAAGCTTCAAAGTCATAATCCTAGCCTGAAGGACCACTTATTCCACTTCATGACTGTTAGATGCAGCTTCTAGTTCAGAAGTAATCTCAGCTAAATTATTTTTCTTATCTTTTTTTTTTGCAATGAGTTTTAGCCCTCCTTATTGAACCAGGTAGAGCAGCATGATTCATCTATTCAAAAACATCAATTGTTGTTTGAAAAGTCAAACCTAAACTTAGACAGAGAAATCCTAAAAGATCTGAGCCAATTAGGAACCAAAAGAGAGAGCATGTCCCTTTTTATTCTTCAAAAATATATGCTGCATGTAATTAATGATCAAGCTTGGCAAATCCATGGTACAAAACTGATATTTTAGTTGAGAGAGAAGAAGGAATTTCTACTATAGGATTAACTCATTTGTGCAAAATCATTTGGAGAGAGTCAAAGAAAACTTGGTCAACTAATTCGTCAGCATCATAGGACAAGGGGAGGATGAAGTGTGAGGAATGGAAAAGGTGTGCTTAACTGTTTCAACTTAGACAACCTATGCTTATGTCAGTGTAGAGAATACTTGATAAGAAGAGCTTTGTGGTCACAATTACTTGCTTGTACCTATTTTCTGCACAATCTAATACAAAATTAGGTTAGAAGAGTCAAAAATCTGGAATTGGGACACACAACTAAATGAGCAAGACTGAATCGAATAACATTTTAGCTAATAAGACTTAAAAAAATGGTTATTCTAGTCAATCATTGAGGGGAGTTCATGCAATTTTAATCATCCCCAAATCTAACCTATTCCTTTTAAAATGCTCTCTACTTAGTGTCTTTGGTGCTTCTCTAGTCCTTTAATTAACCCATATAGTCAACATTTTTATAGCCCTTAAGAGTGAAATTACTTTCATTTGAATACCATACTCTCAAGCCATTGATTCCCATGAGATATCTCAAGATTCTTGTGACAACACCAGTTCTTATGAATTACCAACAAAATTATCATCATCTTGTTTTGGTGTTATTGATGCATTAATTTCTTGATTTGTTGTTCCCCCTATTAATATGCCCTTAGTCTGTACAACAGTTGAACCAGGTGGTACAATATGTTTCTGTGCATGCTCATCAGTTTTACTGTCATCCTTTTTTTGTCATCTCCAAAAGATTCATTCCTCCTTTAAATGTGGTGAGTGAAAGAAACTTTATTTGCTTCCAGTATTATCCCTTGAGTAATCTTTATCCATGTATAAATTTTGCTTGTCTCCTTTCACTATCACCTGCAAAGCAAATTAAGGGTTAACTTTAGGCGCCCAGACAAGTTTGAGTCCTTTCTTATGAGAAAAAGGATGTATGAGTTTCCTTCTAGCCCATCGAGGCAACAGGTTATATGACCTGTTTCTTTGACTAGATTTGACATTTTTGTTAGCTTGTGCTAACATAGAATTAGATTTTTTTTTCTAGGCTTATGCTTCTTAATTTGTTTTTTGTTGCAACTGGACATTCAGTGGTTGGATGCCCCTGGTCACCATGAATATAACACATATCTTTAATGTAATACCCCGAAAAATTTTCTTCGTAAAGATTTTGTGAGAAACGTATCGAGTTTTACACTTTAGAGTGATCCATAAATTTTTTGTGTAGTATTTCCAATACTTTGACCTACCATTATGTATAGTATCGAATAAGATTTTCGAAGATATGTAGAGCATCGAAAATGGACACTCGAGCGATGAGTTACAACCATTCTGATCGAACTACGACCATTCCGATCGAATTGTGAACAGTAAAACGTGCAGGAAAAAAGGTACTGAGGCCTGGCGTATTTTTGCTCCAAATTAAAATGAACATAAATCCTTGTACATAATGATCTGGGTGATCTACTATATATCAACGGAAATCTCTGCGAGTCCTCTTTCCAATGAAATTGGTTTCATCCAATTTGTCTATCGGAACAAAAAGTTATGGTCGATCTACTTCAGCCTATCAAAAGTGAATTTTTGGGTCAACTTCAAACGATCATAACTCCTCGTACAGAATGATCTGGGTGAGATACTATATATCAACGAAAATATATGAGAGTCCTCTTTCTAATGAAATTAGTTTCATCCAATTTGCATATCGGAGTAAAACGTTATGGTTGATCTACTTCATACTATCAAAACAGTCCACCAAAGGACAGATTCGAGAATTATTTGATTTTTAGGGGCGTTTTGGTCATTCCTCCTCACCCAAAATCCATCCAAACCCTGTATTAAACCCTATTGGAAGCATTATATGTTATATTTCATCAAATCCCCTCAAAAATAAAACCCTAATCTCCTACATCCAACTTCAAGAACCTCCAAAGTTCACCATTAATTCTGCAAATTTATTCAAGATTCCAAGTTCCTATTTCAAGAACTTCAAGAACCTCCAAAGTTCACCATTAATTTTGCAAATTTATTCAAGATTCCAAGTTCCTAGTTCAAGAACTCCAAGAACCATCATTCAAAGGCACAATTAACATCTCAAAAATGAGTATCGATCTAAAGTTCATCATTCAAGGTATGTGAGGTTTTTCAACAAGAACTCTCTTTCGTTCTTGTGCCCAAAAGTAATTTTCTTTACAAAGGCATGATTTTTATTTGATTTTTATGAATTTGAAGCATGAACCTATATCTTATGATGATTATTATGAAATCTTGATGTTTATGATTTTGAAAGATGAATTTACATGTGTGGTGATATAAAGCATGAATCTTGAACGATATTTATCATGATTTTGATATTTGGGTCGTGAATCCCCATTGGAAATTGTGTTTTTTGAGAAAGTGTGTGTTATAAGCACGTTGATGTTGAATATTTGAGATATTGTGAATGATTTGACCTTTTGGTCGTGAATGAGTTATTTTGAACTCGACTGTGAAAGAAATCCACGTTTTTATTGATTATGATAAAGGGGTAGCAAATTGGCTCCCGATGAAAATTGTTGAAGTGTTTATTATGGATTTTCTTTAATGTGAGCCTGAGGCTGATTTAAATTTCTGAGATAAGTCTGGGAGTAATTTTTAGCACCGAGTGGGAGGTATAAAGTGACCTTACTTCCCTAGAACTACGTGCCCCCATAGGATGTGAGCCTGAGGCTTATTTATATAGTGATCACTAGTGTTTTTAAATTGATACTGGAAGTCCTACTCCGATGGCAAGGATAGGACGGATCTCCCCAACGTGGGTTGTACGTTGGACTCCATGTAGCTCACATGGTTTATGTCATTTATAGGATCTCCCAGTGTGTGTGTGTTTCCTTGTGTCTATGGTGAATGGTGAAGTGATTTGAAAGTGGAATT
Organism: Capsicum annuum; assembly: GCF_002878395.1. NCBI lineage: Eukaryota > Viridiplantae > Streptophyta > Magnoliopsida > Solanales > Solanaceae > Capsicum > Capsicum annuum. The sequence goes on along the minus strand of NC_061113.1, from coordinate 17,652,258 downwards.
GTGAAAGTTATTCTTTCGAAAGATTTAAATGATATTTACATTATGAGAATTGATATTCTTGATGAACTGAAAGTGATTGACAAATTATATGATGACTCACATGTGTTATTATACTTATTTCATCCTCTCATGATTTTGATGATTTAATTCAAGCTAAGTGAGTCATCTATATCAGCATGCATAATTTTATAAATTGTGATGCTATTAAGATATTATTTTATATATGCATTGCACCCCCATATGCTCAGTATTTTTCCATGGTATTGACCCACATATTCGTATGTGGGCTACATTTTCTCGAAATATAGGTACAAGGTATAGTTGTACCTTCAGATCCAGTCAGTTCGTGGTATCCAATCAGCAGGTGATGAGTCCTTTTGATTCAAGGGATTGGGTTAGTTATGCAGAGTTTATAGTGTTGTATTTTCTTTATTCAGTCGTATTGAGTTGGGGTAGTCGGGAGTCATGACCCGGCTACCTACAGTCAGTACTAGTAGAGGCTTCATAGACAGTCAGTAGAAGTGTATGTATTTTGTTTCAATTTTGGTTGTAAAGGCAGAATTGTAATCCTGTAAAATTCTATTTTTGTAACGATCAGATTCAGAAAAGAGTTAATTTCTGCTGATTTGTATGGATTTGTATTTATATTCAGTTGCTTATGAGTTATGCCAGTAAAAGAGTTAGGTTGGGGTCACTTGTGACCTTAAGCACCGTGTGATGTCTCGGGACCCGATTTCAAGGCGTTACATTTAATAGCATTAGAACTTTTATAAAAGCCCAACCCAGCCTTTTTATTGTAAGTTATTTGACCTAACTTATGAACAATTCTTGAAGAATGTGTCCATCTATTAGCTCTTTCAAGATCAAGTTTCAATTTAGAAACTTCTTGACTCAATTGAGTAACCTTTTCTTTTTCACAAAAGTATTCATGTTTAATCTTAGTCAATTCTGACTCAATTTTTTCTTGTTCCTCACTTTTGACCTTTTTTTCTTTTTTTAGAAAGAGTTAGTTTCAAGTTTTCAGATTTGAGGGTCAAGTTTGATGAATCTAGTCTGCTAACATGTTCCTTAAGAATGTAGTTTTATTTTTCAATAGTGTTCTTACAAGTTTTTAGATCAATAGAATCAAACTTGAGACTCGCAAGATTGTTGAATAATTCATCCTTATCAGAAGTTAATTCTTGGAAATCATCAATTAGAGCACTCATTAAGGAAATAGGTTTTATTTTAGAAAAAAAATGCAACTTTTCGTTAAGTTCAAGTATACTTACCTCAGAAGCATCATCTTCTTCCCCCAAGTCTGAATCTCCAAGAGTCATGAGTGCTGTTTCATGAACTTCATCATTATCTGAGTCAGATCCCCAAGCTGCTACCATTGAATATTCTTCCCTCTTTTTGGTTTTTTCTTTCAATTCCTTTTCAGCCATTTCCTTTCTCCATTCTATTTTCCAGACAGGACAATCCATGATCTGATGAGCAGTCTTATCACACTTGTAGCATCCATTTGGATTGTCATTGAACCATTTCTTGCTACCTGTTTGCTTTTTCTTTTTGAAGAATTTGTGGAAGTTCTTTACTATAAAGGCAACTTATTTTTCATCAAGTTCAATTTCTTCATCACTGTCAGATGCTTTCAGAGCTAAGGTATCCTCAGGGGCTGCTAGCTCTTTTCATTTCATAAGTTCTTAGATTCCCTACTAGTTCATCTAGTGTCATACTTGTGAGATCCTTATTTGCCTTCCTAATAGCAGTCACTTTAACATTCCATTTTGATTTTGGTAGCACCCTCAACACCTTTTAAACTTGTTCTTCAACAGTGATGACTTTTCCCAAAGAAGTCAACTCATTTGTCAAGGCAGTAAGCCTTGTCATCATTTCATGCAAGGTTTCATTCTCCTTCATCTTAAAAGCTTCGTATTCAATAAAGAGAAGAGAAATCCTAAATTTTCTTACCTGAGAGGTACCCTCATATGCATTGACCAGTGCATCCCAGATTTGCTTAGCAGTGGTACAATTTGACACTCTGTTGTATTCAGCCGATCCTAGTCCACATACTAAGATGTTCTTAGCCTTAGCATTTTTATTTAATGACACTAAGTCATCAGTGGTAAACTCACTTCTTACCTTCCTGACCTGTTCACCATCTTCTAACTTCATTGGAATAGTAGGACCATCAGTGATCCTGTCCCATAACTCGTAGTCTTTCCCTTAAATGAACGTTTTCATCCTAGATTTTCACCAAATAAAGTAAGAACCATCAAAGAGTGGAGGTCTAATAGTGTAGACACCTAATTTCATCCCTTCCCGATATCGTTTTTACCTATTGTTTACCTTATCCTACCGTGTACCCTCACCTGCGTGATAATCCCTTCACAAAATGATGAAATAACAAATCCCTAACTAATTTTGTTTTATCCTAATATTCTAACAACCTACCCAATAAAAAAAACAAAACCTCACCACTACCCCCTACCCCACGTGACCCTCACAATAAAAAACACACACATACTCTCACAATCATGGAATTTGGCACGATCAGTAACAAAAAGAAAAGAACAGAGCACTGAGCATCATCTTCTTAACCTCACTCACAGAATACACTCTAAAATTCCAATCATTCTCACGATGGGTTGAATTCTGATACACAAAAGGAACACAAAGGGTGGGGCTTTTTCTTTTCATTTCTTCTTCACCATCATTCACGCCATATACACCATACGCATACAGATCGGGAGAGAGGCATAAATTACACACATAATACCAAGAACATACACCCCTATCACACCTACACACCCTAAATCAGACGCACAAGCAGAAAAAAAAGGATAGAGAAAGTGAAATCGAGAGAGAAGGTGAATGGAAAAAGAAATTTGGGTGAGAAATTAAGAAAGAGAGAGATGAAATCAGAGAGATGTGACAGCGAATCGATGCTGAGAGAGTGAAATTGAGAGAGGAGGTGAACGAGAAAGGGAATAACGGTGTAAATCCAGTGTCTCGACTACTTTTTCGGCAAACTTTTTCGTCGAATTTGGTCTGCAGGTAGTCTTGTAATCGACTTGAGTTTAAAGTTCCTGAATCTTCTTCGTCCCCACTGATTTCGAAGCAAACCCGTCTGAGAAATAGTGAGGATCGCTGGAATTTTTTGTCTGTCTTTTTCTGTCTCATCTGAGCTCACCGGAGCTCAAGCTACGTCAGTTTTAGATCTTCTGTCGTATTGATCGGGATTTTGGGTTCATCTATTCTCACGCCGTTCGGGTAGTACATTCTTGATACTGAGTGGATTGTGCTACTGTGGAGGTTTCCATTCGGGGATTCCTGTCCCGGGTTTCTTTATTATCCTACAAGAACGTTCTATCGAAAGGTCCGATTATACTCTTTTCCTCTTCTATTTTATTGTTTACTATGCTTCGGTGTTTGGATTAAGCTTCGGGTGTTGTTTGATACTTTTTGGTGATGATGCATATTGTCTTGATTGGTGATAAGTTGTTATTTTGATATTGACTCGCTGTTTAATTTCGTTGAAAAGTGATTGTTGGGTCGTTGAAATAGAAATGGTGAATTGTTAAAATTTAGTATAAAAATGAAAATTGGGGTGGAATTGAGAATTTGATAAAATGGTGAATTTGGATTGATTAAAGACTTTTTGTTTAAATATAAATATGCTTGAAATGCAGTAGTAACATGATAAGACCGGCAAAAGCGTAGGCAAACTTAGGCCGGGTAGGCAAATTTAGGAATAACAATTTGTTGGAGTGTTTGAATATGTGCCTGAATGGTACTTTCTACTTTATTGCATGAAAAGTTTAAATTGTACTCATTTGGCCGGGGAATGCCCCGAATGATTTGTATTGATTTATCCGGGGAATGCCCCGAAGTACCTTGTACTTGGAAGATGTTCGTGGTGAAGACCCGAGACGTCGGGTGAAGCGGTAGAGCGTAGTATAGGATTAGTCTAGGATAGAATAGATTTATATTTCCACATTATTTATTTTTGGACTGTATAATTGGACTGGACTTTACATTTTTGGATTGTTTTGTTTTGTTTATTGTTTGATTATTTTGCGTGCTTTTGTGTGGTTTATACATTTCGTAATGCCAAAATAGTCGATACACTCTACCAAGCGACTGTGGTTGAACCACAGGATCGAGGGATGCCTAACACCTTCCCCTCGGTCAACAGAATTCCTTAGCCGGAGTCTCTGTTCGCAAACTAGTTTAAAGAGTCGAATGGTTTTTGAAAAGGATTTTTCCAATGGTGTCTTGGCACACCAGATTATGCCAAGTGGAGACTCTGAGTAAAAAATATAAATAATCCTTTTCCAAAACAAATTTTCATCTTTTGTCACTTTAATAATAAAACCCTTTTCGAACATTAAAATATAAATCTTTTGGAGTACGTAAAAGGGGTGTGACAGCATCTGGCGACTCTGCTGGGGAGTTATGACAAGTTTTCAGAGTTCGAGCTATTTTTGGAGTCGTATCAACTTTATTTGGCATTACGAGTGTATAATCTTGTTTGTGATTTTGTTTGTGTTATTGTTTTCACTTTTGTGCATTTTTCGTGCTCTTTGTTTATAGTATTTATCCTATGTGTTACCGCTTTATATCTTTCATCATGAGTCCACCCCCCGGCCTTCTTTCTGCAACAAGTCCGTAGTACACGTGTTGTACACAACCTCTAGTTGAGTCACCCTTATTTTAGGGGGGAGCCATCGGTGTTATGGAGTAGGTGGAAAGCAAAGCAACCACTATCGACCATACGCTCCCCCGAACAGCCTTGTTAGTGAACCACAACGTAAGTCAACCTTTAGATCATGCTTATGTTCATCATATTGAGACCTAATGGGGCCCACTTGGTCCTTTGTAGGAAACTCACCTCTAAAGCATCCCTACGTCCTAAGTGTTGTATTTTTAAGGATAACATGGTCATTTGACGGACTGATTTGGGAAAAGCATGTGTTAGAAGTAAAGTGTGTGGGTAATGAAAAAAAAAACAAGGAAAGAAAATGAAAAAGTGAGGTGCGTAGGCAAAAACGAAAAAGAAAAATACAAAAAGTGAGTCGAAAAGAATGAAAAAAGAGGAATGTCGTAGTTTATTTTAGAATTCTTTATGGCTTTGGTTCTTCACAATCCAAAAACTCAAGAAGATTTTTTTTTACGTTTTGCATTTGTCTTCTCAAAGTACCGTAAATTCAAAAAGAAAAAAAGAAAAGTTTTGTTTGCCTCTTCTACTTATTTGTCAAAAACAAAAATACCAAAAAGATTTTTTTTTTCTTCATAATTGGTGGTGTCAGTCTTAGTTAAAGTGTCTAGCTGAAAATCCAAAGTTTTTTTTTTCGTTCGGTAGTGTCTCTTAAGTTAGGGTCAATGTACTAGTTAATTGTTAATTGTTCAATCTGGATGAACAACGCATACCTGATTCCCTTCCCTTGGGTTGGAATACGTAGGCAACCCTCCGTGGGTCCGGTACATTTTTGTGTTGGGATTTGTCTTAGTATTAGCCTAGGTCTCTCACCCCGTAATCTAGAGTTGTTTGCCAAGTAGACTGATTTCGCTCAGTACTTCTGTTTGGAAAATTGGAGTCATGAATGTGGTCTGTCCCATCGACATATGTTTGCGTCAAAAATCCCAAGGGTTGGGAATCTTCTACTCCTGTCGAATTTTGAGATAACGTCTTGTTTGTTATTACAGGATGGATTTTTCCACCAAGTCTAGAGTTCTAATAGTTGTCAAGGTGCCCAAAAAGTTAATCAAATGGTGGGAAATGTTTAACTATGTTGATCAGCAGAAACTGATTAAAATATTAGGTGATCTGACGGAACTTTTGCATGTTACCCCTCGTCCAGATTTAATAGAGGCTTTGTTGACCTTTTGGGATCCAAGTAGTTTGGTGTTCAGGTTTGGAGAATGTGAAATGACTCCTACTTTGGCAGAAACATCCGGTTTGTTGCACTTGACCTATATCGAGAAGGATATAATTCGAGCACGAAATCATACTGGCATGAGATTTTTACAGTCTTGTGGTTTAAAAAGTAAGGGTATCCGTTTGGGTTGTTTAAGTGATTCATGGATTTCCTTAGATTTTTTGTTCGCTAGATTCGGGCCCTCAAAAGGTTTTGATTGCTTTTGGGATGAATTTCATGTGACTAAGGAGAAGTGGGAGAGCAAGCGTCTTGAAGTCTTCACCCTCGCTTTGTTAGGTACTTTAGTGTTTCCACTAGAAGAAAGACGTATTAATACCCATTTGCAATCTGTGGCGATGGCCCTATTTCATAAGGATCAAAACGACAAGGGCATTAATCAAAAGGGCAGGTTCACTCTCATACCCATGATCTTAACAGAAATATATAAGGCTTTAACCGAAGTGAAGGGGGGAAGGAGATTTTTTTAGGGCAGTAACCTGATATTGCAGTTATGGATGATGGAGCATTTGTATGTGCCTTCTTTAGTTAGACCAGACGTGTTAGATCGTTGTATTCCCAATCGAGTGAAAGCCATGGACTCCAGGTTGTGTTTGGATAAATTCTCGTTACCCGTGGGAGTCGACGCTTGGATTGAATTTCTTGATCAAGAACCAGTGATAACATTTTGTGGACTTATCTGTGGCTTCGCCCAAAGATAGTATTGTTGGGTTGTCCGACGCAACTCCCTTTAGTTATGTTAGGGCTCAATTGCACTAGACCATGCAGTCCTTCTAGGGTAATGCGCCAGTTGGGTAGGCTGCAGGACGTGCCACCAGCAGTGGATCTTCTGAAGGATGTTGAGTACTTCAAGGACCAAGCCTTAGGTGAGAGCAAGTACGAGCAGTTTTGGAAGCATGCGACAAAGCTAGGTGTAGACACACTCAAAGAAAGTTCGGATAATCCGGGGTATACTCAGGGATATGGGGTTTGGCTTCAATCTATCCCTCGGGGTATCAGTCAACTCTTACCAGCGCAGCTTAGAAGGAGAATACAGAAAGACTGCATAGTAGACAACCATCAGGATGAAAGTGTATCATCCAAAGTGGAAACACTGAGAGTTCAGTCAGCAGATTTGTTCAAGACGGTAGAAAGGTGTCAGAATAATCTTTCCAAGTGCACTCCTCATGAAGCAGGAATACGGGCCCCAAGCTTCCTCCCCGGAATCAGGGTGTCTTTACAGGATATGCTACAAAGTTTAAATGGGAGAAAGAGAACTTCAGAGGCAGGTCCATATCAGCCAAGATCATCACGCAGAGCACCAGTCTGAGAGAGCACTTCTTATCTTTATTCAGTTTGAGTCTTTTATGTGTCTGTCATTGTAGGGTGGTGTATGTTTTAAGTCGAAGTCAAGTTGTTTTTGGTATTAGACTCTTTATTAGTAATTTCACCTATGTCGTCTTGGGGATCTATAATGTTGTTTCGTATTTGTTGTTTAGTTTTAAAATGGTCCCAAACTTTTGTACGTTTTGTTGTTTTCTTTCTTCAAAATGTTATGATGCTACATCTTTCCTTGGTTTGTTTATTTTCGTTTTAGCAAAATAAAAAAAAATAAAAAATATTTATGCACATGCTGCCCGAACTCCACAAGATCTGATTCATGTACAACATGATACATAGGCAACCTACTTTTAGGTTCGATCTAATCATTTTGTTTTGTTGTTTTTCATTATTTTTCCTCTTTTAAAGAAAAACAAAAGCCATAAAGAATGATAAAATAAAGGTAGATAACGAGAGAAAAGAAAAGAGCAGAGATTGATACGAAAAAAATGTAATAATAATAATAATAATAAGTGTAGATAAAAAAAAGTGTAGACAAAAATCAGGATGATGTTAAAATGACCTCGCTACCCTCGAAAGCTGGTAGAAATGAACATGAATTAAGGACAATTTTACCAATGTGATTCCCATGTTTGTTGTGTACCCTAATCCTAACGGATGCCGTCTTTGATGAGCATGTTCTTTCAGATAACAGTGGTAGGTTTGCAGCACTCTGGCTAGTCACCCATACTTCACTAGATCCAAAGCAAAGCTTGCCATGGCTAGCAGGGAGATTGAAAATTCACTCATTGACCCGGATCAGGATCACAGGGAAGAAAGTTCTGAACACAATGATGAGATAGTAAGGCTCAGGCAACAATTGATAGATTTACACCGGGCATGGGCCAGTGGAATGCCTCCTCCTCTGCTCCCTGAAGGTCTTGGGAATATCTCTAATTGCCCACCGCTTTTTCAGGCGTAATTTTTCTGCTCCTACTGAGTAACCTGAGCACTCGCCAGGGTTCACTCCGCGACATTATTATCCTGGCAGTTCTGGTGTGCCCTTGGCAGCTCCCCAATCAAGACCAGCTGCTTAGCCACCACCACCGATCACATCGGTATTCGTGGCCCCGCCACCACATGAAACTCCCATATATGCTGTGTATCCCACAATGAGTCTTCCTAGGTCTGCCAGTGAGCCAGACTGAAGGTTTCAGATAGTCAGTATTATGCCCTAGATCCTACTTTGCAAATGAATGAATCGTATGGGTACACTCAACCGCCTGCATTTCCATTTGATACCGAGAAGCCTTTCGCAATGGAGGAACAAGATATCATAGCCCAAAAATTGAAAAGTTTAGAACAGGCAATAAGGAATTTGTAAGGAATCGGAGATTATAGGAGTGTTTTCTATAAAGATCTTTACATGTTCCCAGACATCAACCTCCCCCTCGATTTTAAGATGCCTAAGTTCGAAAAGTATGCAGGACACGGTGATCCCGTGGAACACTTAAGACGTTATTGCAACCAGTTGAGGGTTGCAGGAGGAAAGAAAGAACTGCTCATGGCCTTCTTTGGCGAGAGTCTCTCTGATCTGGCCTTGGAATGGTTTATCGATCGAGATATCGATAAATGGAACAACTGGGATGACTTGGCTTCTGAATTTGTTCAACATTTTTAGTACAACATTGACCTGATTTTGAACGAAAAATCCTTGGTCAACATGAAGAAAAAGAGCACTGAAGGTTTTAGGGAATACGCAATAAGGTGGCGTGAACAGGCCGCCAGGGTAAAGCCTCTAATGAAAGAAAGTAAGTTGGTAGAAGTTTTCATTCAGGCGCAGGATGAGACTTATTTTCAGCATTTACTTCCGACAATGGGAAAATATTTTATGGAAGTCCTCAAAATGGGAGAGATGATAGAGGACGGAATTAAGACCGGCCGAATAGTGAGTTTTACCGCATTAAAAGCCACCACACAAGCGATTCAAGGTGGATCTGGCGCATTTGGAGGTAGAAAGAAGAAAAAGGATGTGGCGACTGTCATAGCTGGAACCCATTCCTATCCTAAAAGATCACCTCACCCCTATCCCCAATTCCAAGCCTAAGTCTACGCCCAAGCTCCGTATATTCCTCCCCACCATTACTACCCTCCATAAAACCCTTTATATTCCATTCCACCACCCCCGTACCCAGTATATAGTGCACAACTATATGCCCAAACCCCTTCTTACCCGCAGTGGCGCGCGCGCAAGCTCCACAAAATCACCTATTCGCTCCACCAAATTACCAAAACCCCTCCAGACCCAGTTTTCAGCCTAGGCCCGAGTATAAGAAGGAGAAGGAGGTCAAAAATCAATTCACACCTCTTAGGGAGTCATCTGCTAGCTTGTTTGATAGGTTGAGAAAGTTGAAGGTTTTAAGCCTAATTCAAGGAAGGCTTTCAAATCCACCGCCGAGGAATCTCGATTATTCTTTAAGGTGTGCATACTGTTCTGATATGTCAGGCCATGATATCGAGAAATGCTGAAATTTAAATAGAGTTGTCCAAGATTTAATTGACATAAATCAGATGCTGGTCCAGGCCCCGGAGTGTCCAAACATTAACCAGAATCCGCTGCCAACCCATGATGAAGCCAATATGTTAGAATTGATATATAACGGGAAAGAGTCTTCGAGGGTTCATAAGCCTATTGTCAAGATACAAACCATTGAGGAGAAATCAGTAAATGTAGCGGAGTCTTTGAAAGCAATGTCATTGAACCGGGAAGGAATAAGAGAAGATAAAGCCCAAGAAAGCACAAAGAAACCCCTGATCACAGTACAGGGCGCCAGAAGGTATATTGATTTAAGTCAGGATAAACCTAAGTTGATAATGGTGGGAGCTCTGAGTTAGCCCATCTTGACGGTGAAAGGAGCACTGGCAGCGCCTATTGTCCTTAAATCGGTGACCCAACCTCCGATAGTTGATACGAAAAGGATTCCCTGGAATTATGGGCGAATTATGATGACCTATCATGGGAAAGAAGTAGTGGAAGATGTAGATGAGGTAGGGGGTTTGACTAGGTCAGGAAGATGCTTCGTGCCTGAAAACTTAAGAAAGTTTAAGCCAACGGTGAGCGGACCGTCATCTATCAAAAAGCCTATCACCGAAGAATTTTTGAAAAAAATGAAATTGCCAGAGTATTTAATATTAGACCAGTTGAAGAAAACCCCTGCTCAAATTTCCCTTTTATCTTGTTGTTGAACTCCAAGGAGCATCGTGATGTTTTACTGAAGGTATTAAATGAAGCATATGTTCCAAGGGATATTACAATCAACCAACTTGAGAAAATGGTTGGAAAAATCTTTGAGGTTAATCGGATCAGCTTTTCTGACGATAAATTGCCTGTTGAAGGTACTGGGCATAACCGGGGCCTTTACATTATAGTGAAGTGTAAAGATTTCTACGTCACTCATGTTATGATTGATGGAGATTCAGGTGCAAATATTTTCCCTATTTCTACTTTGCAAAAGTTGAATATTGGTGCTGACAGGATCAGGCCCAACAATATATGTGTTAGGGCTTTCGATGGTGCAAAATCAAATTTCATTGGCGAAATAGAACTAATGTTGACCATAGGGCCAGTTGAGTTTGCCATAGAGTTTCAAGTATTGAATATAGATTCCTCTTACAATCTGTTGTTGGGAAGGCCATGGATCCACAAGGCCAAGGCGGTTGCATCTACGCTGCACCAAATGATTAAGTTTGAGCATGACAGGAAAGAAGTAGTTATTAACGGTGAAGGAGATTTGTCCGCCTACGAAGATTCTCCCTTGTCTCTTATTGAAGTAAATAACGTAGAGGAGACATTCGTATATCAAATTTTTGATACAGTGCCAGTGAATCGTATCCTTGAATGGCAGACTATACCGGGACCGCAATTGTCTTTTGCTTCTATCATGATGGTGAGTAAACTTTGGAAATACGGATTTAAGCCAGGAAAGGGTTTGGGAGCGTCTTTGCACGGTATAGTTCATCCTATATGTCCGAGTGAGAATGTGGGCACGTTTGGTCTGGGATTTGAGCCTACAGCTAAAGATCTGAAGAAAGCCAAGGGAAGGAAAAAGGAAACATGGTCACTCCCTCGCCCAATGCCACTACTCAGCGAATCATTTGTTAAGAGCGGTGTCACGAAACATGTGGAATTTGAAGTTGAATTGGTTGATGACTGTCAGAATCTTTTCATTGATGTTGATATGGTCGAAGCAGGGAAAGGTACCAGTATGGCAGACATGCAATTCATAGGTCCAGCTGTCCGTCTCAATAATTGGGAAGTCACTCCTCTCCCCATCAGGAGGGAGTTTTGATAGTTTATTTTGTTTTTCTTTCTATTTATTCGAGTTATTTCAGGGTTGTAATTCGGATTTTAGTTTGTTTATGCTATGTTGGCATCTGTGTTTAAACCCTTCTATCTTTTTATTTAATGAAATACAATGTCTCTTTTGTTTCGTGTCTAATATATTTTGTTTTCTTTTCTTACACGGTTCTCTTTATGCTGATTCTAATGACATGACATGCATGCGAAATTTTTAGCCTGACCTTAAAATCCAAACTAATCAAGATGTAATGAAGAATGATGGGGAATATGATGAAGAAAAAGCACTAGAAGAAATAAGCAAAGAGTTGGAACAGTTTGAAGACAAATCGAATCCTAATTTGAATGAGACTAAGCCAATAAATCTAGGGGATCAAGAAGATGTTAGGGAAACTAAAATCAGTGTAGATGCTTTGCCATAACTAAAAGATGGAATGATTCAAGCATTAATTGATTGTAAGGATGTTTTCGCATGGTCTTATGATGATATGCCTGGTTTAAGCACTGAATTAATGGCTCACAAATTGTCAACTGATCCCGCATTCCCTCCTATCAAACAGAAGTTGAGGAAGTTTAAAATGGATGTAAGTATTAAAATTAAAGAGGAAATCATGAAACAACTTGAAGCCAAAGTAATTCAAGTGGATCGTTATCCCATGTGGTTATCCAATGTTGTTCCCGTACCAAAGAAAGATGGCAAAATTTGAGTGTGTGTTGATTACGGTGATTTAAACAGAGCAAGTCTGAAATATGATTTTCCACTGCCCAACATCCACATTTTGTTAGACAACTGTGCTAAATACGACGTTGCCTCTTTTATGGATTGCTATGCCGGATATCACCAGATCATTATGGATGATGAAGATGTGGAGAAGACATCTTTTATCACACCATGGGGAAACTATTGTTATCGAGTGATTTCATTCGGTTTAAAGAATGCTGGAGCAACATACATGAGAGCCATGACCACTATATTTCATGATATGATGCATAAGGAGATTGAGGTCTACGTGGATGATGTGATTATTAAGTCAAAAAGTCAGGCCGACCATGTTAAAGATTTAAGAAAGTTCTTTGAAAGACTTCGCAGGTATAATCTCAAACTCAACCCGGCAAAATATGTATTTGGAGTTCCATCTGGAAAGCTGTTGGGGTTTGTAGTCAGCCATCGGGGAATTGAATTGGATCTCTCAAAAATCAAGGCCATTCAGGATTTGCCCCCGCCCAAGAATAGAACGAAGGTGATGAGTTTGCTTGGTAGACTGAACTACATTCGTAGGTTTATTGGTCAACTCACAACCACTTGTGAGCCCATATTCAAGTTACTGAAAAAGAGTGCTGCGGTAAAATGAACTGAAGAATGTCAGGAAGCGTTCGATCGAATCAAAAGATATTTGTCAAATCCGCCTGTGCTGGTACCCTAGGAGCCTGGTAGGCCTTTGATCTTATATTTATCAGTCATGGACAATTCTTTTGGTTGTGTCCTGGGTCAACATGATGTCACAAGCAAAAAGGAGCAGGCTATTTATTATCTTAGCAAGAAGTTCACCGCATATGAGGCCAGGTATACTCTTCTTGAAAGGACGTGTTGTGACCTAACTTAGGTAGCACAGAAGTTGAAGCATTATCTCTTATCCTATACTACTTATCTCACCTCCCACATGGATCCTTTAAAGTATATCTTTCAGAAGCCTATGCCAATGGGTCGATTGGTAAAGTGGCAAATATTGCTTACCGAGGTTGACATTGTATATGTGATTCGAACCACCATGAAAGCCCAAGCTTTGGCAAATCATCTTGCTGAAAATCCCATCGATGAAGAGTACGAGCCATTAAAGACATATTTTCTTGACAAAAGAGTATTGTGTGTCGATGAAGTCGTTATAGATGCTGATCTTGGTTGGAGGTTATTTTTCGATGGAGCCGTCAATATGAAAGGAGTCGGAATAGGTGCGGTTCTTATCTCTAAATCCGAATAATATTTCCTGGTAACAGCACAACTTCGATTCTACTGTACTAACAATATAGCAGAGTATGAAGCTTTCATTCTTGGTTTGAGGTTAGCTGTTGATATGGGAGTCCAAGAATTATTGGTGTCGGGAGATGCGAGATTTGAAGCTTATCCCGTATCGACAATGCTTGCAAGAGCTATGTCAACGGTTTGTGTTAGTAAAATTTATGCATATTCCAAGGATTCATAATGAAATTGTTGATGCTTTATCCACTCTGTCTTCAATGCTCCAATATCCTGACAAAGCCTACATCGATCTAGTGCATATACAGAGTCGCGATCAGCATGCTTACTGTAATATGGTTGAAGAAGAGCTCGATGGAGAACCTTGGTTCTTGGATATCAAGCGGTACATTCAGTCAGGATAATACCCAGCATATGCCACCAACGATCAAAAGAGGGCTATTAGGCGTTTGGCTAGTGGATTTTTCTTAAGTGGGGGAATCTTATATAAGAGAACCCCAAATCTGGGACTTTTGAGGTGTGTAGATGTAAGAGAAGCCTCGGCAATCATGGTTGAAATACACTCTGGAGTATGCGGGTTGCATATGAACGGTCATGTCTTGTCAAAGAAGATTCTTCGAGCAGGTTATTAATGGCTTACTATGGAAAGGGATTCTATTCAATTTGTTCGGAAGTGTCATCAATGTCAGGTACACGGTGATCTGATACGTTCTCCTCCTGTTGAGTTGCATGCAATGGCCGCTCTATGGTCGTTTGTGGCTTGGGGAATGGATGTGATTGGACCGATTGAGCTGAAGGCATCAAATGGGCATAGATTCATTTTGGTAGCCATTGACTACTTCACAAAGTGGGTAAAGCAGTAACTTTCAAGTCAGTGACAAAGAGGCTGTGGTAGATTTTGTTCATGCCAATATCATTTGTAGATTTGGAATTCCTAAGATGATCATTACAGACAATGCTGCCAATCTCAATAGTCATTTGATGCAGCAAGTATGTCAACAATTTAAGATCGCGCATCGAAATTCTACTCCATATCGCCCAAAGGCCAATGGTGCTGTAGAAGCCGCCAATAAGAATATAAAAAAGATACTGCAAAAAATGGTACAAGGGTCTAGACAGTGGCATGAAAAGTTATCGTTTGCATTGCTAGGTTATCACACCACTATTCGCACTTCAATAGGGGCAACTCCATATTTATTAGTGTATGGGACAGAAGCAGTCATCTGCAGAAGTTGAAATTCCCTCTCTTCGATTCATTGTAGAAGCAGAGATTAATGATGACGAATGGGTAAAAACCCGACTGGAATATTTGAGTTTGATTGAGGAAAAAAGGCTAACGTCTGTGTGTCATGGCCAGTTGTATCAGAGGAGGATGGCTCGAGCGTATAACAAAAAGGTCCGTCCCAGGAATTTTGAAGTTGGTCAGCTAGTATTGAGACGTATCCTTCCTCACCAGGTTGAAGCGAAAGGCAAGTTCTCCCCTAACTGGCAAGGTCCCTTCATTGTGAAGAAAGTGTTGCCCAATGGAGCCTTATATTTGACAGATAGTTAAGGCAAAATGGCAGAAATGGCTATCAATGTTAATGCAGTCAAAAGATACTATGTATGATATTTGATCCTTTTTTGAGTTTATTGCATGTTTAGTACTTGCATTCTTGAAGATTGATATGATGAAGGCATTTTATTCTTCTATCCAAACATAGTGTCATCCTTTGTTTACCCGTTTGAGCTTCTTTTTCTTTCTTTCATATCCCTCTTTTGGAATCAAAATAGAGTCAAAGATAAATGTCGAGGAAATGAGAATAAAAGAAAGAGTTCGAAAATTTTTTAAAAAAATCAAAATCAAATCAGAACAAAGAACAAGTTGATGGAACTACGTCCGACCTGATTCTCCTCTCTCGGGAGTGAGATATGTAGGCTGCCCTATTTCAGGCTCGGTCCAACCAAATAAATATTTAAGATTCACCCAGTCAACAAAACTGGGGCATGAGTTAATGTGTTGCTTAAGTCGATTCCAAAAGTTGTAAGTCTCACCCCCACTTCAAGTATCGTTTGAGCCCTTTACCATCTTTTCTAACCTTAACCAAAAGCCAAGTTACAACCCTAAGAAAGTTCTTCAGGTCAATTTTTGATAATGTTAAGGCTAAGCATGCAATGGATATGATGATACATTGTGAAGTACCACTTGCCTCCCTCGGCATAAGAAATCAGGAAAGAAATACAAAAATGAGAGTCTTATGGGTGAAGACCCCCGTGGGCATCATAAGGCGATGGCGAGTTGAGAGAAAATGAAAATGAGAGAGTCTTATTGGTGAAAACCTTTGCAGGCACCATAAGGCGATGGTGAGTGGAGAGAAATAAAAATGAGAGAGTCTTATTGGTGAAAACCCTCGTGGGCATCATAAGGAGATGGTGAGTTGAGAGAAAATAAAAATGAGAGAGTCTTATTGGTGAAAACCCTCATGGGCACCGTAAGGCGATAGAGAGTTCAAGAGAAAAGTGAAAAGTGAAAAGAAAGAGATTTGTTGGCGAAAGTCTTTTAAGATGTCGTCAATCAAATGTGATGTATGAGTCCAATGGATTTAAAGAAGCGGCTCAGCGACAAAGGCACGAACTCAACAACAAATGGGGAGTTTGGATAGGAAGATCAGGCAGCTCAATCCAAAATGCATGTCATACTCATTGGAGTTGGTTGTCATATTCAGATAAGTTTTCTTTTTGAATATGGGACATTGCCCTTTTATTTCATTTACCTATTCATGCTTTTTGTCTTTTTATGTCATTTATCAAAAATAAAAGTCAACATCATTTTCTTTACATTTTAAGTCAAGTCTGTGTCAAAACAAGCTAGAAAGGATTTCAAAATTTACTACCAGTCCTTCCAATTATATGAGGAAAAGCCAAGGAACAGCACAGGAAAGAAATATGATTGTAATTCAATATGAAGCAAAGGAAGTCTATCAACCGACAGGCTATTGGATTCGTGAAAGCATTCAGATTTGGGAAAAGAGTGCACCTCAGGGGCATGGTAAAGTAGAAACCCATTGTTTAAGTCAGAACTTATTTCCATCAATCTGGATTCGGGTCAATGATGCGGCAAGACAGGGAAAGTGTTAGCGATTTAGAACAAAGATGAAAGGAACGAGTGCTGGGCAGATACCTGAGAAGCCAAGATCTACAAGCCACCACTAAGTTTTTAACTAACAAATTTTCTTTGTTGAAATAGGGGCAAATTCGCTTCACTTAATTCATCTACCATTGGAAATGCACACCCGTGAGATTTTACTTACTGTTCAGGACCCTCCTGAAAAATAGGATTTTACTTTATGTTCAGGACCCTCCTGAAAAATGGGATTTTACTTTTGTTCAGGACCCTCCTGAAAAAATGGGATTTTACTTTCTGTTCAAGACCCTCCTGAAGAATGGGATTTTACTTTATGTTCAGGACCCTCCTGAAAAATGGGATTTTAATTTCTATTCAGGACCCTCCTGAAAAATGAGAATTTACTTTCAGTTCAGGACCCTCCTGAAAAATGAGATTTTACTTTCTGTTCAGGACCCTCCTGAAGAATGAGATTTTACTTTATGTTTAGGACCCTCATGGAAAATGGGATTTTACTTTCTACTCAGGACCCTCCTGAAAAAATGGGATTTTACTTTCTGTTCAGGACCCTCCTGAAAAATGGGATTTTACTTTTGTTCAGGACTCTCCTGAAAAATGGGATTTTACTTTCTGTTCAGGAGGGTCCTGAACA
>NC_061113.1:17624984-17634851 GCF_002878395.1 Capsicum annuum | reverse complement strand
AAATGGGATTTTACTTTATGTTCAGGACTCTCCTGAAAAATGGGAATCTACTTTATGTTCGAGACCCTCCTAAAAAATGGGAATTTACTTTCAATTCAGGACCCTCCTGAAAAATGGGACTTTACTTTCTGTTCAGGACCCTCCTGGAAAATGGGACAATGCTTTCAAAAATGAAATACTACTTTATTATAATTCTTGTTTGGGATAATTTTCGTTCTAGTTTAATTTTGGGTTTTAAGAGCCCGCCTGGGCAACAAAGTGATGAAATAGCAAGTCAGGAGCCCTCCTAGAGAATAGGGTGAAGAAACAAAAAAGTCAAGCAACAAAGCAAAGCAATTGAAAGCCAAGCAACAAGTTGAAAGAAATTGCAAGTCAGTAGCCCGCCTGAAGAATAGGGTGATGAAAGTCGAGTCAAGAACCAACAGAAGCTGTATAGATAGGATTTTTGTAATTTTATTTATGTTTTAACTTGTAATTTTCATTTTGATGTAATAACAGAGCCGCGGACCGGAACCTCGATGGAACCTCACTCGACTCTCCAACTCGGTATAGTCCACCTCTTCCAATCCTTTGAAAAACCTGTGACTTCATTCTCTCATAATTTGGGTAGGAAGGATGTCTTAAGTCAAGACCCGGTTGTCCTTCTTCCTTCTGTTTCTTTCTTTGAATAATGGTCGGGTCAAAATTTGGTCTCGATGTTTACTCTTTGCCTGAAAACACTTCGTGTTTACATTCAAAGGGGGCATGATGTAGACACCTAATTTTGTCCCTCCCCAATATCGTTTTTACCTATTGTTTACCTTATCCTACCGTGTACCCTCACCCGCGTGATAATCCCTCCACAAAATGATGAAATAACAACCCTCTAACTAATTTTATTTTATCCTAATATTCTAACAACCCACCCAATAAAAAAAACAACACCTCACCACTACCCCCTACCCCACGTGACCCTCACAATAAAAAACACACACATACTCTCACAATAACAGAATTTGGCACTATCAGTAACAAAAAGAAAAGAGCAGAGCACTGAGCATCATCTTCTTAACCTCACTCACAGAATACACTCTAAAATTTCAATCATCCTCACGATGGGTTGAATTCTGATACACAAAAGGAACACAAAGGGGGGGCTTTCCTTTTCATTTCTTCTTCACCATCATTCACGCCATATACACCATACGCACACAGATCAGGAGAAAGGCATAAATTGCACACACAATACCAAGAACATACACCTCTCTCACACCTACACACCCTAAATCAGACGCACACGCAGAAAAAAAAGGATAGAGAGAGTGAAATCAAGAGAGAAGGTGAATGGAAAAAGGAATTTGGGTGAGAAATTAAGAAAGAGAGAGATGAAATCAGAGAGATGTGAGAGCAAATCGATGCTGAGAGAGTGAAATCGAGAGAAGAGGTGAACGAGAAAGGGGATAACGGTGTAAATCCGGTGTCTCAACTGCTTTTTTGGTGAACTTTTTCGCCGGATTTGGTCTGCAGGTGGTCTTGTAATCAACTTGAGTTTAAAGTTCCTGAATCTTCTTTGTCCCCACTGATTTCGAAGCAAACCCGGCCGAGAAACAGTGAGGATTGCTAGAATTTTTGGTTCGTCTTTTTCTGTCTCGTCTGAGCTCACCGGAGCTCAAGCTACGTCAGTTTTAGATCTTCTGTCGTATTGATCGGGATTTTGGGTTCGTCTATTCTCACGCCGTTCAGGTAGTACATTCTTGATACTGAGTGGATTGTGCTACTGTGGAGGTTTTCGTTGGAGGATTCCTATCCCGGGTTTCTTTATTATCCTACAAGAACGTTCTATCGAAAGGTCCGATTCTACTCTTTTCCTCTTCTATTTTATTGTTTACTATGCTTTGGTGTTTGGATTAAGCTTCGGGTGTTGTTTGATACTTGTTGGTGATGAATGCATGTTGTCTTGATTGGTGATAGGTTGTTATTTTGATATTGACTCGCTGTTTAATTTCGTTGAAAAGTGATTGTTGAGTCGTTGAAATAGAAATGGTGAATTATGAAAATTTAGTATAAAAATGAAAATTGGGGCGGAATTGAGAATTTGATAAAATGGTGAATTTGGATTGATTAAAGACTTTTGGTTTAATTTGGTTTAAATATAAATATGCTTGAAATGCAGTAGTATCATGATAAGACCGGCAAAAGCGTAGGCAAACATAGGCCGGGTAGGCAAATTTAGGAATAACAATTTGTTGAAGTGTTTGAATATGTGCCTGAATGGTACTTTCTACTTTATTGCATGAAAAGTTTAAATTGTACTCATTTGGCCGGGGAATGCCCCGAAGGATTTGTATTGATTTATCCGGGGAATACCCCAAAGTACCTTGTACTTAGAAGATGTTCGTGGTGAAGGCCCGAGGCGTCGGGTGAAGCGGTAGAGCGTAGTATAGGATTAGTCTAGGATAGAATAGATTTATATTTCCCGCATTATTTATTTTTGGACTGTATAATTGGACTGGACTTTACATTTTTAGATTGTTTTGTTTTGTTTATTGTTTGATTAATTTGCGTGCTTTTGTGTGGTTTATACACTTCGTAATGCCAAAATAGTAGATACACTCTACCAAGCGACTGTGGTTGAACCACGGGATCGAGGGATGCCTAACACCTTCCCCTCGGTCAACAGAATTCCTTAGCCGGAGTCTCTGTTCGCAAACCAGTTTAAAGAGTCAAATGGTTTTTGAAAAGGATTTTCCCAATGGTGACTTGGCACACCAAATTCTGTGAAATGGCGACTCTGAGTAAAAAATGTAAATAATCCTTTTCCGAAATAAATTTTAATCTTTTGTCACTTTAATAATAAAACCCTTTTCGAACATTAAAATATAAATCTTTTGGAGTACGTAAAAGGGGTGTGACAAATAGTGGATTGACCTTCACTATGACTAGTAGATGGTGCGGAATTCATCATATTGATCATTGTCTTAGATGCTAGCCCTTTTTAAGACAACCTCGCTCTGATACCACTTGTTAGAGTATGTGCCCTACTGATCAGTGACTTTAACGTAAGAGTTTTCTATCGATGAAACGGGTTGCTTGAAATATACCAAGGAAGCAGTAAAATAGGAAGTAAAGAACACAACGATTTTTATGTAGAAAACACCCGATTCAAAAAGGTGTAAAAAATCACGATCTGCACCTCTACAGGATTTAACCCCAACTTCACTAAATAACTCTGAGCCTCAACAACGACTGATTGCAAAACTCTTGTAACCAATAAATAGGAATTATAAACTCTAATTCCTTTAACTCAACGACTAGAAATTATAAACTCTAATTCCTAACTACATACACACCTTCCAAGGTATGCGTTCTCAAAGTGTCTGAGTTTTTCCCAACTCGAAGATTAGCTCCTAGTTCAGTTTATAACACACTGAAACTAATATTACATCAATATTTCAAACATAATGAACAACTCTAAAAATCAACGCTAAAACTCTTAGCTAGATTCTATACTTAGGACCAGGTTTTTCGATGTGTTTTTTCAGTGATTGAGTGGCACTTCATGAAGTCAATCTGTCGATTTTTCTTTTCTATTTTTTAAGTGCGTAGTTTATTCTAACTGATGCATCTTCTCTTTAAGCACAACTTTTCAAATAGTCATTTTGTATTTCAAACTCCCTCTTCAATCATAACTCTCATTGCATAGAGTTTTACTTCAAGTGAGACTGTTTCTTCAATTCTAACTCTTGTCTCCTTAGTGTTGTAGTCAAGCTCCAACTCTCCAAAGAGTCCTTCAAATTATACATTTTGCGTAGACTTCTTGAATTTTCAGAATCTTTCTCCTTCTACACATAGGACTCTTAAGGATATGCTCAGAAGTGAAACTCCTTCTTCACATAGGAATCCTTTTTCAACTCAACTTGCTTTCCCTTATCATCAAGTGTTTGAGTCAAATTCAATTTGTTCTATTCCTCACGTGATCAGTAAGTTGAAGTTTCCAGTTGTACTGAATTAACTCATTCTAATTTTTAATTATTTGTACCGTAGACTGCACTAACACATATATCATTTTGTTTCATTCATATTGTCATTTATCAAAACTTAAAGGTTCCAACATTGATCATTATAAATGATGACCAAAAAAACATATATCAGTTGACTTTGCTGTTGGTCTCAAGGACTTTTGATCCATGATGAGCTGGTGGACAATAGCAACTACGAGTTTGCACATTACATTTTGGAGCCCTAACGTTGCATACCAATTGGTGACCACAGTAGGCATCATTATTGCACAGAAGCCCACCATTGCTTCCTTGTCCTGATTACACCATTAACATTGTTGACTAAGTTATAATGAAAAACAACTAGAGTTATCATAAGTGAGTTAAGTAAAAAGAGATTCAGCTTGCTCATTTGGATTAGTACTTACCAAACAAAATAAGCAAAAAAGACACAAAGAAAACCTTTAAGAATGATGCCTTCTCCTAGGGATGGCAATGGTGCGGGTTTTTTTTAAATCCGCAAATGTTAAAATCGCATCACATCGCACCGCATCATCTTTAAATCCGTCCCACATTCATACCCGTGCATAACTGCACCACACCGCTCCATGCATGTTTTTATTTTTTTTATATTTTTTGAAAAAATTGTAACTCCATTGAAAATCATAATATTTTCAAATCTACAACTAGGAAATAATAACTAATTTCTATTATATCACTTTTCACTAAAAAATTATCAAAAAATATAATGTGTACAAGTAATCATATTTTTATAAAAATGAATAGAGATATTAAAAAAGCTACTATAAAATTATTTATTTGTAGTGTTATACATGTCGTTTTAAATATTATAAACTCTTAAGTAAATAATACATATAATTTTAGGTATATTCACGAGAACAATACTAATTTTTAGCTTTATTTTAATTTAAACCCGCATATACCCATAACCCGCACCGCACCGCACCATTTAAAAAAAAAACTTACTTTAACCCGCCCCGCACCCGCACCGCACCACATAACTTAAAACCCACACCGCCCCGTATAGCTCAAAACCCGCACCGGACCTCACTATTGACATCCCTACCTTCTCCATTCTCTCTTCCAAGTACTAATTTGTTCAATTGATATCTCTTTAACTTAATTTTATCTTAGCAATGTATTTATAGGGAAGAAAATGCTGCATTGACCAATAATAACCTATTCTTGTAAGCGTCATATGACCATAACTTACAAGCGCATATTTTCAACCATTAAGCTTCCTTAAAATTTGCTTTCACCTAGTTTTTCATCTAGAAAGGAAATAATTAGAAAAATTAATTAATTGAAACTTTACCCAATATATGAAAACATGCTTCTCAATCTAATAAATGCGGGAATAAGAAAGGATAAATTTATATTTGGCATTGATAGTGAAAATTACGAGTTTGTTAAAAGTTGCATTAAGCATCATAGGCAATAATGGAATTTTAAATGTGGTGTCATATTTAAAGAAGTGAACAAAAAAATCGCTTATTTAATCTACCTATATTTCATGAGTTATGGTTGAGTTTCAGATTTTCTAATGATATATTTGACTTTTATTTTTGTAATTACATCTAATTTGGATGTGAGAATACTTTATTAAATATACGATAAATAGTATCGATTCGTCTAAGGGGGAGTCGCTCATTAGGTATTAGTCGCGACTCATAAATTTGAATCGTAACAAACTGACACGTAGCGAGTATCAATAATCACTCAACGAACCATCAATTTGCATCTCAAAACAAAGGTATATTTAAATCTCTAAAACAAGAATGAAGGTATAATATTGTGTGCCAATAACATTTCGAATTTCAAAATGATAATAGGATACTTTTATTGATCATTATAAATGATCACCAAAAACATACATCAATCTTTGTTCTATCTTAAGGACTTTTGGTTCATGATAAACTGGTAGACTTTTTCGGGACTCGTTCATAGAAAGTTTTAGTACCCCAAACTATCGTTTTTTGATAAACTGTTGGACAATAGCAAGAACGTGTCCTTATGTCACATAGAGGAGCCTCACATAAAACAAGAACAACTCGAAGTTTGTTGTGGCAATAACATTTTTAGAAAAAGTAAACCATTTTCCATTTTCAAAATAAAGATAGGCAGTTTTATTGATCACTAGGAATGATTGACCAAAAAAACATATATCAGTCTTTTGCCCAGATGCCTAGGACTAGCTTTTTCAATTACTCCTATAAAATTATTGTACAAGGAAACTAGATAAATCAGTCTTTGTTATTGGCCTTAAGCACTTTTTGTCCATGATAAGCTATTGGACAATAGCAAGTACGTGTCCTTATGTCACATACTGGAGAACCAACGTTGCATATCAATTGGTGATCACAGTCTTCATCCTCATTGCACAAAAGCCCCCCATTGCTTCCTTGTCCTGATTACACCATTGGCATTGTTGTATAAGTTATAATTCAAATTGCTCATAATTGGAATATAGCTTTATGGCCATAGATGCCCAAATATTTTTGGTAAACTAAATTTGGGTGAAGTTTGGTTTGAAATTTTCATTTGTCCGGCCATAGATTTTGGCAAAAATATTTCACTTTTTCAACGAAAAAAATAAATAAGAAAGATGATTTATGCTCATAAGTTGTAAAATTATTAATGATACCCATAATTTGACACAAAATAATCATTCTTATAGTGAATTAGATAAAATATTATCTAAAAATTATAAGATAATATTTAATAAAAACTACTAATAATAGAATTGCCAGCTATTACAATTTGTCAAATCACAATTAATTATGGCTTATGAAGATCCATCGCCAGTGGCGGAGCCACATTGAAGTTAGGGGTTCATCTGAACCCCCTTCGTCGGAAGATTATACTATTTTTACATGGTCAAAAATATTTTTATATATGTAGTAGATGTCGAACCCCCTTCGACTAGTCCGTATATTTACTTCTGAACCCCTCAATGAAAATTCTGGCTCCGCCACTGTCCATCACTTGCAAATAAATAAATAATAATAATAATGTAGTAATTAATTAATTTTTAATATAATCTTCACATTTCTACAAACAATCTCTTTAGTAAAAATATATTTGTTGAGTCGTTAGATAGATAGAATTATAATTGGAGTCTTTAAAAAACAAAAGACCTCAGACTCAAAAAATCACTTTTTTCTAGCTTTTGGGATCTTGGAGTGATAAAACTTGACAAATTATATGATTAAACAATTTTTTTAAGAAAAAATCAAAAGCTACTTGCAATATATATAGAAAACGGACCCATAAAAGAGAGTTGGATTAGTACTTACCTAACAAAATAAGGAAAAAGGACACCAAGAAAACCTTTAGGAATGATGTCTTCTCCATTCTTTCTTCCACACGTATTAATTTGGTAGCACTAGAATAATTATATGACTGCTTTTTTTTTTTAATTGTAACTCAATTGTTATCTTAGCAACGTATTTATAGGGAAGAAAAGGCTTGTACCATAATTAATTTCAGTTACATTGATGAAAAAATAATTGACCAATGTTAGCAATATAATCTTGCTATTTGGATTAGTTAGAAATCCCTCCTTCTATATTTAATTTAGTATTGACTTGACATATTTCTTAAGGATTAAAAAATAGAATGATAATTCTACATATTGTTACTATAATAAATTCAAAGCATTAAGAAATGATTGTAGTTAATAATAGAGGAAAATTAGGAATAAAGTAATAAACTCTCTCTTAATTTTTTAAGCTAGATAAGTAAAAGTAATTTATTTATAGTATAGTGGAGGGATAGAGAAAGATTGTCTTTTGATGTTTGACAAGTAATCTATTTTGAGAATTTTTTTTTTTTTGGTAAGTAAGTCAGATGTTACAAGTGTTTAAAATCTATTTTGAAATTTTTTTTTGGTAAGTCAATGTTACAAGTGTTTAAATTTATACAATGTACATAGACATGTTCACGTAACAATATATATACTAGTCAAGTGTACGTATGTGTATGACGATAATAATAAATGTATATAAAAGAATAAAGTATTATCATTTGTATCGAACAATATACGTGATCCGTCTTTAAAAATTCTGCTATTATGAATCAAATTCATTTAAAGTCACTTAAGGTTAATTTCTTGATAGAGAAAAGCTTACCCTTTGAAAGATCTCCCTTTTTTCTCTTTCCATACCACCCACGTCAAGGCAAGTAAAATCACATTCCATGTCATGTGTCTTCTCATCCAAGACTAATAATTATAAATTATGAAATAAATATATGAACAAAAAATTAAAAAAACTAATACATTGAAATATCGATTATCTAATATTATACTTTGAAAGAAAAAATACATTTTAGAGTCTTGATGATGACACTAAAACATAAATTGAGCGATGCAAATTATCCCTAGCGTTCATCTCTAAGAACCTGATGGAAGAATGAATTAGACTATAAATTTGGTTTGCTAACTCATGAAATCTCTAATCTCCATTCTGTTTTATCTTCTAACCAACTAATAACTTTGTTTGATATTTGTTTGACACTATAATTTGTTTGTTATCATGACAAATCACAATCTTCACTTGATTTTTCTCTTAATAGTTTTTATTTTTTATGCAGGTATGATTCTGACGAAAGAATTTTAACTTGAATTAAGCCTTAATAAGAAATATAACTAACATGAACAAGAAATAAAATCTAAAACAGGAAAAACATACCTTAAATTTACTCATAATCGGCATGAAGTCTTGTTTGTACGTTTTGCACAAATTTTTCTTCATCTGCACAAACATATTAAAGAATAAATCAATAATAATTTATTTACGGAGAGAATAATTTAAGATTATGTAAAAAAATATCTTATAAGTTAAAGAATATTCAATTTTGGTAAGCCTAATTTAAACCAACAACAAAAGAATATAAATTTATTTTGAAGATAAATTTAAACAAAAAAAAAAAGCATCAAACATAAGATTAAAACCCGACCCCATAAAAAAAAGCTCATATTTGTAAAAAAAAGAAAAAAAAAAAACGTGAAAAGATAAAAAGGAATTTGGATCCAAGGATTGGAAGTATATATCAACCCAATATGTTTAATTAAAATAAAATATAATTCCTTAAATATATTTTAGCACTGTTAATTTCTTTCTATATATTTATTTTATCAGAATTCTTTTCATATATTTTAGAAGACCTTAATTTAATAATATAATAATTGAAAGAAAAATATGAAAAGACGATTTGTCTATTACAAAGCATTTTAATGAAGGGTAAATATATATATAAATATATATATATATATATATAAAGGAGAATAGTCTGATGTTATGTCAAGTGGCATCTTGACAACTAGCATCGTACAATAAAAATCTATTTTATAGATTATTAATTAATTTATATTTATTTTATATTTATATATATATAACAAAGGAGAATAATCTAGCATAATGTTATATCAAGTGACCAATATATTTGGTCTAGCTAGTGGCTGCAACAATGCCTATTGTGTATGCGTTTTAGATTGACGTCTTGATTGAATGTTGTTGAAGTCTATGCCTGTCAAGTGGGCCGGGGCCCTATAAAATTAATCGGGTTGTGGGTCGGGCTGAGTTCGAGTTAAGAGTTAAGTGAGCCGGGTCGGTCCGGGCTCAACAGTAAAATTTCAAAAATCACCCTAATCCGGGCCACTTAACCCAACCCAGTCAAACCCGGTTAAAAATTTGGTCAAACCCGGTAGAAAAAAAAAACCTTTTTTTCAATATACACGATATATACCCACCTATATACATTTTAAATACGTTATACAATATATACACAATTACACATATATACGCACCATTCAATATATACGACTATACGTACTACTTTAAATAAAACATATACTACAATATATATA
>NC_061113.1:17570448-17621984 GCF_002878395.1 Capsicum annuum | reverse complement strand
GTCCGAAAATTTATGTATTACCGATTTGGAAAAAAGCCAAAGAATTTTTTGGGCTTTTTTTGGGTTTATGGAAGATGGAAAGAAAATTTTTTTTCTTTTTGGGGCAAAAAAACGTCCGAAAGATTTTTGGGTTTATAGAAGATGGAAAAGATATTTTTAAAAAAAAATTGACAAAAAAAAAAAAAGGCCGAAAGTTTATGTATTACCGATTTGAAAAAAGACCAAAAATTTTGGCTTTTTTCAATTGTAATGTTTAATTGTGTTTTAGATTTTAGATAGTGGAAGAGGATTTCTATTTTTGTAAGAAAAGGTTTTGTTTTAATTTAATGTTAATATTATTAAAATAATAGAAAAAGGCAAAAAGGCGATTTTGTCTAAAGCGGAGAATGAAGGAAAAAAAGTTCAAATCACTTTTCTAACGGTCTTCACACTTTTAATATATTATAGATATACTAATTTATAAAGCATATACACCTGTATACATTAAATATACACGTCTATAGAAGATATATATACACAAATATACGCACCATTCAATATATATGTACTACTTTAAGTAAAACATATACTACAATATATGTATATACTACAATATATATAGTTATATACTAATTTATAAAACATATACACATGTATACATTAAATATACACGTCTATAGAAGATATATACACAAATATATGCACCATTCAATATATATGTACTATTTTAAGTAAAATATATACTACAATATATGTATATAATACAATATATATATATATAGTTATATACTAATTTATATAACATATACACATGTATACATTAAATATATACGTCTATAGAATATATATACACGTATATACTACAATATATATACTTATATACTAATTTATAAAATATACTCAAATGTATACATTAAATATACACATCTATAGAAGATATATACACAAATATACGCACCATTCAATATCTATGTACTATTTTAAGTAAAACATATACTACAATATATGTATATACTACAATATATATAAAGTTATATACTAGTATATAAAAAATATAATAAATATATATATATATATATATATATATATATAGTTGTATACTAATTTATCAAACATATACACATGTATACGTTAAATATACACATAAATAGAAGACATATACACAAATATACGTACCATTCAATATATATGTACTACTTTAAGTAAAACATATACTACAATATATGTATATACTACAATATATATAAAGTTATATACTAGTTTATAAAACATATACATATGTATACATTAAATATACACATCTATAGAAGATATATACACAAATATACAAAACATATGCTACTTAATATAATAAATTATTAATAATACTTGGTAGTAAATTAATAATACATTAGAAGTAAGTTTTAAATTTAAACTAGATAGTCAATTTAAACCATTAAATAAAAAAATTATAAAGTAAGGACTAAGTAGGAGTGAAAGAATGTTGAATTTTATTGATTGCGATTTGCGAAATGATCCAAAATTTATAATTTACATGAATGAAAAATCTACAAATTATGCATCATTTTTTCCAACTCATTCATGTTAATATTAAGGGGAACTTGCATAGGATAGTCAAAGTCAACGGGGGTAAAACCATGCATTGGACTTGATTATGCTGAGTTCTCCCGTGAAGACATAATTTCTTCAAGTTTTAGCTCGTCGCTTGGCTCCGGTTCCATTCCTTGGTTTCTTCTTTCCGCTCTGATCCAATCTCTGAGGCAAACTAGAACATTCATTGCATTGCTTCCCAATGAGTGTCGGTTGTCTCCAAGCTGCTGTCGTCCCTGACTAAAGGCGCTTTCTGATGCAACGGTTGACATTGGAACATTCAAGATGTCTCTAGCTAATCTTGAAAGCACGGGATATTATGTTTCATTACTCCTCCACCAATCCAACGTGTTGATGCGTCGTCTGCGATCCTCTGGCAGCGATCGAAGATAATATTTCAGCTCTTCCTAATAAGTTGAGGTGTAAGTTATCTCACCAACACTGTTCCAACAAAGTAAATTATAAAAGAAATCAGGAAAATCACTATGTGCCGGCCTTTTAGAAGATGATGGCTCCTCGGGAGGATGAGGAGCGACAGTTAGAGTGATATTTGTAGGTACGACTAAGTCAAATAAATCAGCATAGTGATTATATAATTTTTCTATGTATTCATTCGCATCACTCATAGCCGTCCACAAATCAGGTTCTACTTTTTCAGATTCAGAATCATCGTTAGTATTTATTTCTAAGTTAGCATAAATAATAGTACTAAAGTGGGACATAGTATTATATTTAATGCATGAATTTAACATAGCACCAACCAAGTAAATAGGGGAAATCGGAAAAAAATATTTTTAAAATTTAGTAAACATGACATCAACAGCTTCTTTATAACCATCTTTATTTTTATATTCTTTAAGCAAACCAAAAATATCAGCTATATATCCCCAAATATTACAAACAGAAGGATAATACGCACCAGAAAATTCAACCGTAGCTACATAAATTTTTTCTAAAAACTTAACAAGATCATTAATTACAACCCAATCAGAATCATGTAGCATGCAATCAGCAGAATCGGTAAATAAACCGCAATGTTAGTTAAAAGCTAGTGTAATAGGAACTCTATATTTATAACAAGTTTTTAAAAAATCATATGTAGAATTCCATCTAATATCAATTTCCTCAGGCATCAATATCGGTGCAAGCCTATTTTTTTGACATTTAATTTTAAATTCTTTAATTCTTTTTCTCCGATTATTTCCTTGAATAAAACCAACAGCAAGACGAATTTTTTCAATATAAATCTCAAAAAATTCAAGACCATTTTTTACAATTAAATTATATATATGACATGCACACTTAATATGAAAAATTTCAAGCAACGGCGGAGATAGCATAAATTTTTTTTATAGCAGTCTTGTTGTTAGAAGCATTATCAAAAGCAATACATAAGATTTTATTTTCAATACCATAAAATCCGGCAACTTTAACAATAGAATCAACAATAAAATCTCCAGTATGTTTACGGTCTTCATCATATAAAAAAGCAAGAATACGTTTTTGCATCACAAAATTACTATACGGTTAAATAATAATTTTTATTTACAGCATGACCAAGATCAGAAGATAGGGACAATCTACATTGAATATTTTTTAACAATGTTGATAAATAAAAATATTATTGTGCATGAAGTCTAAAAATATCAAATCAACAAGTACTTTTAGGAACACCATTAAACATAGGATTATAAATAGCTTGAATAGAATAAATAAAGGCATTAGAAGAAGGAAAACTAAAAGGCAAACAACCCACAACTAACATTTTAGCTATTTCTTCCCGGTCCCTCAATTTATTATACTTCTTCGTTACCTGATCGGTTGCTGGGTCCATTCTAGTTTGCGTTGGCCTATCAATATCCCCACCACCTCGTGCAATTTCTAACTCTCTTTTGTGAGTATTACCTATATGTCTCATTAACGTACCCGTACCCCCTTGCTTGCCGCTGCTTTTATGCTTATATATTTGTTGACAAATATTACATTGCACCTCAGTATCTGATATACGTTCAAAAAATTGTCATGCAATACTAGTTGTTTTACGAGGTCTTGGGGCACGGGGAGGACGGGGAGGGAGATTAACCGATTCAGATCTAACTTTAGTATTTCCTACTACGGGTGTCTCATCAATATTTTCATCATCTTCGTCTAAATTAACCGCATCTACTTCATTTTCTTCTTCGACATCATAATTTTTCTGAGCTTCTACATAATCCATATCGTCAACACCTACACCTATTTCTTCCTCAAAAGGTGTACCAAGCGGTACTGGAGGTGAAGGCACACGGGTATATCTACTACTTGAAGTACCTCTACCACTAGTAATTCGCTTTTTACTACCACTACCGCTTTCGGGACAAAAAAATTTAACACCTTTAGTAGCGAGGTTTCTTAATTTATCCATAGTATAAATTAGATTAAACAAAAAAAATTCAAAATACACAAATATAAGAAAATTAAATATTCAACAATTAAATACAATAAATAAAAATTAAATGTAAGAGATGGAACGACAATACCAAATTTTGGAAGTACCAGAAGATTGCGAATTTAGAAACTTCCACTCGTACTTTGTAAACGCAAAATTAAAAATTTAAAGTGAGCACTTTAGGAAATTAAATATATTGAATATTTGAGAATTGAGAATTAAGAATTGAGATTTGAGAGAGAATGAGATTTGAGAGAGTGAAAAATTATGTGAAAAATGATTTGAAGGTATAGGTAGGGTATTTATAGAATTTTTTTTGAGATTAAAAAATTATTTTAAAAGTAATTTTTTTTTCAATTAATGGGCTCAAACTAGCCGTTTGGACCCAAAAACGGCTATATAGCCGTTGGGCCAACGGCTAGTTTGGCCCAAAATCCCAAATTAATATATATATATATATATATATATATATATATATATATATTTCGGGTCGGGCCAGTTAACCGGTGGGCCTGGACCGAGCTTGGTCCGGGTCGGGTTAGCCAGGCCCAAATTAAAAAGTTCGGCTCGAGATCCGGTACCTAAAGCCTTTGGGTTTACTAGGCCGGTTTGTATAGGTGGGCCGGTTAGATTCGGATCAGCCCGACCCAGTTGACACCCTTATGTTGAACTAAAATATAACTTATATTATTTACTTTTGCATGTATGGCTTATTATTATCTCATGCAAGATACTCTATAGAGTTTCCTAAAGAGGTACGATAGGGGCAGGTTGTGATCTTACAGGGTTCTTGTGGCTCATCATTTACTGCAAAATAAAGACGCTTTCACTAGCATTAGCCCGTGACACTTGAACTTGTTCATGTAATTCTTGAACTATTATTGAGGTAAGATAACCACATATGTTCATGGTAGTAAACTTTCAATTTTCTTCCATTGGGATTATCCCCAAATTATTATACTTAGATTTATATTAGATGCTCTTTCGCTATATGTCGTGAGTTATTATTGGGTTTTAGAATTTAATTTGTATCGTTCATTATAGTTTGTATTGTTATAAAATGTTTGACTTTTATTTAAGTTGTGATTTCATTTCTTAATGTGGGAATCCTTTATGATGGTGAACGACATTTGTTTGTTTAATAGTTAGTAGCTCATAGGTGCTAGTCATGGCTCATGAATGATATAGACTGAACGAATATC
The DNA here is from genome assembly GCF_002878395.1 of Capsicum annuum. Taxonomy (NCBI): domain Eukaryota; kingdom Viridiplantae; phylum Streptophyta; class Magnoliopsida; order Solanales; family Solanaceae; genus Capsicum; species Capsicum annuum. Next base: position 17,616,785 of record NC_061113.1, on the reverse strand, counting down.
AGGATTCACTAAAAGAACCATCAATTTATACCTCAAAAAAGAGCTAGATATATTTAATAAAAACTCTAAAACAAGAACAACTAAAAGTTTGTTGAGCCAATAACATTTTCAGAAAGAGTAAACCATTTTCCAACTACAAAATGAAGATACGTGCTTTTATTGATCATTATATATGATGACCAGAAAACATAAATCAATCGACTTTGTTGCAAGTGTTAAGGACTTTGTCGACAATGGCGATCCTGCTGATACAAATATTAAAGATGATAATAACCACTTTCAGGCACAAGAAACACAAGACTTCAACTATAAGCACTCAAGCATATGTTTGACTGATCCATAAAAACTATTGGAGATATTGGGCTGAAGATTTCTTCTTCAACTTTGGGTCATTCAACATTGGCCACAGTAAATATAGAGGTCCAAAGAGAATAGTAATTTTATAGCTTTCTTGTATATATATTTAGGATAGAATATAAACATTTGATAGTTTGTTATAAGAATGTCACGACCCAAAAGGCCATGAATGACACCCACACTAATCTTCCTATGGGAGAACCATCTAAATCGAATCATTACACAATTAGTTAATCAATATTAAGACATTATTATCATAAAACCAACTTAATAACAATAATCTGGAGCTAATTATTATTAATGCGGAAGTCAAACAAACTACTTACTAAAATCCCAAGACCCGAAAGTCATCGTACAAGAACTACTAACAAAGATCATGTCTAAAAACATATCCAAAAATAAAGTAAACAAAGAATGTTTCATTGTCCGAAAGATGGACAATAACAAATAAGATGACCTTTGGCAGCCTGAAGATGGAGTGCTCACCCTCGGATCAAGATCTGCTGTCAAACTCTAGAGGTGAGGTCGTGCCTGAGCCTCTAGAACACTTTTTGCACTCAACAAAAGAAGAGTACAGGGTAGTATCAGTACAAACCACTATTACGGGTAGCTATCATAGGCCAACTCAACTTAATAAAATGTACACAACATAAATCAAATAACAAGTAGATAAGTTTCATCACATAACAAATACGCTTCATCACATTACAAATACTCAATGAATCAATAATACAACAATAACAGGTCAAACAGTGTCACAAACAAGTCACATAACCATCAAGAGTATCAACTATACTGTAAACATCTACAAAATCAACACAAATATGTATACACATGCTATGAGGCTTATTTTTCCTCAAATAGTCATGACCTGCAGGGAACAATCTATGTTCATGTACCGTACCGGTGTGGTACCCGATCCAACATAAATATATAAGGACCGACGTGATACCCGATCCAACATAAATATATCCGTACTGGCGTGGTACCCGATCCAACATAAATATATCCGTACCGGCGTGGTACCCAATCCAATATAAATATATTCGTACCGGCGTGGTACCCGATCCAACATAAATATATTCGTACCGGCGTGGTACCCGATCCAACATAAATATATTCGTACCGACGTGGTACCCGATCCAACATAAATATATTCGTACCGGCGTGGTACCGGATCCAACATAAACAAGTATTATCAATATCAATTTTAACAACCTCACAGCATACAATACGATGTACCAAATTTATAATTACACTTAAAGTCATAAGATGATTCCATCAAGTAAATTTTCAATAAATATTTATACACGCATCAATAATCCAAAGATCAACAATTTCAAGCATGTCCGAATACCAATCAACAAGTATTCAATTTAGGAGTATACACACAATTAAGTCGAGTCTAAACTCCAATTAAATCACCTACCTCAACCAAAAAACTCAAATACAAGCTACCTTGCAAGGGTCTTGCCCTTCCGTAAGGCTTCCGAAGATTTCAAATCTGTCTAAACATATAATCCTCTTGAGAGTACAAATTTAATAACACCCGTTTATAAATTCTTACTCTAAAAATTCTAGGACTAAACTTTAGTTTTATTTAAAAAAAATGGTAAATTAATTCCAGACAAAAAAAATTCAGTTTAACAGTGATGAAGAGACAGTGGTTGCATCACTTTGATTTCGCTGGAAACAAACATTGCCTCCTTCCCATTAGGTTCTTAAATAAAATTGGCCATAATCCATCATTACTAAAAGACAAAATTGACTCTTAACCTTATTCTAATTGTAAAGCCATTGCATGCAATTTTCAACCATATTCAGCTATTGGTTTCATAATTTCCCTTATTCGGCCACTGTTTTCATAATTTTCCTTCCTTACTTACTCACGTCCTCATAGTCATAACTAGAAAACTAACCTATTCAATCATAACAATTAGAAACAATTGCATGAAAAGCAACCCGTACACTCACCTGATGCTTCAAACCCGTCGTCCTTTTATTTTTCTTCTATGCTGTGTGAGATAATCTAAACATAACTTCTGTACTCCACCTTTCAATTTATCTGACTTTATTTTAATAAATATGCTAAATTCTTTCAACTTAAATTAATTCTTTTATTGATTATATAAGAAAATAAACTACAACTTTAGCCCATTAAATCACTAATTAAACTAATTATTCTAAAATACCCAATGTTAAGGTATCCTCAAAAAAATCAGTGCAACTCATCCCGTGAGTCATAATCCACGTATTCAACTACAGAGAGCGTTAAATTAGAGAAGATGAGGAAATTTTACAAACGACTGAAAGGGTCGTTACATCAGATACCAATTAAACAACCGTTCGTCCCCGAACGGGCAAACATAGGACAAGAAGGAAAACTAAAGAATTACCTGAATCATCAAAAAGATATGGATACTTTGCTACGCATGTCTATTTCGATCTCCCAAGTGGCCTCCTCAATATGAAGATTCTTCCTAGACCTTCACAGACACATTCTCCTTAGTCCTCAACTTACGGACAATCAAATAACTAGCTGAGCCTATGCGCACCCCCACCCCCCAATCCAACATAAATATATCCGTACCGATGTGGTACCCGATTCAATATAAATATATCCGTATCGGCGTGGTACCTAATCCAACATAAATATAACCGTACCGGCATGGTACCCGATCCAACAAAAATATATTCATACCAGCGTGGTACCTAATCCAACAAAATTATACCCATAGCGACGTCGTATCTGATCCAACATAAATATATTTGTACCGGCATGGTACCTAATCCAACATAAATATGTTCGTACCGGCGTGGTACCCGATTCAACATAAATATATCTGTACCGGCGTGGTACCCGATCCAACATAAATATATCCTTATCAGCATGGTACCCGATCCAACATAAATATATTCGTACCGACGTGGTACCCGATCCAGCATAAATATATTCGTACTGGAGTGGTACCCGATCCAGCATAAATATATCCGTACCGACGTGGTACCCGATCCAGTATAAACAAGTATTATCAATATCAGTTTACACCACCTCACAGCATACAACACAATGTTCAAAGTTTACAAGTACACTTAAAGTCATAAGATGATTCCATCAAGTAAATTTTCAAATAAATATTTATACACGCATCAACAATTCAAACATCAACAATTTCAAGCATGTCCGAATACCAATCAACAAGTATCTAATTTAGGAGCATACACACAATTAATTTGAGTCTAAACTCCAATTAAACAGTAACCTACCTCAACCGAAGAACTCAAGTACAAGCTACCTTGCAAGGATCTTGCCCTTTCGTAAGGTTTTCGAATGTTTTAAATCTATCCAAACATATAATTCTTTTAAGAATACAAATTTAATAACATCCATTTATAAATTCTTACTCTAAAAATTTTAGGACTAAACGTTAGTTTTATTCAAAAAAAATGGTAAATTAATTCCAGACGAAAAAAAATTAGTTTAACAGTGACGAAGAGATAGTGGATGTGCCACTTTGATTTCGCTGGAAACAAACATTGCCTCCTTCCCATTAGGTTCTTAAATAAAATTGGCCATAAGCCATCATTACTAAAAGACAAAATTGACTTTCTTAACCTCATGCTAATTGTAAAACCATTGCATGGAATTTTCAACCATATTCAGCTACTGTTTTCACAATTTCCCTTATTCGGCCACTGTTTTTGTAATTTTCCTTCATTACTTACTCATGTCCTTATAGTCATAACTAGAAAACTAACCTATTCAATCATAACAATTAGAAACAATTGCATATAAAGCAATCCGTACACTCACCTGATGATGCTTCAAAGTCATCGTCCTTTTTGCTTCTTCTATGCTTGTGTGAGATAATCTAAACGTAACTTTTGTAATTCATCTCTCAATTTATCTGATCTTATTTTAATAAATATGCTAAATTCTTCCAACTTAAGTTAATTCTTTTATTGACCATATAAGAAAATAAACTACAACTTTGGACCATTAGATCATTAATTAAACTAGTTATTCTAAAATGACCAACGTTAATGTATCCTAAAAAAATCAGTGCAACTCATCCTGTGAATCATAATCCACGTATACTACTATGGAGAGCGCTAAATTAGAAAAGATGGGGAAATTTCACCAATGATCGAGAAGGTCGTTACAAAGAATAGACACATCTACATTGTAGGGAGTTTCAATTTTTTGTCTTGTAGCTCGTCCTAGCTTGTATAAATCATGACATAAAGAATAAACGAATCACTAAAAAAATTCTTCAATACTTGCTCTTCAAGTTTCTACATAGTATCAGAGCAAGAGTAGTTTTTGAATTCAATTTTTTTCTGTACAGTGCTAACACCTCAAACACCACCTATTGCTTCTGTTTCCACTACACTGGATCAGAGCAGTCCCTTCTTTTTGCACCTTTCTAATTCTCCAGGGTTGTTTCTCGTTCACACCCCTTTTGATGGGATTGGTTATGGATCCTAGAGGAGATCCATGCTCATTGCTTTTATTCTAAGAACAAGTTGTGCTATTTTGATGGATCTTCTCATGTTCCTTCATCTCTTTCTCCTTATTTCAACCTTTGGGATAGGTATAATGATATATGACGCATTTCGAACCAGGGACTTGTCGTAATGGGCAATGTCAAGCCCAACTATGGCCGAGGACCACCCCTGTTACCCAACCCAACTACTATTATCATATCTCGAGTTGGCAAAATTTCAAAATATAACAAGATAGCGTATCCTACCATGTGGAGACTCTAGGATAAGTTTATAACAGAGACCTACCTAATCAAGTATTAACCACCCAAAACCAGCCAACCAAATCCAAAATCATAAACCAAACCAAGTGCAATAATAATCCAACGTATGTATATATATAAGACATAAAAACCTATACCATACCCAAGTCCACAGTTGTCCATACAAAGCCTCTGGACCAACCAAAGAGTACCTAGTCGGGATATCCCCACGACCATAGCCAAAAAATCAAAGTCTATGAGAAACGAGAAATACATATGAAGTAACCCATGATATGAAATAGATGCCTTTCGATCTATGGAAGCTCACCACTTCAATCCAATGGTTGTTCCCAAATTTGATCACTAAGCAAGAGGAGTAGAATGGTCGGTTCCTGCATAGCGTGGGTATACAGCCGCCAGTAGATGGGTTAGTGCGTGAACACTAGCATGCACTTAGGATAGGGATAAAATAATTCTATTTACAAAACTAAGTAAAACCAACCAATGCAAACAACCATACATATATATATAAGTGCTGGGAAAATGGACCGGGTTTAGCATACCATTAAAACCTTTACCTGGGTTGTGTAGCTTAGTTGTTCTACTACCCACGGGCCATATAGGTTTAGCTTCTCCTGCTGAAAGGGTCCCAGTGCGTGTAGCCGCATGACTAAGCAATATCCCTGGGATGACTAGTACATCCCTCCAATATAAATGTGACACTCGTACATGGCCATCAAAGACCCCTCATATCGGCAAATACAAGTTTTCAATTTTGATCCTCCCGGGACCTCCACCTTCCATGGCTTAGCTTACACTCTCCGCTATTAATTCCCAATTAAAACCATTAACAAAAAATCCAATTATACATTTATTAACTAAGGCTATTCAATAAACCAGTGATATTGTCATACCACTATACTTGCAAGAGGTATCCATAGCCAAACCATTTAGATTAAAGGGACATTCAAGTGTCCTACTATTAGCCATATTAAAACTCTTGGGAGACTTCCATGTTCTCCACAAGCATAACTAATTATCCTTTAGCCTTTTCAAACCATTTAAACCAATTCCATAAATACATTCACTTGGGAGATTTACGTGTATCCTGCAAGGTTTTCAAAATAGACCAACTATGACCAAAACCTTAACCATTAAAACATTCCAAACCATTTAAGACCATGCCAAATACTTAAAGTATTTGTTTCATTTAAACCATTAAAACCATGCAAGACCATCCAAAACAATTTAGAGTTCAACTACTAAACCAAACCATGCAAGAGTTCCAATGCAAGTTTAACAATAGAGTAAAAACATTCTTTGAGGTATTTTATCAAATATGTTGAGGGCATACCTTTACCAAGGGGAAAACCAATATATAAACCACCATAATTAGGGTTACTCAAGACCCCTTTTGTTAAACCATAACCAACAACCAACCACATATGCAAACCATTACTAAAAATATGTAAAAACATAGTTTAAACCAATACCAAACCATATGCATAAAGACCCTCAACAATATTTCGAAATCCACCACTCAAGATTCATAAACCAACATTTAAAACACAATACACATGCCTTTATTTTGAAATAAAAATGAGGGAAGGAGTACATGCCTTATACAAAAATATTCAAGGAAGAAATCTTGAATTATGAGCCTTTTGAAGAGCACTTGTGAAACCCTAGCCTTCAATCTTCCAAGAGAGTGTTTGAGAGAGTATTTGATGTGTTTTGATCCTTTAATAAGTGTTATGGAAGGCCATATAGGGTTATTAATGTGAGGACATAAGGGTTTAGGAGTATGAAATGTCCAAACTACCCTTGACTTAAAAATTAAAATAATTCACATCTAGGGGTACGACTCACCTTACATTTATATCCAAGGGTACGAGTGACACCCCAACTCGTATCCAACCTTGCCAAGACCTTACCTACTGGTTTCTATACGATTTAAACTTCCTAACTCATACCTAAGGGTACGAGTGGTAACCTCATCCATATCCACAAACCATACAGTGGATAGATTACACTAGACAACACATATATGCATTATATGACTTGCCTTATACCACTCGTAAGCTCCTATAAAGCTTTTATCCATATGAGTCGTACCTTGGGAAGTAGATAATCCTACCTTACTACCTAGGGTATGATTGGATAACCTAGGCACCGTATGACTCGTAACCAAGGGTACGAGGGACTCCTTTGAGTTGTATCGAGCCAAAAAGGGTCTGAAACTTGGGATGCTTCAGTCTTCCCCACTAGGATCATTCGTCCTTGAATGACTGGTAAGGGTAGGAACAACTATGAGGAAAACACCTTAACACACATCAAACTTTTCTCTGACCAAAATAAAGGACAAGAACACAAACCAAGATAAGAAAATCACCACATACCCCAAGCACGATTTACACCCAACACCTTCATTCCGATATCTAACTAAGAAAACAAAGATGAAAGAGGGACCATTCATCACCTTTAACCAAGTTAAAAAACAAAGATGTGTTTGAATAACACACACCTTATGCATAAATTGTCGGAACAAAGAACCAACGCGGTTCCTTGAATTTCATGTCCACCTCCGCATCCCAAATGGCTTCCTCGAACTTTTGGTTTCACCATGAAACCTTTACCGAAGCCACACCTTTTGTTTGCAATTTGTAAACTTAACAATCCAAGATCCCCCTCCTAAAGAACAAAGAATTCGAGATATACCTCCCCAAGAAACTAACCACACCTTATCCCAACACAAACACATAGGATACCAAATGAATGAAACTTATGCTAAAGAGCATATCCAATACATCTTAGAATTTACTGAGGTACATCACTATATCTTGAGTCCAACTACACACCACCACTTCCATATTCAAGCCTACTCAAAGCAAATAGGAGTTAACTTAAGCCACCGGACTCTACTCCTTAGATCTATCCCTAAATAATATTCCTCTTCCGTCACTTTTATATTATGGAAACCATGAGTAAAGGACATGAACAAACTATATCCAACCATTATAACCAAAGCTCCCAACCTATAATTGAAAACCAAATCAATACAAGTACCACGCCATGAAACAATTTATAAAACCATGCCTTACCAAACCTCTTAAGTACCCAACACAACTATGGGTATATTTATCAATCACAACATTCAAGCCTACTACTCTTATAACCGCAGTATGATCTATCCATCAAAAGACCTAGTACTCTCTATCGCTTTCACAAGGATCTTCACTACATATTCCTTTCCTAATTACTTCTCATAACCATAACCTTACCTCACCTCCCAAAAACTTAAATCTAAGAGTCACCGAGACTCTCCTCCACTTAGGGACTTCTACATCCTTTGTTTCAAAACATCACCATGCTCTCCAAGCCACTACCCTCCTAGAACATGAAAAATCACTAAGGAACCAAACCAATAGGGTCACAAAAGAGAGGGGACACCAAACTAAGTAAACCATACACACCGCAAAAAAAGGAGTTTTCAACATACCAGTGTCAAAGCCAGAGGTAGCACCCCTTTGTTCAAAAAACCGAGACCCCTTAGCTTACCCATTTCCAATTCTTACCTTATTCCTTTCTGCACCAATAGGACAGGGTTGGCATGACAGAGTTGCCACTAACTGGATCCATAGGTTATTAGAATGACAAAACTCCGCATTGGTAATTGTACCACCCCACATTTTTGTGCTAGAATTCAAACCGTTATTATGAAGTATGCAGTCCAAAATCCAATGATTTTATGTCTATATATGTTTGCTGATCAATACTATAGTGTGAAAATGACCTTCTATATCAATCGAGGTCATAAAAATCTCCTAACTCAAAGATGAGTTGAGGACGCTTCTATTGATTAAGTTTTAGCAAGCATTTTAGCTTGGGTCAACTTTAAATGACCATTACTCCTTGTACATAATGATTTATGTGACCTACCTTATATCGAATTAAATACCTTTTAATCTTATTTCCAAAGCATTTGGTTTCACCATAATCCAATATCAAAGCAAAAAGTTATACCCATTTTACTCCAGTATGTCAACCTATCAACAAAGTGACGACCTGAGCTGACCGGCCGTCACATATGTGAAGAGTTATCAGCCCAAGTTGTCAGCATTAGGCACAAAAACATCAATTTTACCTTTCAATTGATGAACTGTGGTGACGGGCCGTCACCTAAGTGACGACTTATCAGCCCAAGTCATCACCCATGAAATTCAGCAATTCCCATTCGAATTTGGAGGGGTATTTTTATCCTTTTCCTCACCTCCCACAACTTAAATCAATCATTAAACCCTATAAAGTGATAAAATACCAGTTTCTCATTACTCATAATCCTCTCCACTCTCAAGAATAAGAAAATTAGGGTTTCCTCTCAAGATCATTTCTCAAGAACAAGATTCAATCCCTTATTCAAAAAAAACCAAGAAATTATAATTCCCAATCCAATAACGTTTAAGAAAGGTCAATTATCTTTCAATATTAAAGCTCTAAGGTATGTTAGATGTTCATCCATGGTCCCTTTTTACCCATGGAGTCCAAGAATCCATCTTTTATGTTTTAAATCATGAAATTTCATGCTTATAATGATTTATCTCCATGAAGCTTTTATGAATTTTGATTATAGATGATGTTTACAATCTATTTTCATTGAAAACAGCCCTCATTACATATTTTATGAATTATGTCCATGAACTTACATTAATTTCGAATCTTTATCATATTTCCATAAAATTGTTGTTGATAAAAAAACCTTACATATTTGAATGGTGTTGTTTGTTGAATTTAAACCCTAGTTGGTGTTCTTAGAAGTGAAATCATGCTATTACTATAAATTTTAACACTATTCACGTGCTTAGCCTAAACCATGCATTGCAAGTGTTTGATAAAATACCTAGATGAAAGGATTTTGAACAATGACTACTTAATATGTCCCTAAAGCTTTAGTATGTTTTAAATATTGTGGTTTCCATATCATGTCCATGAGAATTTCAGAATAAATCCTCAGTTTATGATTTTGTCATGCGATCATGCTGCTATCTCATCATGTCTAGAATATCCTCATGTTATAGTCTTGTTCTCCGTGTATTTGATGAAATGCTTAAGTGAATAATTGTGAACAATAATTTCCTTCCATGAATTCAAAGCTTTTATGTGACCCTATTGTTATTATTATCGAGTCCTGAGGTTATGAATACCCATTTTGTTTTTTACTTAATCTCAGTAGTTTCAAAATAGCTTCAGATGCGTATGAGAATTATCAGTTCAACCAATTATCATATCAGTCAAACTTAGAATAGTTTAGTAATCCGAGTCAATTCCCTCTTCAGTTAAGCTTAGCTTAGTACCATAATCAGTGTCAGTCCAGTTGGGACTAGGATTTAGCACCGAGTGAATCCGGGGATGAAGGCATTCCTGTTAGTATAGGGTTTGACCCTTAGTAGTAATCCCTAAGTTACAAAACTACGTAGCCAGCGTAGGTTGAGATATCTTTCTGCCAGATAAGGGTTGACACATCTCGTATGAGTTTTCCTACCAGTGAGTGTTGACAAAATGTCTTCTTACCAGATAAGGTTGACACACATCCATTGTTAGTACCCGTGGCACGGTACTAGCACCATTCTATCTAGGGTCACAGGTTGGACCCCAATCAGCTCAGACTGGGGTATGTCTATTAGATGAGGCCTCGATTTGGTTAAAATTTAAATAAACTCAACTAAAATTTTAATCCAATTTGCGTTATTTTATTAAATCCTAAGTCTATCCGAATTTCAACAACAAATCAGCCCCAATCCCTTAAACCCACCTTGTTTATTTAGCAGCCCACAAACAACAACAGTGCCCTCAACCCAATCCAAAAACACATGGTAAAAGGACATGGCATGGACATTTTTTAAAAAAATGGCCCACATGTGAAAAGGTGGACATGCCGTGGCCTATCGGCTATATTAATTCCCCATTTTAGCCATTTGGTCCAATTACGCACATGCAGTCTTTATACTTAATTGATACACTTTTATACAAAATTGATACACTTTTATACTATATTGATACACTTTTTAAAAAAGAGAAAGGAAATTTTATGCATTCACATGTAGTCCCTATACCCAATTGATACTCTTTATACCACATTAATACACTGTTATACTACATTGATACACTTTTATACTACATTGATATACTTTGATACCATATTGATACACTTTTATACTAGATTAATACACTTTTATACCACATTGATACAGTATATATACCATATACATACACCTTTTACAGAGAAAATTTGTGCAAGCATATACAGTAATTCGTTATTCATGAATTTGTTAACTTAACTTAAAATTTTGTGAAAATTTGTGCAAGCATGTACAAAATTTGAATTCTCATTAATGCCATTAATGGAAAGCAAATGACCATAACCATTACAATGAATCAAACCATGCAAAACATGATTGCCAATTTCAAATGAATCACTTCCCAATGGCTTTTCCCAGTTTTTATTTGCCGATATTATCAAATGGTACCTTCTTTTCGACACATAACGGTGCCCCCATCCTTCAACAACAACAACAAAAAATAATAATACTCCATAACAATAAACAAACAAAAGTACCACAAAAATTGAGCGTTCGTTTTTCTTTACCAGTGAATTTGCAGTGATCGCAGAAAGGATGAAGAGCAAGTTGAGTAGTTTCTTCAATGGTGTAGAGTGGAAAAACTGCACCAGTTGAATTGGAAATCAACCAAGTAGACCAAATTAGAAAACCAGAGGGTGTGTAATCTGCAATAGTAACAAATTCTTGAAGGAACATTCCAATGTTATCACATATTTTTTGCTAAAAAATATGTGTATTTGTAGATTTTGGTGAAGATTTAAATTTTGGTATCTGAGATTGGAAATTGGGGTGAAATTGGTTGAATTTTGGTGGGTTGAATTTTTTTTTTTAATTTCTATGTGAAATTCATAATATGGTTGGAATGGAGAAAAACGTGGAGAAGAAGATGAAATGATACACTGTTTATACTAGGAGTGGCTATTTAGTGGGCATTTAATTGTGGATGCTATTTTTGTGATATTATTTTAATTTGGATAAAATACATATGTTAACATACTTAAGTACTTAATTACAAAAAATAGCAACACTTTTCCCCAATTACATTCTATAACATATGTAGCATTATTTTAAGTGGTCCCTATTTTTTTGCCGAATAATTTTTTTACTGTGATAAAATTCCCCTTTTCACTCCTCCTTCTTTATCTTTCCTTAATTTAAATTTCTTTTTCCTATTTTTCTGCCATTAACCATCACTCTCTCCTCAATCTTATTGCATTTTGCACGATTCTTGGATGATCTGTGATAAGAATTTGCTTCCCATAGTTCAAGTAATTATTAATCGCATTTTGCATGTGAGCATTTTATTTTTTTTTCTACTTTAATTCATCAGAAATTTAATTTTTAAGGATTTTGTGTTTTAATGGATGAACATACTGCAAAAACACCTATAAACAGTGGTACAAGGAATATGAAATTAGTGTATGATGCACCATCTTTTAGTCTTGGGTTAACTCAAGAAGATTTAGTTACTGTTGTTTCAAATCCTTTACAGTTGAGGAAATCTGGTAGATCAAAAGAGATTAGGTCAAAGTTTCATAACGACGAAGTGAAGATAACGGAAATTTAAAAAAAAAAAAGGTTGAAGAAAACTCCTTCTCCAAAGGAGCAAAAAACTAAAAAACGGTACCAGAAGAAAAGGAAATATAAAGAAATTGAAGACGATGTTGACAAATCTTATGATGAACTGAAGAAGAAAGTGAGGAAGAGGTATTTTTTTTGTTTGTAAATGTATTATTTTTTTTGTGTTCAAGTAATTATGTATTTTCTGTTATGATGATATTTAGGGATTATATGAAAATATATTGTTGAATTAACTACTCATGAATAGTATTTGGATATATATTTTTCTAGTATAGGTGATATGTAATTTTAGTATAGTTGATATGTATTTTTAGTACAGCTGAATAATTTTGACCTATATGTATTTTTAGTATAGTTGATATGCATTTTTGAGTATTTATATTTTTCAGTGTTTGTTGTATTTTTTATATGGTCAAAATACATATGCATGTTATTTTAGTTTAACTACCATAACAGCCTATTGTCTATATGTATTTTTAGTACATTTGACATGTCTTTTTCAGTGTTGGTTGCAGTTATGATTTGATCAAAATACATATGAATTTTAATCATCTGAAATATATATGCATGTTATATGTTTTTTTTTTTGTTTGATTGAATTAAGTTTACAGATTAAGAAGTGGTAGTTTTACTTTGTATAGGTGATGCGGAATAAAATATTCCTTGTCAGAAAACTTTCAAGATTTGTACCGTACATGTGCTCGTACAGTGACAATGATATTTATGGAAGCATATGCACAATTTTAAACAAGGAACAGTTTAAAAACTTTTGTGAGAATAACATTTTTGGTTATTTTATAAAGAAGAAGCAGTGTGTAGTGCAAGCACAGTTGTGCAGATGCATTATGAAGCTTGAGGTGAACGGTAGTTCTTCTTCTAGGATTATGATCTGTGCTAATGTCACCTCTCTTAGTTTTACTCTCATGAAATTTGCTATCATAACTGGATTAAATTGTGTGTATATTAGGTATGACTTTGTTTTTGATAAGGGTGTACCAAATAGGATGATTGAAAAGTATTTCAGTAGGGCAGAAATTATATTCACGGGGAAACTATGGGGGGAGAACAATGATGAGGATGCTGAGAAATTTGCAATTCTATATTTCCTACATTCATTTGTGTAGTCTAACAGTGACACTGTTGTTATACCCCGTCTTCATTTTGATTTGGCAGATAGTGGTATATATAAGGATTTTCCATGGTGTTCTTTATCTTTTGAAGATCTGGCTAGAAGTTTGAACAACCGGCTGAAAGCTGGGGGCAAATTTTATTTGATTCAGGGAACGCCACTGGCTATTCAAGTGTGGCTATATGAGTGTTGTTCAAATGTCCCACCAAAGATTGCATTGAAGGTTGAGAATCAAATTCATCGATTATTAAATTGGAAGACGATTGCACCTCGTCCACGATATGGGTTTTTGACGAATGCTATGTTCAAGGACAATGGCAAGGTTTGTTGTGAACAAATATATCTGCATTGATATGTATTGTATTGTATACATATATTTTTTTTAATTTTCAATTGTTTAACATATTATTTAACATATTCGTAGGTTGTATTTAAGAACATAGAGCCAACTGAAATGGAATTGAAAAAGCTTGAAATACCACAGAAGGATGTAATTGAAGATGAACGTTCTGTTGATTGACAATAACTTTCAGGATCCACCACCAAAGAAGATCAATGAACGTTCAAAGAAGAAACAGAAGGTGGATTCATCAACCCCAGTAGCGAAGAAACCTTCAGGGAAAAAGTAAGTCAATATTGTTGACGCGCATTCCCAAACGAGGACTCCATCTCATCGTGCTGCCAAGGCTGCTGTAGTGAAGACACCAGTATTCAAGCTAATTCCAACACGACAGGCTTCTTCTTCACAAACGAAGGAAGGTAAGCAAATAGTTAGGGTTATTTTTCCTCAGGTACAGTCAAAGGCAGATAGTCATGTAGAGGAAGTAGCCGTGTCAAAGCGTGAGAGTCATGTTGAGAAAGAAACATTTATTTCTAAGAAAGTTTTTGATGTATTCCGCGAAGAGGTAATTTCTTTTGTTAAATGTTTGTTTTACATTTAAAAATATGTGTTTACTGAATTTGTATGAATACAGGTTCGTCAAGAGTTTAAAGGAGTTCGTGAAGAGTTTACTCGAATTCGTCAATTAGTGAAGAAAAAGTTCAAAAAAATGGTCAAAGCAATTGGACATAGCAAGGTAAAAATTTTATTATTATATAATATCCACAGTATTAAAAAAATACATATGCAGAGTATATGAAAAAATATATGCAGTATATTGCTAAAAATACATATGAAGTTTATACAAAAAATACATATGATTTGATATAAAAAAAAAAATACATATGAAATATAATACAAAATACATATGCAGTGTGTCAAGAAATGTATTTTGATAAATACATATCCAAAGTTTGTAAAAAAATACATGTGCAGTATATTACTAAAAGTTCATATGTAGTTTATTCAAAAAATACATATGAGTTGATTTTCAAAAAATACATATGAAATGTATTACAAAATATATATGCAGTGTGTCAAGAAATGTATTTTTCAATACTATGTATTTTTAGTGGGTTGATATATACATATTAAGTGAAATCAAATAATAGTAGTTTATTCAAATTATACTTGTAGCAACAATATGAAGATACAGAGGTTGAAGCACAACAGATGGATTATGCTGGTGTCGAAACATCACCACAACAATTCAGTCCTACTGTTGATCAAAATTTGGATGAGAATCAGGATGGTACAAAGGTAAAAAATAACTAAAATATAATTATTCTTTTGAGTGCACAAATGTAATTACTTTTTTTGTGCAGTTATATGTTATTTTATATATAGTCCTGTATAAACATATACAACTGAATTTTTGTTTCGAGTTGGTTTAATTTTTTTTACTTGTTTACAAAGGTTGCATTGATTTGCATCCAGATAAAACAAACATTGAAATTGATTATCAACATTTAATCCCTGATGAGCTTTTCCAAAGTATAAATTTGGATTATAATCTTTCTGAGAATATTGTTCATCACGATGATCGAGTATGTATAATGAATTAAACTTCAGTTTATGTGATGTAAAAATCATAACAATCCATAAGTCAATTATATATTTTCTTTCATTTCTATTGCAGATCACTAATGAGAAATTGGATGATACAAATTTGTCTGATTCGTAGTTTACAATCCCAGATGAGTTGTTACAAGTCTTAATGCATACCAAAGAGAAAGCATCACGAGACATCCATTGGCAACTTCTGAAGAAGAACAAATTGATGAACATTTTAATGATAAAAAGTCCGAATCTGTTGTTCAAGATCATTGTCAGGTATGTATTATGAATATATCTGAGGTTATGTGGGTTATTTTTGACATAAAAAATAAATGTTTTTCATTTTTGAAGGAAAACAAAGAGAACATTGGATCAAGCTCTAAAGCAGACATGCACGAAAAGGTTGATCTTGGTATGGAGGAGCAGATTATGACAACTCCTAAAATACAAGAATTAACTACTGATGAACAAAGGGATGAAACGATTTTGTCTGATTCACAAGACACAATCCATGATGACTTGCTTCTTAGTTTGAATGTATACAGTAGTAAAAGCATCATTGTTCATCCCTCTGATAATTGTGAACTTCAAACTCCTATTCCTAAGTTAAGGATTAGGCGACCATCCAAATTCAAAGAGTCACCTTACACGATGAAATTTGTTTCAGTTGCTGATAAGTACAATTAGTTATATATTTAGTTTACAATGTAACATGTTATGCAAATACTTTTTAATAATTACCTTTTTGTATTACGTAACTATATAGACAGATTGGAAGGGCACATACGTATATTCCCACAGAAACATTCATTTATTTATCATCCGATTGATGGGATTGTGTATATGAAGATTGTCAACAAGTTCATGGATTGGATTTCTAAAGACCTTATCAAAGTTCATGCTAAAAGGTATTTCTATTGAACTGTTTTAAGTTTTTTTTTTTTTTTAAATTACATTATGTTCTCATGATTTAACATATACTGATTAACAAAAAAAACAGAAAGGGAAATGCGGATCATTACAAAAGGGGGAAATCAACCATTCCAATGATGCATTTAGAAATTGAGACCATTGAAGATAAAAACTGGTTCTACACAATGGGGTTTCCTGATCAGTCATGGACCGACTCGGTTAGCATATTTTTTTTTACAATATTTTTTTTACATTTATAGCACTAATTAAACTACATATTATGGTAGTAAATACTTATGCAGGTGCAAATAAGTATTTTCCTATGTAATTTTTTATTATATAAGAAAGGATGTGATGCACTTTAACTTACATATGTATTTTTATATTACATACACATGCTAAATTTAGTATACAAATAGTTTGAATTATCTAAAATTTGTGTTCTTACTTACTGCAGCATATTGATGTTTGCTTCTACTACTTAAGGAAGAAGTCGAAGTATGACCCCAACAGGTCTTACAAATTCAGCACAGTAGATTGCAACTTTATGAACATAATTAGATCTGTTCATGATGTTTATTCTGCGGATGCTGAAAACCTTTAGGCGGGAGGACATGTGGCACATCTTAATGAATACATAAATGGGTTCCTTATGCATGCTGCTGTGCCATGGCATACAATGGAAGACATTTATATTCCAGTAAGTATAAAGGAAAAATATCATTGGGTGCTAGCAATTTTATCTTTCTCCGAGAGATGCATATTCCAATATGATTCCTATGAATCATCTAGTCATTATTCGGCTGTTCTTGATGTTATTGAGAAATTAGCTGCGATTATCTCATTTGTCTCGAACATTGTGATCTCTACGTTAAGAAAGGAAATCATGTTGAAAATCATCCAAAATACAAAGACATAGACTCCTCAGATATGTTTGATATGTTATTTCAAGAAAGTTTGCCTCAACAACCGAGCGGAAGCTTGTAAGTTATTTAATTTACATATAACAAAATTGTATGTTTGTACAATATATATTAAAGCACATATGTGTTTCTTTTTATTGTTTTTGTAGGGATTGTGGTGTCTATATGGTTACATATGTGGAGTGTCTTTCTTATGGTCACAAAATTCTTGCGAATGAGTTCGACCCCAATGCACTCCGTACAAGATATGCTGTACTTTTATAGGATTATGGGACCAGAAAGCAAGACGTAAATGTTCATAGTAATGTCGAACCACCTTTGAGTCCTCCAAGGTAAAGTAGAATAACTAGTGTAACTGAAGTTTTTGATGTATGATGGATGATGGATTGATTACTTTATATAGTTTAGATGCTGGTTTATGGATGTAGGTACTGATTATACAAACTAATTTTGATGTTTTGAAGTGGTTCTAATTGTAGGTTATAATAGTACTAATTCAAGTTTAATACGAGTCCTTTATGCTGTTCTTCATTTTACTGTGTGATTTTGTTAGAAAAAAATACATATGTATTGTTCATATTATGATTAAAATACATATGCAGGAATTTTTATGTCTAAAAAATACATATGTATTATTTTTAGATGAGAAAAATACATATGCAATGTTATGCCTAAGCATTTCAAAAAATATATCTGAAATTTTTAGTTTAAAAATGTCAATGTTATGTTAAAATACATATGCAATATTAGAAAATACATATGCAGTGTTCATATTTTGCTAAAAAATATGTAAGCATTATAAATAAACTTTAGCATAAAAATACATATGCGGTGTTAATAATAAGATTTTCTAAAATACATATTGTTCATAACTAATATTTATTTTGATATGTGTCCAATTAATATGATTATAAATGAAAACTAGAATTAAAGATAATTTTGAACTTTTAATACAATTCTGTAATTTATGGTGAGATTTTATTTTACATAAATACATATGCAGTGTTAATATTTTTTATTAAAAATACATATGTATTATACATTTAAATATATTTTTATCATATAAACACATATGCTGCGCTAAGATTTTGAAATTCAAACATAGATTTGCAGAATATGTCATATGTGGCTAAATCAATTAACAATTACGAACGAAATAAGTGTTTGGTTAATCAAAGTTACCAACTTTAACCTAAAAAGTATATTCAATGCTAAAAATACATATGAACTGCATATTCAAAATACATATGCAATGTTCAGATCTTTCAACATATACATATGCAGAATTCAGATTTAAGTGTGTTCACTTGTCAAATGATGATTAAAAAAATAGTTCAAGTTTATAAAAAATGAAAATAAAATTTTAAGCAATAATACGAAAAGAGAAATGTTTCATTTTCGATATTTCCTATAGGAACGCCTATTGTGACCCTTAGCCCCACAACCACCACATGAATTGATGTTCTTCTTTTCAAACATATCCCGGCCTGATTTTCCACAATCCTTCTTCGCAGATTTTCCTGGAGGTCTTTTGTATTTTGGAGGCAGTACTATTTCACCAAGTACGCTCTCTGGAATTAGCCAGTCATCTTTTTGTGGTAACGAGTAGATAGGAACATCATATGTTTTCAAAACAGTTTTTGGTTTAAACAAATCATAACAGTATGGCCCCTTCTTAAAATTCTTCTTCTCCAACACCGCACAAGCGTGTGCACATGGTATCTGATCTATTTAAAATGCATTACATGAACATTTTTTTCTTTAAGGCAAACAATGTAGTGTTTTTGTTTGTCATGTGCCGTATACACATATTCTGTGGCTGGTGCAACCTGATACAAAAATAAAAAGTTTAATGATATGCTACAAAACGATGAAATTCATATTTATACAATATGTTGTAAGCACACCAGCATTTTTTTAGAAAAAAAATACACATACAAAGTAAAAATACATATGCAGAGTACATAATATTTTTCTTATTTAACTTTTTAGTTTTTTTTTTTTAAATGTTTCTATTCATTTAGCGCTTAATGGAAGTTATTCTATTAATTATTATTTTTCAGAAGTATAAATTCCAAAAATGTAAAAGGTCATACCGTCATATGAGTACACAGAGCCTCGTTCTCTTTGAGTATGTCATAAAACTTTCCAATGAGTGGTGTGAAGGTATATAAAGACTGTTGCCTATTTTTGCAGTTTCATTTTGCAAACAATAATCGAATCTCCTCAAGAAAGTCATAAATTGACAGTTCTCTAGCTGATACAAGTATTTCATGTATTGACTCCGCAATGTTTGAAGTCAAAGTCCACCCTCGGTTAACTGTTGCATAGGACCTAGCCCACTTTTCGTAACCAGCCAATTCCAAATAATTCTTCACCCTAATATCAACTGCCTTAACTTTTTTCATTAACATTTGGAATTCTGATTTTGAATATGATTTGGCCATTGTATAAAAGATCTCCGACAATGCATCGTGTAACTTTCTGTAAAGTTTTTTACCATTCCCCCATAGATGTCACATACATGTATAATGTGAAACATCGTTGTACACATCGCTAACAATATTTATGATGCTTGGATTCCTATCAGAAAAAACACACATGTTTTGTCTTTCCCCATACGCTTCCTTTAGATTATGAAAGAACCACGTCCATGATGCATCATTTTCAGAATCAATCACACCATACGCCAGAGGGAATATATGACCTGTATAAACAAAATAATTATGCGCAGTAAAATAAAAATACATATAGGAACTGCATATGTATTTATTATATATACAGGTAATTAAAACTGTATATTTTATCAAATAAATGGTATCAATTACATATAATAAAATTTAGACACACATAACTATAAAACATAATCATTTTTAAATGTTTTAATTCATGAAAATTTTGAAACTTTAGGTAATTTTATACAGATATGTATATATCTGGTGGAGCTATGTATTTTCAGGTGATACGCAGAAATACAAAAACATACAACAAGTTTTACAATATAATTATTATAAATTCATACTAACCCGATCCATCCATTATACATGCTGTTACAAATGCCCCAATATAATTTCCTCTCAGATGACTAGCATCAACAACTACGATCGGTCTACAATGATCGAATCCCTTAATGAATGCATTTAGAGCGATAAATACATACAAGAACTCATTCTCACCTATCTTCTTCATTCTTATATGTGACTCTGGATGGTAGTATTTAGTACATATAAGTATGATGACAGTTTTCCATAAGATGTTGATGGCTTACCCCTCAACTCTTCTAACGCTCTTTCTTTCGCCCTCCAACATAAAATGTATGTCAGCTCCATACCAAAATCTTCCTTCATGTCATTTCTAATTTCTGTTGCACTGTATTTTCTTTTGTGGTTCTTGAATTTTGGTTTAACAATACCACCTATCAACATACTAGTAGCATGCACCTTTGGATAGATCTTGTTCTTCATCGTGCATGTATGTTGAGGTTTGAATTCTCTTATTCTAAACATTCCAGTTTCTCCCATTCCTGATGCACGAATTAAAAACTCGCATTTTCTTGATTTGCAAGACAACGTATACCTGCATCCCACATAATTAAATATTTTAAAAATACATAGCCAAACTAATATTAAACAACAATAGAGTGATATAGAATGCACGTACGTTTTCTTACTTGACCTTTTACTTTGCATTTGAAACTTCTCCCTAATTGAATAGTCCTTCATGACTGACTTCAAAAAAAATTTTCTCAAGTAAACCTGGTTCCTCAACATGTTTGTGATGTGGATCTGAGATAATCAACTCCACAATATCCATTTCAAATACATCTAATGCCTGTGTATCTTCACAAACCACTAAAGCTCCTTCATTTGTTGTATTTATCAGTGTTTGAATGTTGTTACAGTTGGTTATTCTTTCAGCAACACACATAGAAGAACTAGCCACGTTGCTCCCTACAACTTTCTCCAAAATACTTACATATAAAGGAAGACAATTCATGTCTTGTATCTGCTTTTTCTAAAATATAAACACCTTTAAACCCATATCATTATGTATTTCTATTTGCCCTGCATTAGTAGTAATTTGATATTCCACTAGAATACGTTTCCTCGTTTAACCACACTTAAGTGAGATGCCAATTCATCGTGCAGCTCAATAAGTATTGTTGATGTGCTCAACAATATAGCATTAGTGATATATTCTTCGTAGTTTTTTTTTCATACGTCCACCGACTAGAGTGCTTCACAAGCACTGGTATGCTTCCCATTTCTACTTGATTTAACCAAAAAAAAAAAAACAAATATAAACATGTTGTCAAATTATAACTTGTTAAAACAAACACTTTTCAGCTTTAACTGCAAATAAACTTACACAGCCAACATCTCCATTCAAAAAAAAAAAAAATTTAAACAAAATTTGTTTAATGTAAAATACAAACACAAAAAAAACTATTAAACCAAATACAGAAACTACTGAATCAAACTGAAGAAAAACTTGTATAAAGTATATTATCAGCAAAAATAGTTATACTATCAAATTCCGACAAGAAAACCAAAAAATACATATGCAGTGTTAACATTAAGCTGTTCAAAAATACATATGCAGTGTTAACATTAAGCATATCAAAAAATACAGATGGAATATACCTAAATTAAATTTTCAACTGTGTGAATAGAATTTTATCACATTCAGCAGCTCAATTCAATCATCCATTAAGCAATGATTTTCATAAAATAATTGAATCAAATTCAACTCGAAATTTGTTTAACTTATTTTCATAATCGATTATACAAAACTCTAAAAATATACTATAAAGCTTCACAATTTTATCAATTGTTAAATCGATCAAAATAACAACAACCAATACTGAAAGAAATAGGCGATCAATGAAATCTAAAAAACTGAAACAACTAATAAACTGAATTTTTGCAACGAAAAATTTCAATTCTGAAGGTTTTTGTTATATATGTTGAATTTCCTCATGCTTTCATTAAAAATCGAAACTAAATAGGAGCATCAGTAATGGCTGAAACAAAAAATTTAACCAGAAATACTTAATGATTACGTACCTTAAACAACAATAACAAATGAATTTTCAACTGATAGTTGAATTCGAACAATTTGAACTGAAGAATCTATAATTGGATTTGATTCAAAGAAATTAATGCTTCATTTTGAAACTGATGTTGAATTCGAAGAAGATACTGTAGAATTTCATATGAACAACAACAATGGTTGAACATAAAAACACGGTTGAATTAGATGAAATTTCCCGTAAAAACGAATAGCAGATTTTGATTTTTTTTCCTCAGATGAACTCGTTAATTTTGAAAACTGAAATTTGAAATTTGATCAATGATGTTAAGCTCAAACGGAATTTGCGTAATTGAAGTTATTTTAACGGACAAGAAATCTACAAAATTAATTAATTGGTAATTATACCATATTTACCTCAACAAATTTCAATTATTTAAGGGAGGTAAATAGTTGTATATGTATTTTTTTAGCATCAGTTTTTAAAAATACATAATACAAGTTGCTATAGAAATATAATTATGAAATTGTTGCTACAAAATTAATAATTAGGGTCTTAAGTATGTCATATGCCCTTTTAATTTTAGATGTTATTTTCCTTTCTCCAAAACACATCCACCGCCCCAGCCCAATACAACACAGACCCGACCCATTCTTTTATCCCCGCATACGCATAACAGCGTGCAACAGCAACATAGCAAAGCTGTGTATCAACAAACAGCAAACAAACAACGATAATAGCGACCAACAGCTTCAACCAAAAAACCCATTCAATGAAATAAAAAAACACCATCAATATCAACGCTATCACAACGGCAGCAACAACGTGCAACATCCGCAGCTGTATAGCTGCTGATCGACAACAACGGTAACCCATTTCACAACGGTAAAAAAATGGCTTAGCAGCAATGGTCCTTTTCGTACCAACCTCATCCCCAATTTTAAATTTCAAAACCTTTTTGGGAATTCCGAAAATAAACCTCTGTTTCCCTCTAAATTCAGTCCCAAAATCTCTTATAAATACCCGTTCAAGAACAATAGTTGGGAGGGGATCCTTTGGGGAAAAATTGAAGATTCGAGAGGAGCGTTCCTCTAATCTCGCGTAACCAAAGGTTTTGCGAGGAATACACTCGAAATCAATTCTGACAAAAAAAAAAGAGAGAATCCAAAAATTCCGATGAAGTTATTCCAGATTCCTGCGAAATTATCGAATTTCGTTGAAATTCAATTGAAACTCCGGCGGAAACAAATCCCGGTAGAATTTCGTTTAAAGTTCGCTCGGTCTCGGTTCCTGCCCGAAAACAGGTGAACGCTCCTTTCTCTTCTAGTTTTCCATCTTCGACATCTTCTTTTGGTAACGTGTACATCGTTGTTTTCTGCGGTGTAGTGTAAAACAATGATGTTGGTGGTTATGTTGCTGTAGATTTAGGTTCTTTCCTTCATGTAGCATTGAAAGACGGGTGCTTGAATTGACGTGAGTATGATAATGCAACAGTTAAAATTTCAGCTTTTGTTTGAATATGGATTCAAGAATTTGAAGGCCTTAAGTTGCTTTCTTGTCTTTTGAGAAATCACAACTTTGTCGATTGAAACTTTCTAGAATTACTTTCATAAGATTTTGTTTAGCTTAAACTAATCCCCTATCTAAAAGAGTCATCCCTTCATTTTCTTAATACGTTCATGAGACATTAATTATTCCCTAGTTCCTTATTTTATAATCAAGTCGCAGGCTGAAAAATATAGCGTACTCTTTGTTTGAGTTAATTCTTTTGTTTCTTTTAAGGTAATATTGTCACTGAACTATGCACTTTTAGGTGCAATTACGTAATGTAATTACAAAGTTACATTTTTTTTTTTTTAAAATAAAGTTTAATATCTTTTTCTTCTAAATTTCTTTTTTATTTCTATTATTTTAATTTCTTTTTTCATTTTACATTATTTATTTTTATGTTTTTTCTTCCATTTTCTAACTTTACTTCTTATGATTCAATATAATTACTTTTTTTTTCTTTATTTAGCACATTATTGAATTTTTATAATTTTTATTCTAGTGTTTGAATTAAAATAATATTTTATTATTGAATGAGATTATAGACTTTTGGGTTTTTCGTTCTTCTGAATTATATTTACTCGTCAGAATTTTATACAAGAGCATTACGTTTTTCTCTTGGATTTTGAATTTATGTTTCGATTTATTTGTTTTAGTATTATAGACATGCTATTTCATATTGCATGTCACTACAAATTGTCTAATAATATATAATTTCAATTTTTCTATGGCTTTCCAAATATGTCCTTAACTATTTTTTAATTTCAACTTATTTTGGAAAGATGTACATAGTTTAATGAAAATATTTTCCTAAAGGAAATTAATAAAAATTACTTTAATGGGATGTTTGCACAAGTTCAATGACAATTTGGAAAATTAACTCGACAATTTGAAGTGACATGAAATATTAAATAACAAGTCTATAGTACTAAAATAAATAAATTGAAACATAAAACAAAACACAAATTGAAAATTCAAGAAAAAAACACAATACTCTTATATAAAATTCCAACGAGTAAATAATTCAAAAGAAAGGAAAACACATAAGTCAACTCATTCAATAATGACATACTACTTTAATTCAAATACTAGAATAAAAATGCAATAATGTGCTAAATGAAGAAAAAAATACGAGTAATTATATTAAATCATAAGAAGTAAAGGTTGGAAAATGAGAAGAAAAGAGATGAAAGATAAATAATGTAAAAATAAAAAAAGAAATTAAAATAATAGAAATAAAAAATAAAATTAAAAGAAAAAGAAATTAAAATTAAAAAAAAAAGAAATAAAATGTAAATTTATAATTACATCACGTAATTGCACCTAATTCTCATGTTATTCTCTAGTTTATTCAAATCACATTTACTATAGTTTGGAGATGACTGGTTATATAACTTTCTAATCCTTCCCACTGATTTTGTGCATGAAAACCTCTATTCGAGTCCCATTTGGACTCCCCTACATCCTTCCGAAGACAAGACCCTCTTCCTTTGAGTCAAACCCTTCACACAAAGGCCAAAAAGGATCGATGGAAAGTGATATACAGTCAAAGATGCTGATATACATGTCGCAGAAGATGGAGAATGAGACAAAGCCTAAAAATGCCGACTATAGAGTCCATATTGGACTGATATACAATCAAAATACAGTTGTATATACATGCGATATACAAAAACGCAGGGATGGGGGGGGTGGGGAATAGCTGCAGTATACAGCTGATATACATGAGAAAATCGATTTTCTCATTCCAACTATTTCCAAAAGTTTAGGCCATAAAGTTTTCCAAAACTAAATCCATAAAGTTTAGGCCCAAGGGCAGACCTTTAAGGGCCTAATTTTAAGTTAAAATTACATATATAACAACATGCTTACTAGTATTTACTAAAAATTCCAACTATTTCCAAAATCTCATAAAATCTCAACTTTTAACCCTTGATGATACATGTTTATTAACTTAGATACATACTATGGATACATATTTCAATTAAACTAACTAGCACTTTTTAAGGGATATAACAGATAATGTAGCATTAAAACAACAATTAAGCTAACTAATTATGATAAAAATTAAAATAAAATTCCATGATTTATGGTAAATAATTTGTTATTCCACCATTCTAAACCAAAACTTTTCCATAATTTGTTTTGAAGTTTCAAAAACTTCATACGGCTTCTTCAAAACAATCAATCGATCATTTTTTTTTATTTGTTAATTTTGTTTGTGTATTTGAAATGAATATTTCAGTGTTGTTACATCATTTCGGTTTTTGAGTTAACGAAATCAAGTATGTTGGCTTTAAGAGCGATGGAATAGTGATCAGCGAACATGTAACTTACAAAAAACTGATTTCGACAATTATCGAAGAACTGAAAATCGAAGAAACCTGAAAAAAAAAATTGAGGCTCGTTACAATTTCTATGCCAAAAAATTGTACAAGAAAAGGTATGATATGTTTTTTATGTATCAATTGTTGTTAATTATCTCTATGTTAATTCAATTTTGTATCTAACGTTTGGTTCATTATTGTTTTATAGTAATTTTTTGTCCTTATATTAATAAGGTCGAGATACATTTTTAATGTAATGATACATTTTGCTCATCTTGTATCTGAGTTTATATAATTCTGATTAATTATGTATCTCGTTTTGTTTTAATTTTATCTATAACAACATACGAAACAAACATAAAAGTTTTATCTTAGATACATGTTATACATGTTTGTGCAGTTAATGTATCTAGTAATCTGTTTTTTGGCAGTGAAGAAAAATAAGTTGAACTTTTATTTTCATTGATTCAGCTATGTCCTATGATGTCGTTTGGAGAATTGTGTTTGGACTAAAGAAAAACAGGCACAAGAAATTAAGTGAAACAATGACATCGAGCAATAATTGTTGCAGGAGATGTAGTTATGAAGGTCACAATAGACGTACTTGTAACTTTTTTCCAAAAGAGGAGTGACAATGTAGTTGACTGATGAATAATGTTGAATAATTCTCAGCATGTTGCTGGATTTTTTAACTCTTTGATTCAACATTTTAATTTTTGATATCGTTGTTTTTTAAGAATTTTAAAAAAAACCGTTATCGAACTAAATTGTTGTTTTCGTACCTTTGTTAATTAGTTATATATGTTTTCATGAGCTCATTGTCGTGACACATCATATAGAAATTAAGATACATTAAATTGATAATGTTATTAAATTGTATATTAGTAGTTCTGCCATTGTAAATGATTGAAAATAGAACATTTTTATAGGATGTATCTCCCAAAAATTTATAGATACAAGTTTACAAAATTTGTATCTAATGTAAAATATAATTTGTCAATATTATTAAGATTTGGTACTATAAGTTCTTATACTTTTTGTTATGCAAATTAGAGACAAACATGTATTCGGATTAACAAAAAATTGTTACAGATACATAATAATGCTACGTGGTGTTGCTTACTATTATTATATAGTAAAATATGTTTCCTTATACTAGATTCATACAATTTAGTAATATGTATTTCAAATAAACTTTTAAATACAAGTTCAAAATAATTTATATCACTTGTAAATCTAATATGTTAATAGTTTTAAGAGTTAGATTTATTAAGTTCTGCTATAATTTGTTATGCACTTTAGAGATAACACGTCTTAGTAGGAACAAAAAACGGTTACAGATACATAATAATGCAATGTTGTGTTGCTTTCTACCATTATATGGTATTATATGTTTCATTATTCTAGATACATACAATTGTAAAATATTGTAAAATATGTATCTAATACAATGTCTTTGTAAAGTGTAAGAAAAACGTATATCGAAACGTAATTATATCTTGCGTTAAAATGGGTGACAAAGTAGAAGTTTTTAATCATTAAAGAAACATTATGTATGTTTATCTGAACGTTACTAATATTATCAAAACATCATCAAAGTTTATAACATCATCAATGGTTTTAATATCCAACTAGCAAACAAATAAACAACTACTGAATATGCAAAACACGGTCTGTTTATTTTTGTGCAAACTTGCTACTTGGCCTTGGTGGATCGTCATTCTTACTAAAGTAGTCATTCTCTACTTTTCAGATCCGTACTTGCACAAAAGACTAGCATATCTTAGACGATGGTACTGAGCATCAATACCAAAAAATAGAATGCCTAATCCCTTGCTCAGATACTCGACATAGACACTACAAATACACCGCAATCCCTGCATAACAATCACTAATTTAATTAAAAACACCTATATACTCATATATCGAATTATATCTTTAAATATTCCATCATTCTTGAGTTGCAAGTTCCTTATCAACGTCAACATTATAGTAATTCACATAAGCCTTATCGATGTACACTTTGAAAAAGCAATCTGTGGTAGTGTATCTGTTGGTTGGAAATTCTTGTTCTTGTACTTTTTCCTCAAGTAGTACATGATGACATTTTATCAATTTCTCATCACTCATAATCCTCTCCACTTTCAAGAACAAGAAAATTAGGGTTTCCTTTCAAGATCATCTCCCAAGAACAAGATTCAAACCATTATTTAAGAAAATCAAGAAATTATAATACTCAATCCAAGAAAGTTCAAGAAAAGTTAATTCTCTTTCAAGATTAAAGCTCTAAGGTATGTTAGATGTTCATCCATGGACCCTTTTCACCAATTGAGTCCAAGAATCCATCTTTTATGTTTTAAATCATAAAATTTCATACTTATAATGATTTATCTCCCTGAAGCTTTTATGAATTTTGATTATACATGATGTTTACAAACTATTTTCATTGAAAACAACCCTAATTACATACTTTTTGAACTATGTCCATGAACTTACATGAATTTTGAATATTTATCATATTTCCATGAAATTGTTGCTGATATTAAACCTTACATGATTGAATGGTGTTGATTGTTGAATTTAAACCCTAGTTGGTGATCTTAGAAGTGAAATCATGCTATTACTACAATTTTTAACACTATTCCCATGCTTAGCCTAAACCATGCATTGCAAGCGTTTGATAGAATGCCTAGATGAAAGGATTTTGAACAATGACTACTTAATATGTTCCTAAACCTTTAGTATGTCTTAAATATTGTAGTTTCCATATCATGTCCATGAGAATTTTAGAATAAATCCTCAGTTTATGATTTTGTCATGTGATCGTGCTGCTATCTCATCATGTCTAAAAATATCCTCATGTTACAATCTTGTTCTCTATGTATTTGATGAAATGCTTAAGTGAATAATTATGAACAATAATTTTCTTCCATGGTTTTAAAGCTTTCATGTGGCCCTGTTGTTATTGTTATCGAGTCCTGGGGGTTATGAATACCCAAAATTTAACTGTTTACTTAGTCTCAGTAGTTTCAAAATTGCTTCAGATGAGTATCAGCATTATCAGTTTAGTTAGTTATCATATCAGTCAAACTTAGAATAGTTCAGTAATCCGAGTCAATTCCCTCTTCAGTTAAGCTTAGCTTAGTATCGTAATCAGTGTCAGTCTAGTTGGGAGTAGAATTCAACACCGAGCGAACCTGTCACGATCCGAGCCGAGGCCCTAGCCGCTATGGGCATCCTGAACCACAAAGACCCAAGATACCCCTGTAACTCTCCAACCCACTAGTGATATTGTCCACTTTGGGCCCAGACCCGCACGACTTTAAAATGCGTCACTAGGAAGTACGACTTTCTTACTTATATACCCAACATCCCTCATGTGTTTTGCCGATGTGGGACTCCTTTTCCTAAGTTGGGGTGTCACATACACCCTCTCTTAAAGACTCAGCATCCTCGCTGAGGTTTGCCTCACCGAATGGGGTTTGCCTATACTCAGGACTGAGTTTGTCCCGCCTTATTGGGATTTGCCTACACTCAATTTGAACTCTGGCCCACATCGACAGGGCTGACACAAGAGCATCTTTGATACCATTCTGTCACGACCCGAGCTGAGGCCTTGGCTGCGACGGGCATCCCAAACCAGAAAGGACCAAGATACCCATGTAACTCCCCAAACCACTAGTGATATTGTCCACTTTGGGCTTAAGCCCGCACGACTTTAAAATGCGTCACTAGGGAGTAAGACTTTCTTACTTATATACCCAGCATCCTTCCTATGTTTTATCGATGTGGGACTCCTTCTCCTAAGTTGGGGTGTCACAGAACCCAGGGATGAGGGCATTTCTATTAGTATAGGGTTTGATCTTTAGTAGAAATCCCTGAGTTACAAAACTACGTAACCAGCGTAGGTTGAGATATCTTCCTGCCAGATAAGGGTTGACACATCTCGCATGAGTTTTCCTGGCAGTAAGGGTTGACAAAATATCTTTCTGCCAGATAGGGTTGACTCACAGCCATTGTTAGTACCCGTGGCACGGTACTAGAACCCTTCCAACTGGAGTCACAGGTTGAACCCCGATCAGCTCAGACTGAGGTATGTTGGTTAGATGATACCTCCCACAATCAGTAATGCATATACTAATGGAATCTGCTTTAACAATGTTTAAAGAAAAATGAAGAAAATTGAAAGATCAACAATTGTATAAGAAACATATTAATATATGACGATACATCTTTTGTTATTATTTATCTAATACAACATAAGGACAGAATAAAAAACCCAACATCTGTAATGCAGCACATAATCAAAATTGACAGAAACAAGTTGCTTTGCACATTTTTTTAATGAAAAATAAGATAAACAATGAATTTCTAAACGTATCATACAAGCCAAAATATGTATCTCGGCCTAAAATTCAATAGATCTGAATATGCAATTACCTTGCGAAGCTCATCTCTGAAAATTACTTCGATAATTCTTCTTCTCTTGGCGGAAGCTTTACTTGCAGGACTGTTGGATCCCCTTTTCTTAGAACCACTTTCATTTTTCTTGTCCTTCTTAGCATGTTTTTGCTGCAACTTCTTCATAGTTTGGGGATCGTTTCTATGCATTGATCTATTTTCATCATAGTCAAAACTTTCGGGAACGAAGTTTATAACTTCTTGATATTCTTTGATACTTTCTAATTGAGAGAACCCAAGACTAAAAGAAGGTCTCAAATCTCTATTCATAATGGTCATTCAAACAATAAAGCCTAAAAAACTATAATAGAAGAAATTTCTTAACCAAAACACTGAAATTTCACTTTGTAAACGCAGATACAAAATATTTTTTTTGAAAAAAAAACGTAAAAAGGATTAGAAGAAATTGAAGCTGACTTTAGGGAGGAAAATTACCTTCCTTCAAAGTTTTGAATTAGATGAAAAAATTGGATAGAAATCGCACCAGAAATTGCGACGTACAGAGAGGAGAAGTGTGTTATTTTTGGTAAAGAATCGACTTCTTAGTTGTAGGTTTTAACTTGTATCTCAACTTTACCAAAAAGTATGAAATGTTGGAATTTAAGTAATTTTTTAGAAGTGGAGGGATTTTTAGAAGTACAGAGAGGAGAAGTGTGTTATTTTTGGTAAAGAATCGACTTCTTAATTGTAGGTTTTAACTTGTATCTCAACTTTACCAAAAAGTATGAAATGTTGAAATTTAAGTAATTTTTTAGAAGTGGAGGGATTTTTAGAAGTTTAGAAACTTATGTTGTTTATTTAGATAATTTTTCCTAATTTTAACTCTTTCTTTATTTCTCATTCTTACTTATTTGTATGTACTTGAACACCCTAACTAATTAATCTAGATAAATCTCCTAAGGCATTGCCATTTTATTTTATCACGGCTTTTAGTCAATTCAAAATTTTCTCACCTAATTTATCTTGACTAAATAGATTAAAGTTGTTCTTTCGATTGTTCTTCCTAAAAATAGTTTTAAAAGAAAATCATTAAGTCTTCTATTTTAAAATGGCATTTTTCTTGTTCATATGACTGATAACCTATTTGGGTTAAAATAATTTTCTTCAAATTCAAGAAATTATTTTTTCTCGTAAATTCTATTTTTTTTTTGTAATTAATAAATTACTTTTAACATGACATTCCCCTAACATTTTTTAAAAAGGTGTCATCTATAACGATATTGACCTTTTCTTATACGTATAAAAAAATAATAATTACGTAATTTCCCTTTTCCAAACTTATTCTCTTCTTGAGTTCAAGTATGCAACCTAGTTTAAATAGATTTTTCTTCAATTCAAATATCTCATAACTTTTATTTCTTAAAGATAATTATGAAATAAGTAAAATGTTTCTCTAATGGGAATTTTGTAATCTTTCTTAAAAGAATTAATCATGAACTAAACAAATTATTTCATTATTTTTTTTCAAAATTAATATAGAATTAAGTAGAGTATGGTAGCTTTTTTCCTAATTCAAGTAGACTATTTCTCGTTTGAAAAAATAAATGTCATTTTTAGATGGGTAGATAAATAATTTTAATATTTAAAATTCAACCTTTTTGCAAAGTTAGTCACCCTTTTTAAGTTAGTCAAAAAATAATCTTTTGGTGAATCGTTTTTAAAACGGATGCTCCTAAGTGCCTTAAAAACACTCTTAGGGCGTTAATTGAACCCTTACTCCGTTTCTCTTATTTCAAAGGTTTATATCTGTTTTTGAATCTTTAAATTATTTTTAAGTTTCTTTGTATTTTCTATAAAAATCAAGTGGGGACTCTGTAAATTTTTCTAAGATTTTCTTGGATTTTTGAAATAGTTTGAAAAAAGTCAAAACAATTTTCTTTAAAATAAAATCCGAAAAGGGATAAAACAAATATAAGTTTTCGATTTTGATTCCCCCGAGACCGCCACCTTCCACGGCTTAGCTTACACTCCCAGCCATTAATGTCCAATTTAAACCATTAACAAACAATTCAATTATCTATTTATTAACCAAGGCTATTCAATAAATCAGTGGTATCGTCATACCACCATATTGGCAAGCATTATCCATAGCCAAACCATTTAGATTAAGGGGGACATTCAAGTGCCCTACCATTAGCCATATTAAACCTCTTGGGAGACTTCCATGTTCTCCACAAGCATAACCAATTAGCCTTTAGCTTTTTCAAACCATTCAAATCAATTTCATAAATGCATTCACTTGGGGGATTTACGTGTATCCCGCAAGGTTTTCAAAATACACCAACTATGACCTCCAAAACCTTAACTTTTAAATCATTCCAAACCAATTAAGACCATGCTAAACATTTAAAGTATTTGTATCATTTAAACCATTAAAATCATGCGAGACCATCCAAAACTATTTAGAGTTCAATTACTAAACCAAACCATGCAAGAGTTTCAATGCAGGTTTAACAATAGATTAAAAACATTCTTTGAGGCATTTTATCAAACATGTTAAGGGTATAACTTTATCAAGGGCAAAACCAATGTATAAACCACCATAATTGGGGTTACTCAAGACCCCTTTTGTTAAACCAGAACCAACAACCAACCACATATGTAAACCATTACTAAAAATATGTAAAAATATAGTTTAAACCAATACCAAACCATATGCATAAAGACCCTCAACACTATTTCGAAATCCACCATTCAAGATTCATAAAACAACATTTAAAACACAATAAACATGCCTTTATTTTGAAATAACAATGAGGGAAGGAGTACATGCCTTATACAAGAAGATTTAAGGAAGAAATCTTGACGTATGAGCCTTTTGAAGAGAACTTGTGAAACTCTAGCCTCCAATCTTCTAAGAGAGTGTCTAAGAGAGTATTTGATGTGTTTTGATCCTTTAATAAGTGTTATGGAAGGCCATGTAGGGTTATATAACGTGAGGACATAAGGGTTTAGAAATAGAAAATGTCCAAACTATCCTTGACTTAAAAATTAAAATAATTCACATCCAGGGGTACGACTCACCTTACTATTCATATCCAAGGGTACGAGTGACACCCTAACTCGTATCCAACCTCGCCAAGACCTTAACCACTGATTTATGTATGACTTACCCTTCATAACTCGTACCTAAGGGTATGAGTGGTAACCTTAACCGTATCCACAAACCGTACAGTGGACAGATTACACTAGACAACACATATATGCACCATACGACTTGCCCTATACCACTCGTAAGCTCCTATATGATTCTTACCCATATGAGTCATACCTTGGGCAGTATGTAAGTCTATCTTACTTCCTAGGGTATGATTGGATCACCTAGGCACCCTACGACTCGTAATCAAGGGTACGAGTGACTCCCTTGAGTTTTATCGAGCCAAAAAGAGTCTAAACTTTGGAAATATTCAAGGGTACGAAACTTGGGATGCTACAATAAGGTAACTTCTTGGTTGTTGAACTCTTTGTTCTAAAACATTATTGAAGGTGTCATGTATTCCAGTTCGGCTCGAGTTTTGTGGAAGGATCTTGAAGATAAATTTGGACAAATCAATAGAAGTCAACTATATCACTTGCAAAAATAAGTCAATGATTTAATTCAAGGGACCTTAGGTATTGTAGGTTATTTTACCAGGTTCAAAATGCTTTGGGATGATTTTTACACCTTGTATGACAAGGTTACCTGCTTCTGCACCTGTACCTATGCAGAAAAAGAGAAGATGTTGAAATCTCAACAGGATGAGAGGTTGATTCAATTCCTCATGGGATTGAATGATGTTTATGCACCCATTAGAAGCAACATTCTTATCATGAATCCCCTTTCCATTGTTAATCTTTCTTATCCTTTGATTTTTTAAGATGAAAAATAGAGGAAAGCATACACAAATCCATCTTTCCTAGGTGAGTCCTCCTCTTACTTGGCTACTCACCAGGTCATTCATCAGGCTAGCACAAGATTTTCTTCTCCTAAATCTACCCAATCTGTTGACTCTAAGATAAGAAAGAATTTTCAATATTCCCATTGCAAGAAATCAAGACACACAGTAGATAAATGCTACAGAATCATAAAATTCCTAGATAATTTCAAATTCACAAAAGGTTCCAGGGCACATGGGACATTAAGAGGGAATGTTGTGATGACCCCTGAATTTGTCACCATTTCAGATGCCCCTTCTCAGTTTTCTTCCATCTCTCATGATCAATTCACCAACTTACCAAGCTTTTTCAAAATGTTCAGATCAGTGACATAGGGATCTCAAATTCAACTGTTCATGAATGTGATGGTAATATTTTTACTAACCCTTTAGCTTATTCAACCTAGGCTAATTCCTCATATTAGATTATTGATTTTGGGGTTTTACACTATCTGTCCTTTGATTTTAAAATTTTCACCTCTCTCACTCTTTTATATTCACCATTTTTTGTTAATTTACCTAACTCTTTTAGGGTAAAGGTCACACATATTAGATCTGTTAGTCTATTTCCTGACCTTGTTTTATATAATGTAGTTCTCATTCCTTCATTCAAAATTAATCTTATGTCTGTGAAAAATTTTGCAAACAGTGTTTTATCATCTTACATTTTCCCCCACATGTTGTGTTATGTAGTGCCGTTCAATGAAGATCTCTCTAGTGGTTAGTGAATCAAGAACACGAGTCTACATCCTTCATACAACAAGTTCTCAATCACAATTTTTTTCAAGTCTCAATTAGATGCTAATTCTAGTATTTTCGATTTTGTTTCTTGCACTACTTCTGGACCTATAAAATTCCATTCTATTGTGGACTTTATGGCACAATAGATTGGGATATATACCTTTCCATGGAATGAAAAATTTGAGTTTTATTACTTCTTTGATCAATGAAAATTGTTTTTGTGATATATGTTCTTTGGCTAGACAATATAAGCTACCATTACCCCATAGTCCTATTAAAACTTCAGGTGCATTTAATTTAATACACCTGGACTCTTGGGGTTTTTATAAATTACCCACTCATGATGGTTATAGATACTTTCTCATAATAGTTGATGATTTTAGCAGAATTACTTGGACCTATATTTTAACCATTAAAAGCAATGTTTTCCCTATTTTAAAATCTTTCATAGCTCTAATTGAAAGTCAATACAATGCTAAGGTAAAAATTGTAAAAACTGATAATGCTTTAGATCTTGAAGTGGTTCTCTTCTTGTTGAATTTTACTACCACTGTTGGTATAATACATCAGACTTCTTACACTACTTCCCCTCAACAAAATGAAGTTGTTGAGAGGAATCATAGACACCTCTTAGAGACTTCTAGAGCTCTCTTACACCAGTCTTATCTTCCCATACGCTATTAGAGGGAATGTCTACTTACTGCCACCTTCCTCATTAATAAATTTCCCTTCTCTGTATCATGACAAAACACCCTTTAAGCTATTTTTTGAAAAGCCACCTACCTATGATCACCTTAAAACTTTTGGTTTTCTATTCTTTGCTTCTACCCTTGCACATAATAGAGCTAAATTTTCCCCCAAGCTATCCCTTATACTTTTCAAGGCTACCCACCAGATAAGAAAGGGTACAAATTGCTAGATTTGAAAACCAGGCTTATGTTTGTTTCCAGGAATGTGAAATTCATGGAAAATATGTTTCCATTCCTCTCACATTCCACACCATCTATTTTCTAAACTCCTCCTTCATCTGCAACTGATGACTTACCCTTTATTACCCGGTCACCACATTTCACACAACCTGACATAGTTGCACCTACTCCTGATCAACCGCTTTATGATCCTAGTCCTCCCACTTTTTTCCAAACTAATCTACCTTCTACTTCCAACTCTTTTACTCTTATTCCTGTTGAGCATCCAGAATATCAGAATGGCAATACAAGGTACCAAGCCATTTTAATGACTATATCTGTAATTTTGTTTACTTGACTGATGTTACCTCAGCTTATTTTACCTCTTCTTCTAACCCTGTTGATTTTTTTGTTGCTTTATACCCTAATATGCATCTCTTAAACTCCCTCTCTAGTATTTCTGAACTCTAGAGCTTTAACCAAGCCATTATGCACCCTGGTTGGCAGAAATCTATAAAAGGAGAGTTGAGGCCCTTGAGTCCAACCACACTTGGGATGTTATTGAATTGCCAGTTGATAAGAAGGTATTGCCATGTAAATGGGTCTATAAAGTCAAGAACAGGTCAGATGGTTCAATTGAGAGATTGAAAGCTAGACTAGTGGTTCGGGGTGGTATCCAAAGCGAAGAGATTGATTTTAATGAAACATACTCACCTGTGGTCAAAATGACCACCGTTAGATGCCTTTTGACAGTGGCATTTAAGAAGAACTAGGATTTAAATGAACTTGATATTAATAATACCTTTGGGGATTTGCAAGAAGAAGTTTATGTGAAATTTCCCTTGGCAAGTCCCCTACCAGTCCTAATCATGTTTGCATGCCATGGAAGTCTCTATATGGCCTGAGGCAAGCCTCAAAGGCAATGATATGCTTGGTTGGTGCAGCACTACAATCCAAAGGCTACAAGTCTTCCTAAAATGACTACTCATTGTTTTTTAAACATAATGGTAATTTGATCTCTATCCTATTTGTGTACGTAGATGACATACTTGTCATAGGGAGCGATGTTGCAGTGTTCCACAGTCCAAATCTATTCCTTAACACATAATTCAAAACTAAAGATTTGGGTACCTTACATCACTTCCTGGGTATGAAAATCCTTCAAGAACCTCAAGGATTGATCATTTGCCAACACAGGTTCACCCTTAACCTCCTATCAGAATTCAATCGTGACCATTTACCTCCAGTATCATCTCCTTTGGACCTTTATTTCGAATTAAGTGATGATTCAGGGGATCTCTTACTCAACCCCACCATTTATCGGAGGATAATTGACCTTCTCAACTATCTCACACGCACGCGGCCAGATATTTTCTTTGTCGTTCAATATCTCTCTCAGTTTATGCACTCTCCGCACACACCTCACTACAATGCTGCTCAGCGAGTGCTTCACTATTTACGCCTTGATCCTGGTCAAGGTTTGCTCATGTCGTCATCTCTTTTTTTTTTCTCTACTCGCCTTTTGTGATGCCGATTGTGCATCGTGTGTTGTCTCTCGTGGCTCAGTTAGCGGATTATTCATCAGTCTAGGAGGATCTCCAATCTCTTGAAAATCTAAAAAGCAAGTCTCTATTTCCTTTTCCTCTGCTGGAGCAGAGTACAAATCTGTGCATCGATTTTTCTCTGAGTTCACTTGGCTTAAATCTGTGAAGTAAATAAAAAGAGATTCAACTTGCTCATAAGTGAAATATTGAAGAGAGTTGGATTAGTACTTACCTAACAAAATAAGCAAAAAAGACAAAGAAAACCTTTAGGAATGATGCCTTCTCCATTCTCTCGTCCAAGTACTAATTTGTTCAATTGATATCTCTTTGTAACTTAATTGTATCTTAGCAATGTATTTATAGGGAAGAAAATGCTGCATTGACCAATAATAACCTATTGTTGTAACTTGTAAGCATCGTATGACCATAACTTACAAGCGCATATTTTCAACCATTAAACTTCCTTAAAATTTGCTTTCAGTAGTTTTTCCATCTGGAAAGGAAAAATTTAGAAAAATAAATTTATTGAACCTTTACCTAATATATAGAAACATGCTTCTCAATCTCATAAATGAGAAAATAAGGAACGATAAAGTTTATACTTCACCTTTCGATCGTGTCGATCGTGAAAAGCACAAGTTTGCTAAAAGTTGCATAAGCATCATAGAGAATGGCAGGATTTATATAAGTCATGTCATATTTAAAGAAGTGAACAAAAAAAAATTATTTATTTTAATCAACTTTTTCATAATAGAGATATTCATATATATATATATATATATATATATTAAATCAATGTTAGATTTATATAATTAGATGCTCCTTAGCTATATTTCATGAGTTATGGTTGAGTTTCAGATTTTCTATGATATGTTTGACTTTCATTTAAGTTGTAATTCCATCTAATTTGGATGTGAGAACGATTTATTGTAAGATTTTCTATGATATGTTTGACTTTCATTTAAGTTGTAATTCCATCTAATTTGGATGTGAGAACGATTTATTGTATATATATCTATATCTATAATCTATATCTATAATCTATATCTATATCTATATCTACACTATAATATATTAAAAATGTGAAGGCATTAGAAATGTTGTTTGAACTTTTTACCCTTCATTAAAAGAATCCATAATAGACAAAATTGTCTTTTAATTATTATATTATTAATTAAGGAGTCTTAAAATATATTAATTAAGGAGTCTTAATTATTATATTATTGTACTTATATTTTTTTAATTAAAGAGTCTTAAAATATATGATAAGTTTTAAAAAATAAAGAGTCCAAAAATATATGGTCTCTCACACACACACACACACACACACACATATATATATATATATATATATATATATATATATATATATGAATTATTAGAAAAATTAATAATTACGAAGTCCTAGAATAGATAACAAAAGGAGGAGGAAAATTTTTAAAAGTACACATTTTTTTGTACTAAAAAAACAAAAGAACTACATAAGTAAATTTTAATTATTAAAAAAATTGTCGAATGTTAATATATGCCACGCTTACTTTTTTTTTTTTTTTGGGAAAATTTTCAGGAAAACCTGCAGCCGCTATACCCTCTGTCACAGCCTCTACCCTTTGGGTGAGCACTGTATGCGCACTGGGTAAGCCCCCTCCCCCCTCCTCCCCCCGCTGCAATAGCCTGCAAACCACACGGGGATGTAAATCGCACTAGGCAAGCCCTGTACGACAGGCTCATCTGGGTAACCCCCTCCCCCCGCTGCAATAGCCTGCAAACCACACGGGAATGTAAACCGCACTAGGCAAGCCCTGTACGACAGGCTCATTGCTCAAAGGAATTGAGGGAGAATTCGATCCTGGACAGCTATGATGGGCTACCACCCTCCAAACCAGTGAGCCAGTCCCG
Source organism: Capsicum annuum (assembly GCF_002878395.1). Classification (NCBI taxonomy): domain Eukaryota; kingdom Viridiplantae; phylum Streptophyta; class Magnoliopsida; order Solanales; family Solanaceae; genus Capsicum; species Capsicum annuum. Next base: position 17,576,709 of record NC_061113.1, on the reverse strand, counting down.
AAGGACACCACACTTACTTTATAGTATATGTTTAGGACGTTTCTCTCATTTTTTTTAATACCAAAATTGGTTTTAGGCCTCCTTTTTTTTTTCTTTATTTAAAGTTGATTTAGAATTTTTTCTTTTTAAAGTAATAGTATACATTATTTAAGTTTTAAATTAATTAAGGTCCATATTTAATTTAGATTTTTTTTTTATTTGCATAAAAGTTTTACCTACGCGAAGGAGGAGGGAGGGAGCAATAAAACTTAAATGTACTACTACTAATAATAATCATAATGCTATTGTATTATTGTTCTTTAATCGTTGAATAATTATCTAAGATTTGCATTGTTTAATTGAAAATTTTTAAAAGAAATGATTTATGTCGTGTAGGTGATTTCTTCCATTAAATAGCATAATTTAGGGTTGCAATTCTAAAGATGCAGTACTTATTATCGAGAATTTAGTATATGAAATATTTATACTTCTTTTTCTATATGAAAACATGAAATTCAAACTCACGTGACAAGTCAATGCCATGAAAAAGTAACTAATGAACTACTGTATTTAGAAGACTATTTACTCTGTAATTTAAATAAAAATAAAATTGTGGTGCTGGGCTCTTGGGTGAGACGGGTGATATTTAGTAGGTAAAATAACACCTCCGGTCATGATATATGTTCAAGTATGTGTTTAACTTATTCTTAAATTAGAGTATTATATATATCACTATATTAGCATCAAATTTACATGAATATATAACATCAAATTAAGAGTTTTTACTTTTTTGTATTGAGTTTTGATTTTTTTTATAAAAATATATGTACCATTAAAGATGTATCATTAACAATTGAAGTTTGATAGTGATAACTTGGGATAAACGTGCAATGCCAACAAGAAAAAGAGGTATTGCATGACAAATGCGAAAATGACGTTCCATTAAACATTTGAAACTTCTGGTGGTAAAATATCTATGTTATGTTTACATTGTAATATTAAAGCGTAAAGGATCTTTAAGAAATGATTTGAACTTTTTGCATTTCATTAAAAACATTTGCAATAGACAAAATCATTTAATTTTAAATAATTAAAGATTACACGTGCGAGATACGTGTGATTAAACTAGTATGATAAATAGTATCGATTCGCGTATGGAGGAGTAGCTAGTTAGGTATTAGTCGCAACTCATAAATTTGGATCGTAACATACTGACACTTAGAGAGTATCAATAATCACTCAAGGAACCATCAATTTGCATCTCAAAATAAAGTTATATTTAAATCTCTAAAACAAGAATGAAGGTATAATATTTTGTGCTAATAACTTTTCCAATTTCAAAATGACAATAGGATACTTTTATTGATCATTATAAATGATGATCAAAAACATACATCAATCTTTGTTCATCTTAAGGATTTTTGGTTCATGACAAACTGATAGACCTTCCCAGACCCCACTCATAGGAAGTTTTAGCATGTCGAACCGTCTTTCTTTGATAAACTGTTGGACAATAGCAAGTACGTGTCCTTATGTCACATACTGGAGACCCAATATTGCATATCAATTGGTGATTACAATCTCCATCTTCATTGCACAAAAGTCCCCCATTGCTCCCTTGTCCTGATTACACCATTAACATTGTTTTATAAGTTATAATTAAAAAAACAACTAGAATTATCTTAAGTAAATTAAACAAAAAGAGATTCAAATTGGTTATAAGTGGAATATAGCTAGCTTTTGGGCATAAATTTCCAAATATTTTTGGTAAACTAAATTTGGGTGAAGTTTCACTTGAAATCTTCATGTGTTTGGTCATAGATTTTGATAAAAATATTTTGCTTTTTCAAAAAAAAAAAATTAATAAACATTATTTATGTTCATAAGTTCTGAAAACTATTAATGATAACCATAAATTTGACACAAAATAATTATTTTTGTAATAAACTAGATAATACAGTATCTAGAAATCATAATATAATATTTTATAAAACTAATAGTAATACAATCGCCAGTTGTTACAATTCGTCAAATTACAATTTATTATGACTTATGAAGATCCATTGCTGCAAAATAACTACAGCAGCAGCAGCAATAACAATGTAGTATTTATTGTTTTTATAATATAACCTCCATAAAAGAGAGTTGGATTGGTACTTACCTAACAAAATATATAAGCAAAAAAGACACCAAGAAAACCTTTAGGAATGATGTCTTCTCCATTCTTTCTTCCACACAGGTATTAATTTGGTAGCACTAGAATAATTCTATGACTTGTTTTTTAATTGGTAACTCAATTGTTATCTTAGCAACGTATTTATAGGAAAGAAAAGGCTTGTACCATAATTAATTTCAGTTACATTTATGAAAAAATAATTGACCAATGTTAGTTGTATAATCTTGATATTTGGATTAGTTAGAAATCCCTCCCTCTATATTTAATTCAATATTGACTTGACAAACTCCTTAAAGTTTAAAAAATAGAATGATAATCCTATAATATCTTGACTCCAATAAATTTAATATATTGAGAAATGATTGTGATAATATTATGGAAAATATAGAAATAAAATAATAAATTATCTTTTAATTATTAAAATAGACAAGTATTTATAGTATAATGGACGGATAGAGAAAAATTGTCTTTTGATGTTTGACATGTTTGACAAGTAATTTATTTTCAGATTCTTTTTTTTCCTTGTAGGTAAGAGCCCGTTTGAAATTGTTGTTAGAAAAATGTTTATTTGAGAAGCATTTTTATAGAAAAGTGCTTTTGAAAAAAAATAATTTGTGTTCGATAAATTCATATTAAAAGTGTTTTTGATAGGCAAATTGTGTTCGGATAATCTTTTTTAATAAGTGCTTTTGAGAGACAAATGACCAAAAAAGACATGTATCAATAGACTTTTATTACTAAAATTATTTTATAGAGAAAATTTATTTTAAATATATATTATAATATTTTTAATTAAAATTTTATTTTTATTTCATTAAAAAGTACTTACTATTAAATTATCAATCAATATATACATACATAGATATATTAAAAAATATTAAATGATGATATATTATATAAATAATTTAAATATTACTAAAAACATTTAATAAGAAATAAATTTAAAAATTACTCCATAAATTAAATCACTACATAAAAAAAAAAATCACCACATGGTAACAAATATGTCACTTTTCATGAATTATTTATTTAAAATTAAAAATTACAGAAAAAATTTACAAGTCCCTCCAAAATATCATTTGATTTTTCAACGTTATTCGTCTGTCATTTATTATCATTAATAATAAAAAATGAAGAGTGTCACACCCCTTTTTCGTACTTCAAATGATTCATTTTAAGTTCGAAAGGGTTTTTTTATTATTAGAAGTGACAAAATGAAGATTTTTGTTTCAAAAAGGACTATTTACAATTTTTATTTAGGGTCGTCACTTGGTATAATCCGGTGTGCTAAGTCACCATTGAAAGATCCTTTTCGAAACAGTTTTGACTCTAAAACTGATCCGCGAATAGAGATTCCGATTAAGAAATTCTGGTGATCGAGGGGAAGATGTTAGGCACCCCTCGATCCCGTGGTTTCACCACGTTCGCTTGGTGGAGCATATCAGCTAATTTGATACCAAAAATGTATAAACCACACAAAGCACATAAACAAACATCAAACAACAATCCAAAACCAAAATAATAATGTTCAGTCCAATTATACAGTCCAAAACAGAAAAATTGCGAAAAATATAAATCTTATTCTATACTGGTGCTAGACTAAGCTCCAACCCGAAGCCTTGGGACTTGATCACGAACGTCCTCCGGGTACAAAATACTTCAGGTCATTCCCCGATGAATAGACACAAATACCTCGGGGCATTCCCCGGCCAAATGATACACTAAATCCAAAAACCATAAAACCAGGACATTTAACACACACGTTTAAACATTCAACGTATTCAACAAACACATCACTCCTAAATTTTGCCTACCCGAACCTATACCACCTAATCCATCTCAACACATCAAGAATAAAAAAAATAACTAGCATTTGCTTTTTATCAATTTTTGATTCTCGCCCCGAATAACCAATTTCAACAATGTAACATTCAATTATTCATATCTAAGTGCATTCAATTATCAAATTGACTTGTCAAAAATCGAAACCAACACCAAATACATACGTACAATAAATATTTGAACATGTCAAGCACACGAATCATTCACACCCATGAAAGTAATTAAATTCAAGACGAGAATAGAGAATGAGATAGAGAAATAGACCTTGATTGAAGCTTTCGTAATTCAATAGTACTTCAATGAAAGGACAGAATCCATGCCAAAAAACCTTGACTCAAATCTCAACCATAAACTCAAATCCAACTCAGTATCACAAATCGAAACCCGCTACTGCTCTCAACGTATCGATTGAAGTGAATAGAACTATGAATCCAAAATAGAAAAACCTCGAAGGAATAATTTTGATGTCAAAAACCGAGTGTACTAGACCCAAAACCAAGCGTTTTCGACAGAAACAAAAACCTAACACTAAGTGAATGACAAGGAATGCCACAAATAGTGATTTTCGTTCGAAATTAGCCGAAATCATAGACGGAAAGCAGACTGTTTTTGTCACAGGACTTTGCCGAGTTTTGGGGTTGTTGTCGGAGCTTCGGCGGGATCTAGTCGCCGGAATAAACCCCCTCTCTTTTTCGATCTCTATCTCTCTCACGAAACTCTCGATCTCTCTTTCGCTCAAATCTCTCAATTTTTCTCTTTTCAAATTTTGACTCAGAATATATGGGTGTGTGCGCGCTAATGGATTAAGGTGTGTGCGTGTTCCGTGTATTGTATTCTCATTGTTTTTCTTTTGAAGGGAAGCCAAATTCGTGAGTGATACCCCCTGGAAATTATTGACCCTCCTTTTTTTTTCTTTACTGTATCAGTGAGTGTATATATTCTCATATTTCTTTGTGAAGAAGAAATGTGAATGGGTCACGTGGATGGGGTAGTGGGGGTAGGGTATAGGGTAGGTGGGTAGGGGGTTTGATGATGAGGTGTGTTTATTTGATAGGAAGGGTTGTTAATTTTGTTACTAAGAGAATATTGGGGATTAGGATAAGATAAAATATTGTTATGGGTTTGTTATTTTTTATATTTTTGTGGGGTATAATCACGTAGATGAGGGTACATGGTAGGATAAAATAAAAATGGGTAAAAGTAAATCAAATTAAACTTTAGGAGGACAAAATTACATGTCTACATCATGCCCCCTTTGGATGTAAACACATGGTGTTTTCATACAAAGCAGTAGACAACGAGACAAAATTTTGTCTTGACCTTTATTCAAAAGCACGAAGCAAGAGGAAGGAGGGAAACCAGGTCTTGACTTAGGACATCCTACCTGTCCAAGTAATGAGAGAATCAAGTGTCAAGTATCTCAAAGAATTGGAAGGAGATGGACTATATCGAGTTGGAGAGTCGAGTGAGGTTCCATCGAGGTTCCGGTCCGCGGTTCTGTCATTACATGAAAATAAAAATTACAAGTTAAAGCATAAATAAAACTACAAAAATCCTATCTATACAGCTTCTGTTGAACTCCTGACTTAAGTTTCATCACCCTATTCTTCAGACGGGCTCCTGACTTGCAATTTCAACACTTGTTGCTTGGTTTTCAATTGTTTCACTTTGTTGCTTCATTTTCCATTTATTCGCCCTGTGCTTTGGCTTTCAATTTCTTCACTTTGTTACTTAACTTTCAATTTCATCACCCTATTCTTCAGACGGGCTCCTGACTTGCAATTTCATCACCCTATTTTTAGGCCTCCTGATATCAAAATCCAAACTAGAATAAAATAATTCTAAACAAATTTTATGATAAAGAAAGATTCTATGTTTCTAAAAATAAAGTCCCATTTTTCAGGAGGGTTCTGAATTGAAAGTAAATTTCCATTTTTCAGGAGGGTCCTGAATTGAAAGTAAATTCCCATTTTCCAGGAGGGTCCTGAACATAAAGTAAATTCCTATTTTCCAGGAGGGTCCTGAGTTGAAAATAAATTCCCATTTTCCAGGAGGGTCCTGAACATAAGCTAAATTTCCATTTTTCAGGAGGGTCCTATATTGAAAGTAAATTCTCATTTTTCAGGAGGATCCTGAATTGAAAGTAAATTCCTATTTTTCAGGAGGGTCCTGAATTGAAAGTAAATTCATATTTTTCAGGAGGGTCCTGAGTTGAAAGTAAATTCCCATTTTCCAAGAGGGTCCTGAATTGAAAGTAAATTCCC
>NC_061113.1:17563175-17570348 GCF_002878395.1 Capsicum annuum | reverse complement strand
TTTTCAGGAGGGTCCTGAGTTGAAAGTAAATTCCCATTTTCCAGGAGGGTCCTGAGTTGAAAGTAAATTCTCATTTTCCAGGAGGGTCCTGAATTGAAAGTAAATTCTCATTTTCTAGGAGGGCCTGAACATAAACTAAATTCCCATTTTCCAGGAGGGTCCTGAGTTGAAAGTAAATTTCTATTTTTAGGAGGGTCCTGAACATAAAGTAAATTCCCATTTTTCAGGAGGGTCCTGAATTGAAAGTAAATTCCCATTTTCCAGGAGGGTCCTGAACATAAAGTAAATTCCCATTTTTCAGGAGGGTCCTGAACATAAAGTAAATTCTCATTTTCTAGGAGGGTCCTGAACATAAAGTAAATTCCCATTTTCTAGGAGGGTCCTGAGTTGAAAGTAAATTCTCATTTTTCAGGAGGGTCCTGAACATAAAGTAAATTCTTATTTTCCAGGAGGGTCCTGAACATAAAGTAAATTCCCATTTTCCAGAAGGGTCCTGAACATAAAGTAAATTTCCATTTTCTAGGAGGGTCCTGAATATAAAGTAAATTCTCATTTTCTAGGAGGGTCCTGAACATAAAGTAAATTCTCATTTTCCAGGAAGGTCCTGAATTGAAAGTAAATTTCCATTTTCCAGGAGGGTCCTGAACATAATGTAAATTCTCATTTTCCAAGAGGGTCCTGAACATAAAGTAAATTTCCATTTTCCAGGAGGGTCCTGAGTTGAAATTAAATTCCCATTTTCCAGGTTGGTTCTGAACATAAAGTAAAATTCCATTTTTCAGGAGGGTCCTGAACATAAAGTAAATTTCATGGATGTACATTTTCAATGGTAGTTGAATTAAGTGAAGTAAATTTGCCCCTGTTTCAACAAAGAAAATTTGTCAGTTAAAAACTTAGTGGTAGTTTGCAGAACTTGGCTTTCTTGACACTTGTACCAGTGTTCATTCCCTTCATTTTGTTTTAGATTACTGGTAATTACCCGTGCTTTACCGTGTCATTGACCCAAACCCAGATTATTAAGAGTGACTCTAAAATAAACACAGTATCTCTGCTTTGTCATGTTTCTCAAATAAACCCTTTAAACCTTGGTATTTTCATGAGTTCCCTAGTTTGTCTGTTGACAAAACTTTCTGCATGCCTTATTCAGCTCACAATCATGTCTCTTTCATATGCTGACTTTGTCTTTCTTTGTGCAATTCAAGAAGCTGGTAGCCAGTTTTGAAAATTTTTCTCACTTATTTTGATATGCACTTGACTCAAATACAAGAGAAAAATGACAATGACTTTTATTTGGACCACTGACTCAAGAAAACAAAATAAAATTAAAGAGAACAAAATAAAATTAAAGAGAAGAAAGAAAAGACAATGAATGTTCCCGTTTGAAACAAATAAATAAAAAATTTATCTAGAAATGACAGTCAACTCTAATGATTATGCCATGCATATCGGATTAAACTGCCTGATCTTTCCATCCAAAACCTTCTACCAATTGTTGTTGAGTTAATAACCTCAAAATTGAGTTGCTTCCTTAGTTCAATTGTGTTTAAGACCTCATTCGTCTAGTGGCGCCTTGAAAGGTTTTTGCCAACAAGCCTCTCTCATTTTCTTTTTTCCAACTCACCATTGCCCTATGGTGTCTGTGAGGGTTTTTCACCGTTGAGACTCTCTTATTTTTATTTCTCTCAACTCACAGTCGTCTTATGGTGCCCATGAGGGTTTTCACCAATAAGACTCTCATTTTTCTCTCTCAACTTACCATCGCCTTATGGTGCCCATGAGGGTTTTCCTCAATAAGACTTTGTCATTTTTATTTCTTTCTTCATTCCCTATGCTGAGGAAGACAATTAGTTCCCAAAATGCGTTATCATTTGCATTGCATGCTTATCCTTAACATTCTCAAAGATTGATCTGAAGGTTTTTCTTTGGTTGTAACTTGGCTTTTGGATAGGATTAGAAAGAAAGGATGGCATGAGGCCCAAACGGCACTTGAAGTATGGTAGGACTTATAACTTTTGGAATCGACTCAAACAATGAGGATTAACTAATGTCCCAGTTTCTTTTGACTGGGTAATTCCAAATTGTTTATTTGGTTGGACCAAGCCCGGAATAGGGCAGCCTACGTATCTCACCCCCGAAAGAGGAGAATCAGGTCACGAGTAATTCTGGAAGCTTATTTTTTTGCTTGATTTTGATTTCTTCTTTTCTTTTTATTTTCTTTTTTCTCTTTTGTTGACTCTTTTTCTCTTTGGGACTGTTCTGTCTTTATTTTTCTTGACACTCTCCCTTTTTTTTGGACATACTTTCTTATTTTCTGTTTTGGACTTTTGACTTCATTTTTTTCTTGATACTTTTTTCGAACTTTTCGACTCCATCTTGATTCCAAAAGAAGGATATGAAAGAAAATAGAACTAAATCTCAAATGAGGTAAACAAAGGATGACACAATACTTGGATAGTAGAATGAAATATCTTCGTCATATCAATCTTTGAAGATGCTAGTACATAACATGCAATGTGAAAGTGCATGACCAGTATCCCTTATGACATGTTTTACAACACTAAATTTTCCCGAGCATGTGTGTTCCCTCTTCTTCTACACTTGTCAAAATACAACTCCACATTTGTTGTACATCCCTCACATTAAATTACTCATGCTTTCGTGGGGTTGATTTTTCTGTCCCTCGGTATCACACATCCGCTATTTGACCTAATTGAGCAATGTTTTTCAATTGATGACCAAGTTATTCTTATGATTCTCAAAATAATTGCCTTAATTTTCAAAGAAGACTTGAACTTGTCACCAAATATCTCAGCACACTACCTATTTTCTCAGATGCTCTTTTTTTCTAACTTTAACTCTCTGATTCAATGTTCAAGCTTAAATTGAATTTTAAGATCAGGCTAAAAATTCCGCTAGCATGTCATATCACTAGAATTAACCTAAAGTGTACTGTATAAAAAAAACAAACAAACAACACATATTTAAAACACAAAGGAAAAAGGGACACTTCATTTAATTAAAATAAAAGATAGAAGGGTTTGAACATAACGACAAATGGACAAAACAAGATAGATCCCGAACTACAACCCTAAAATAATTCGGATAACAGAAAATAAAACAAAATAAACTACCAGACCTTTTCCTAGTAGGGAGAGGGGTGACTTCTCAATTGGTCAGCTCGATATCTTAGGCAATGGTTTGCCTATCAGCATGACTAGAGTTTTCCTCACTGTCAATGTTCTGCACCATGATTAATTTGTCTCGAATTATCTTTTTAATTTCTCTTTTCAAAGCACGATAATATTCAATACTGTGACCCTAAACATCAGAATGATATGCACATCGTACATTAGGATCATAACTTCTTAAATGCGGGTCAGGAGTATACCCAAGGAGAGGAGTGATCATGCCTCGCTGTACCAATCTCTGAAATAAACTGGCATATGACTCTCCAATTGGTGTGAAACTATCCCTCAATTTCTACCTCATTTCATTGTTTAACTTGGATCGAACATCGGGCCTAGAAGGTCTTTGGTATGTTTGTGGAATTGGAGGATGACTTTGAAGAGTTGGTGTGCGCCATTGTGGGTAAGGAGGGAGTTGAACATATGGTTGTGCGCAATATACTAGATATGGAGGTGGGGAAACAGAGTATATTATATCTTGAGAGTGGTTATGGAGAGCTTGGGTATAAACTCGGGCTTGAGACTAACGGTAATGATGACGTCGTCTTCTTGGATGTGCCCGTTCTCCAACTACATTAGCAGTTGCATCTTTCTTATTCTTCTTCCCTCCAGGTTCCCTTAATTGATTGCAATATTATCCCAAATGTTTCACGGATTCCTCATGCCCATCTTGCTCCGTAAATTTTGACATCTCAAAGATTGGAGGAAGTTTAACACTTTAAGGCATGCCTCAGTCGTTGTATGAAGCATCTTTTTTACCCGCAAGTCCTAGAAAATTTTTCATAGCATTTTTTGTACTCTTCATTTTTCCAACCATTTTCTTCGACTCTTCTGGTACACTGGACTTCTTGTTAAGAAATTTTGATGGTCCAATTAACTTAAAAGCAGACTTAGGATTATAACAATGATCACCAAGATATTGAACATAGGTTCACTAGCAGCATGGGGACGCACAACCATTGGGCGAGCCAGTGTGGAAGTCCCAGTAGAGGATTGACCAACAAGATAATAGACGACATGTGGAGTTGTGAATGTAGCAGGCTTATGCTGAGGAGCTAGAGGAAAAGTGGTGGAAGTATTGAGATGCTTTTGGCTTGGAATGAATTCTGAGTCATGTTGCGGTGCATCAACAACAGTAGAAACCTGACTTTGAGATTTTGGTGGAAAACTCGAGGTATTTATAGGATCAATAAAGAAAAATGGAGGAGGAGGCAACCCACTGGCCCAAGCTTGATGCATTTCTGTCATTTGTTGTCTTAGCCTCCTAATCTCTTGCTTCAAACTCTCATTTTCCTGATTCTTTGTTTGATCCATGATGTCATTCTCTATATTCTTGTTAGACACATCTAACCCTTTGGATTTGGTGAGATGTGGAGGACTAACCAGAATGCCACAAACCTACCACCTTAAACTGGCTCAACAAAAAAACAACAAATGTGTTAGAGTTTAACACTTTTTCAAAACCTCTTTTTCCTACTATTTTTTTTAAAAGATCACCGAACCCAAGAAGGGTGCCTACGTATCTCACTCTCAAGAGAGGAGAATCAAGTGTGCGTAGTTCGTGAAGTCTTGACAAAATAGCCAATCAAACTCTTTTCTTTTCGTGAAACAAAGTGTCAAAGCTAGAATTGACGTAAATCTGTCTTGCATTTTTAGGTTTAAATCCCTATACAAAATGAAACCTATGATTACCAAAGAAAAATCTTTTGAATTTTCAATTTTGCATTCATACGTAAATAAACTTGAGGCTATTAAAGGAAAATCTTTTTGTAGTTTTCTCTTGAAGATGTATATGAAACAACTACTCTAAACGAAGAGTGAATAAAATATTTTTTGGATTTTTGAAATAAGATCTCCGAACCCACAATAAGTTGCCTATGTATCTCACATCCTGAAAGAGAAGAATCAAGGGTGCATAGTTCATCCAGATTGGACAATTAAGGAATAACGAACAGACCGAACTACGACATGAGAGATATGATCAAAACAAACAAATAAAATCTTTTTGGGGTTTTTTAATTAGACACTTCAAATAAAATAGATACCAACAACATTGAAAGAAAAATCTTTTTGTTATTTGGAATGTATAAAATTTCTACCATCTTTTGCATTTTCTTTTATAAAAAACTACTTATCATAAAAAATCTTTTTGAGGTTTTTGAATTGTGAATGCCTGCTAAAGAAAACAAAGAAAAATCTTTTTGATATTTTTTATTATTTTTTTCGAGAAATAAGTGCAAAAAAGGTGAAAAAAAAATCTTTTTGGATTTTTAAATTGTGAAGAACGAAAGCCATAAAGAACTCTAAACAAACTACAAAAGATACTTTTTTGGCTCACCCTTTCTTTTTCCTCTTTTTTTTTTTTTTTGACTTTTCACTACCTACACACTTTACTTCTGACAAATATTTTTTCCAAATCAGTCTATCAAATGACCACATTAACCTCAAAGATGCAACATTTAGCACGTAGGGAACCTTTAGAGGCGAGTCTTCTACAAAGGGCCAAGTGGGCCCCGCTAGGTCTTCAATATGATGTACATAAGTATGACCTAAAGGCTGACCTACATTGAGGTTCACTAACAAGGCTATTCGGGGGAGCGTATGGTCAAAGCGGCTTGCTTTAGCTGGCCACCTACTCCATACAACCCAACGGCTCCCCCCTAAAATAAGAGTGACTCAACTATAGATCGTGTACACACGTGTACTACGGACTTGTTGTAGAAAGAATGACTCGGATTATGCACATGATGCCAGATATAAAGCGGTAACACATAAAGAAAAATTGTAAACAAAGAGCACGGAAACGCACAACAGTGATAACAATAACACAAACAATAATCACAAACAATGTTTATACACTCATAATGCCAAACAAAGTCGATAAGACTCCAAAATAAGCTCGAATTCTGAAAATTCTCCAGCATAGTCTCCTGAGATATCACACCCATTTTTCGTACTCCAAATGATTCGTTTTAAGTTCGAAAGGGTTTTTTATTATTAGAAGTGACAAAATAAAGATTTTTGTTTAAAAAAGGACTATTTACAATTTTTATTCAGAGTCGCCACTTGGCATAATCCGGTGTGCCAAGTCACCATTGAAAGATCCTTTTCGAAATGGTTTTGACTCTAAAACTGATCCGCAAACAGAGATTTCGATTAAGAAATTCTGTTGACCGAGGAAAAGGTGTTAGGCACCCCTCAATCCCGTGGTTTGACCACGGTCGCTTGGTGGAGCATATTGGCTAATTTGACACCAAAAATGTATAAAGCACACAATGCACATAAACAAACATCAAACAACAATCCAAAACCAAAATAATAATGTTCAGTCCAATTATACAGTCCAAAATAGAAAAATTGCGAAAAATATAAATCCTATTCTATGCTAGTTCTAGACTAAGCTCCAGCCTGACGCCTTGGGCCTTGATCACGAACGTCCTCCGGGTACAAAATACTTCAGGGCATTTCCCGATGAATAGACACAAATACGTCGGGGCATTCCCCGGCCAAATGATACACTGAATCCAAAAACCATAAAACCAAGCCATTCAACACACACGTTTAAACATTCAACGTATTCAACAAATACATCACTCCTAAAATTGCCTACCCGAACCTTTTCCACCTAATCTGTCTCAACACATCAAGAATAAAAAAATAACTAGCATTTGCTTTTTATCAATTTTCAATTCTCACCCCGAATAACCAATTTCAACAATTTAACATTCAATTATTCATATCTAAGTTCATTCAATTATCAATTCGACTTTTCAAAAATCGAAACCAACACCAAATACATATGTACAATAAATATTTGAACATATCAAGCACACGAATCATTCACACCCATGAAAGTAAATAAATTCAAGATAATAATAATTAAAATTCAAGACGAGAATAGAGGATGAGATAGAGAAATGGACCTCGATTGAAGCTTTCGAAATTCAATAGTACTTCAATGAAAGGACAGAATCCATGCCAAAAAACC
>NC_061113.1:17413774-17560175 GCF_002878395.1 Capsicum annuum | reverse complement strand
TTATTTTTTATATTTTTGTGGGGTATAATCACGTAGATGAGGGTACACGGTAGGATAAAATAAAAATGGGTAAAAGTGAATCAAATTAAACTTTAGGAGGACAAAATTACGTGTCTACAAAGAGTTATATATTCTTCGATCATCATCATCATCATCAATTTATATATATATATATATATATATATATATATATATATATATATATATAGTGGTTGATCTAGCATATATCCAGGGGTTCGAATCTCCTTCCATAAAAAATTACACTATTTATACACAATTAAAATTATTTTTTATGTATATATTATATATGTTGAACCCCTTCGGCTAGTTCGTGTGTGCACTTTTGAACCCTCTTAATGAACTTCTTGGCTCCATCACTATATATATATATATATATGTATATACACACATATATATATACACACATACATACACACAATGTGTGTGCGCACATATGTATATATGTGTGTGCGCACACATATGTATATATGTATGTGCGCACACATGTGTATATATGTGTGTAAGTAATTGGATATTTTTGTAAGTAATCAGGCTATAAATCTGATATTACAAGTGTTTAAATTCTTACGATTTACATAGAAATGTTCTTGTAACAATACATTTGTATATATTTCGGGTAAGCTTAAAATATCAAAAATAATACTTTGCAAAATAAGATTTAAATTAGGCCTTCCTTTTCTAATCAATAGGGTCTTTCACATCTTTGACAGACAATAATAAACAAATGAAAAGTGACCCACAAGAATTAAGAGTAAGCAACATAATTACTTACTTAGTTGTATTATCAAATCAAAAAATAATTTCCTACACGAATCTCTATATCTCAACACAGTCCGTACATGTGCAACTGTGTTGTGGGTTACAAAAATGATGTTTACAAAAGATTGGACATATTCCTTGGCAATCTTTGTCAATTTTGCAAGGTAATTGAGCATTGGGGTGCACATCATATTCATTTGATATTGAGCCACTTGAATCTCCCATCACCTTTGAGAATAATGGTGAACCTATACAAGAATATATTCAATTTAGAATAATCAAAATGTTACATTTTTTTTGGTTTTTTTATTCAGCATCTGGTAACCGCATTGAAGATCGACTAAATCAGATTCGCATCGCGAAGTCCTACGTTGGAGTAAAGCGCTCTCTGACAAGTTGATTCCATACCCTGGGGGACTCAAACTTGAGAGACTTCTAAGGATGAAAAACTACTTATCAATCCACCACAATCCTTATTGGTCAAAATGTTACATTAGTTAAAACAATATGTAAATTTACTTAATTAAGAAAAAAGAGAGAGAAATTACCAAGTGAAATCAGCAAAATGATGCATAAGAAATCCAAATTGAGTGATGTCTTGGCCATTTGTAAGTGATAGGTTTGAAGTTCCACTTTGCAACCAAGAAATAAATTATTTGTGTATATATATAGTGTATGAACTTGAAGTTCACAATTTGGACACATGGTAAGTTATTGGAAAAATTACCTAACTAAGCAAATTTAAGGTTTTTAATTATCTTTTATGGTGATAGTTTTAAAAAAATTACCAAATATAATTACATCAAATATCTTTTATAGTGATATATTTAAAAATTACCATATATAATTATACCAAATATCTTTTATAGTGGTGACTTTTTAAATATAAAAAAAAAATACCAAAATACCTAACTAAGAAAAGTTAGTGATAGTTTTAAAAAAATTACCAAATATAATTTGGACGCAAGGTAAGTTGTCTGTTCACACCCAATAATTTCCTTCATAGTGAAAACTTCAAATTAATTTTAGGTTTCTTTAATTTTAAACAATTTGAATAATTATTTTCAAAGGTCAGAATATTTTCAAAGGCAATTTTGTCATTTCAGTAATAGAAAATACATTAATATTATTTTTATATAATTTTCAATATATTAATTTGTTTGGTAAATCAATTTTATGTCAAAACAAGTTTCTAACTGAGTACATATTTTATTTTCTCAAAAATCAATCAGGTTATAGTTTGGTTGATATGATTGGTTCATTTTAGAGAATCGTTTTACTCTGTTAAATTTAGAAGCTTGGTTAAATAATAAAGGTGAATAGTTTATCTCCAATTTTATTTCTATTGTAACGATTTCATCTGTTTTTGAGTAAAATGTAACGACCCTGCAAATTTATTTTATAAATTTATCCTGTTTTAATTCACCACATAATTTTTAGATAATATTTTATAGTAACGGGCCAAACTCATATTTTCTTAATTCTTGAGACCTATGTATAAGAATAAATTTTAGTGGAAAGGATTTACCTTATTTATTAACACCATCTGTAAGTTAACTGAGGATGATAGGCACGAAGGAGCAGTTTCATTCTTTTTTTTCCCATCGCAGCTTTTGACAAAGACCTCGACAACCTTGGTAAGCCACTTTGAACAGGCATATTCTTAATATCGTATTTGTAATATTGAGGGGGGGGGGGGGGGGGGGGAGTTTGAAGTAGGCAGAAAGCCATGGTTTTGGATGAATTTATTTGTGAAATTGTTATGGGATTTGTACAAAGCTTTAACTATAATTATGTTGTAATGATTAAGGCATAAGTTGTTAATGATTAGCGGTTATTTGTCCTTATTAAAAATTGAGAAAATTAGTAAATTGGTTGGCAGCACTTTTTTCCTCATTGACGATTAAGAAAACAGGTGAACGAATTGTACTATTTCGTTCGTTTTATCTTTTTAACTTTGAGAATTTTAGTATTATTTTCTTATCGTCTTTACAATTATAATTGTGATACAATTTATGTTTTAGGTCTAGAATTTTAGGAGTATGAATTTATAAAATGGGTGTTACTAGATTCCTATTCATGCAAGAAATACATATTTGAACAGATTTTGATCACTCGAAAGCTTTATGTAAGGGCAAGTTTGTTGATTGACGATTGGCTTCGATTTGAGGCAAGTTGAGACTTTCCTTAGACTCTTTTTCAAAGTGCTTGTTTTGTTAGTTATGTGTAATGGGAGTAATGAAAAATGGGGGTCCCGTATAGGTTATTGTGACGAGCATCTAGTACTAGGTGTTATTTGAGGGGATAAAATAAGTTAATTGTATGTTTTGAACTGTTTTCCATAATTGCTAGTCCGATGGACTGATTTGGTAAGGTAGATAAATTGTGGAAAAAGCTAGCTAATGAGAATACTCTCACTTAATAAATCGAGTTGGCTTTGAAATTGATGTCTGATCTGACTTGAGACATGAAGTGCTTTGCTTAAATTTATTATTGATTTGGGATCGGAGTTGTATGCCTGCACATCATGCATTGTATTTCATTGGGATTGGAGTGCACGCCTGCACAATATGTTTATTAAGATTGGCGTGCACGTCTGGAAAATACATTTATTGAGATCGGAGTGCACGTCTGCACAATATATTTATTGGAATCGGAGTGCACGTCTGCACAGTACATTTTTAGGTTGGAGTGCACGCCTACACAGTACATGAACCTTATGAGTCCCCCATGAGTACTGACCTTGAAGCCATTGCTCAGTAGGTGTGTACATAGCATATGCATTGTATCGCATTGCATTGATTCATTTAGTGCAGATTACTTAAAGTGTATTTGTTGACCTCGTACTTATTATATATATGTGTTATTTACTTCACTGGATTGAAAAATTCTTGGATTGTGTTATAATATCCTTATGACTGTTAAACTTGACTATTTAGTCAGATTTAGGTGGTTTTTCTGAGTGCAGGTTGTATGTTTGTTCTTTTTGATGTTTTACGTGGTGTCACTCGTCACCACTTTAAATTAGGGTCGATCGACGATGCTTGCTGAGTACACGTGGTTCCATACTCATACTTGCTTTTTCTGCACCCTATGTGCAGTTACAGATCCAACGACCTCCGAATATTCATTTCTGTGGTTCTTTCTTTGCTAGCATTATTGGAGATTCGAGGTAGCTGCTACTAGCTTTAGAGACTACTGAAATCTCCTTCAGCCTTATCCTTATGCATTTTTTGCATTTTGAAAGACTTAAACTTTCTTTTGATTTTGTATTTAGTGGTTTGTATTAGTGACTTCTAGACCTGAGATTATCTATGATTTGATTTTACTAGTCTATTAATCTACTTATGAGATTATTTTGGATTGTTTATTTTCTTATTTTCTTCTGCTTCTATGAGTTTGAGATGTTGTTCTTGGAATTGGATATTTGGCTTACCTATCACGGAGGATGGAATAGGTGCCATCACGGTCCTGAATTTGGGCCATGACAGAGGGTATCAGAGCCCCAAGTTCTTTGGTCTAATAAATACAAGCTGAGTCTAGTAGATTCTCACGGATAGGTGCGACGACGTCCATTACTTATCTACGGGAGACTATAGGACTTTAGGAAAGATTCATTTTCTTCTCTATCTTATCGTGCAATGTTGATCCTTCAACTTGAAATATTGAAATTTTTATCTTATTCTCTCACAGATGATGAGGACTCGCACACCTCGACATCGTGGTCAGGAGCCCCCGTTAGCCCCCGAGTCGATTGCTTGAGGGGGGATACCTGGATGGGGTAGGAGATGAGGTAGGGGTAGTAGTCGTGGTAGAGAGAGCTCGAGGAGCTGCTCAAATTCCTAGTAAGGCAGGGTCTCTCGAGGTTGAGTTCGAGGTAGGTGATGATGATGTTCAAGTTCCAAATGATGTTGTGGGCCTAGGTCAGGCACCACCAAGGTTTGTTTCTGTATTACTTCTTTAGAATACCTTGGATAAAGTGTTGGGTGTTTTGGAGACTATATCTCAGAGAGGCGGATCAGTTGGTACTCCTCAGGGTTTACATGTTAGGGTAGGGGCGCAGACCCAAGATCAGTAGCCTATTCCGATCTATCAGGGTCCAGTGGTTCAGCCAGCAGCGAGATATAACGGTATGCCTTTAACAGAGTTTGGAGTTATCGGTGGAGTTATGACAGTTATGTCTGATGAGGAGCAACAATGGTTTGAGGAGTTTAGAAAGATGGACCCACCATAGTTTCAGGGTGATCTGCGTGAGGATGCATATGAGTTTCTGGTCAGTTTCCACGAGAGAATTCAAAGTGTGGGATTGGGTGACTCCCACAGGGTTACTTATATTGCTTTACAGATGCATGGTTCTGACAAGCAGTGGTGGTGATCTTATATTGACACCAGGCCAGTAGGTTCTCTACCTATGACTTGGGTTATATTTGCACAGTCCTTTCTTGATAGATTCATTTCTTGTAGCTTGAGGGAGGAGCGTAGGCATCAATTTGAGAATTTAATGTAGGAGGGAATTTTTGTGGCTGATTACGAGAGACTATTTTATGCCTTATCCCATTATACTGTGGTGATCTTGCCAGTCAAGGTCGAGATGATTAGGAGGTTTATGAGGGGTTTGACACTTAGAATCAGAGAGACTGTATTTGTTGTAGCCCAATCTGGGGCTTCTATTTAGAAGGTGGTTTAATTGGCAAAGGAGTTTGAGTAGATGCATCATGAGGAGTATGGGGATCTGAGGGACAAGAAATCCCGCACTTTAGGTCAATTCAGTAGTACCTTATCTGGAGGTAAAGGTTCTTTCAGAGTGGTTTTCGCCCTCAGTATGGTAGGCCAGTTCAGGCAGCGATATAGACAGTAGAGGGTGGATATTTAGGTCGAAGTTCTTATGGTTTGGGATAGGCTTCACAGGGTTCCTCTCAGTAGTTTTTAGGTCTAGTGGCCATACCAAATATTCAGGTCATTCTCGACAGTTGATGGCTCCTAAGTCTTGTTATGAGCATGGTAGTACGGATAATCTTCGGATAGATTGTCCAGTATACCGATAGAGGTGTCCTTAGTAGGGGTATCAGGCCCCTATTAGAGAAATAACGCCCCCAGTTAGGGGTAAAGACAGATCTCAGGGAGGTAGAGGTATACCACTAGTTAGTAGGGGAGGTGGTAGAGGAGTGGCTCGGGCGATAGATGATAGGGCTCATTGTTATGTCTTTCAAGGAAAGATTGAGGCAGAGTCTTCTGATGCAGTCATTATAGGTATCGTCATTGTTTTTCATCGACCTACTTCGGTATTATTTTATCCTGGTTCTACTTTCTCCTATGTGTTTGCATACTTTGCTTCCATCTTTTATATGATTTGTGAGTCCATAGCTATGCCTATTCGTGTTTCTACCCTATTGGGTAATTCCTTAGTGGTGGATCGGGTGTACCGATCCTGCATTGTTTTTATTTTAGGGTGTGATGCACGGGTAGATTTGATTATCCTGGATATGGTTGACTTTGACGTAATTTTAGGCATGGATTGGCTTTCTCCCTATCATGCTATCTTGGACTGTCATGCCAAGACAGTTACTTTGGCTATGCTTGACTGTCCGAGATTGGAGTGAAGTGGTGTTCGGAATTTGTTCCTAAGAAAGTCATTTTATTCATTCAGTCTCAGCGGTTAGTTGAGAAGGGCTGTCTATCACGTTTGGCTTATGTTTGTGATATTGGTACCGAGACACCTTCCTTAGAGTCAATGAAGGTGGTCAGAGAGTTCATAGATGTATTTCCTACTGATCTTCCAAGTGTTCCTCCTGATAGAGATATTAATTTTGGTATTGATTTAGAGCCGGGCACTAAGCCCATTTCTATTCTGCCTTATATGATGGCGCCAGCTGAGCTGAAAGAATTAAAAGATCAACTTCAGGACTTGTTAAGAAAGGCATTTATTCGACCAAGTGTATCACCTTGGGGTGCTCCGGTATTGTTTGTCAAGAAGAAAAATGGGTCTATGAGGATGTGCATTGATTATCGCAGTTGAACAAGGTAATAATCAAGAATATGTATCCTCTACCACGTATTGATGACTTGTTTGATCAACTTCAGGGTGCGTCTATGTTTTCCAAGATTGACTTGAGATTGGGGTATCATCAGTTGAAGATTCGACCTTCGGACATTCCTAAGACTGTTTTTCAGACTAGATATGACCATTATGAGTTCTTAGTTATGTTCTTTGGGTTGACTAATGTCCCACCAGTATTTATGGAGTTGATGAACATGGTATTTTGGCCTTATCTTGATTCTTTCATGATTGTATTCATCGATGACATTTTGGTTTATTGTAAGAGCGAGGCAGATCATGCAAAACAATTGAGGATTGTACTCCAAAGATTGAGGGACGAGAAGTTATATGTCAAGTTTTCAGAGTGTGAATTTTGGCTCAATTCTGTGGCATTCTTGGGACACGTGGTGTCCACGGATGGTATTATTGTCGATCCAACCAAGGTAGAGGCAATTAGGAATTGGTCACAACCTACTTCACCTTTAGATATTTAGAGTTTTATTGGATTGGCAGGCTATTACAGGTAGGGGTGGGCATGGTATGGTATATACCGAATACCAGATCGAAATCAAATTTTTTTATACCGTGGTATGGATGTTATGGTATTTGGTATGGTATTTGGTAGGAATTTTAAATTATTTTGGTATTTAGTACGGTGTACGGTATTTGGTATTTATGCAATAAATACTGAAATACCGTATACCGCACCGAAGTTTTCTAATAACATATAAAACTCATATATATATTATATTTAAGATTATTAAATATATTTATATATCATCCATTAGCCAATTGAACACAAAAGTAGCTTTTATTTAGAAATAAATTTTTGGGAAGCTTATTATTTAGGAGTACTATGCTTAAGTTTAGGTACTGTTGTTCAGAATTTGCATCTCGGACTATTCAATCGTGATTGAAATGTTATTTTTGTGTAATTGAGTAACAAAGATAGTTGTTAGCCTAACATGATTGAGACATTTTTAAAATTTAAAGTTATAATTTTTTTAATGAATATATGTAATTAGAAATTAAAGAAAGTATGGTTACCGAATTACCATACCGTAAAATACCGAAACCGAATTTAAAAATACCAACCCATACCCAACTAATTTGGTATGGTAATGATATTGTTCTTTTAGATACCGAAAATCGAAGTACTGTACCGAAGTTTAAAATACCGTACCGTACCGTACCATGCCCACCCCTAATTACAGGTGATTTATGCAGGGTTTCTCTTCTATTGCGGCTCCTATGACTTGATTGACTCAGAAGAATGTGGATTTTTAGTGGTCAGATAAATGCGAGGAGAGCTTTCAAAAGCTCAAGACTTTATTGACTTCAACTCCTATCTTGAACCTACCTATTGAAGGTGAGGGCTTTACTATGTTTTGTGATGTTTTCGGTATTGGCTTAGGTGGTGTGTTGATTCAGAAAAATAAGGTAATAGTGTATGCTTTGAGAAAACTGAAGCTACATGAGAGGAATTATCATACTCATGATTTAGAGTTACTAGTGATTGTGTTTATACTGAAGTTGTGGCGACACTATTTGTATGGAGTTCATTGTGAGGTATACACTGATCATCGCAACCTTCAGTATATATTTAAACAGAAGGAGTTGAATTTGAGGCAGCGTAGATTGATGGAGTTGTTGAAAGATTATGATATGACTAGGAGGGTACAGACCAAACCATCAAGTCTAACCGAACCGATGAACCAAACCAAATCGAGAAAAAAACCCGACTTATGGTTTGATTTGATTGGTTTGGCATTAGAAAAAAAACCCAACCATTCTTGGTTTGGTTTGATGTTAAAAAAAAGTCAAACCAAACCCAAATCAAACCGACATAATATATATATATATATATATATATAAATATAATATTCAAACTTTTTTATGCTTAAAATATTAATTATAATCTACTTTTTAAATACTTTTTCAATTAGTTTTAGTAATTTTCAATAATTTAAAAGTAAATGTAGATATATAAAATACATAAAGTAGCATACTTAAGTATTAAATTACAAAAATTAACAACACTTTTATCAAATTACATTTTGTAGCATATGTATTTGTATGTATTTATATTTTTGTAGCAACAATTTGTAAAAATACAAAATACATATCGATCATAAGGGCAGTAAAAATCATATGTATTTATATTTTTGTAGGAACAGTTTGCAAAAATATAAAATACAACTTGCTATATTATGTAATTATGAACCTGTTGCTATGAAACTCATAATTAAGGGGATAAGTATGCTATTTCTGAATTTTGTCCTATATATATGTATTTAGATTTGGGCCTTTAAGTTATGATATTTGTCCATTAATTGCTAATTAAATGATCGAAAACCCAATATAAACTTAAAACCTAAGCTTTTCACTCTTCATCTCACTTTTTAGTTTCAAGAGAGTTTTTCGCTCCTTATTTTTTCATAATTATGGTTTTTCATTAGCACATGAGTGAAAACATATTTTACCAAGTCTAAGATCACAATATAATTGTAAAAACTAAAGATTATAAGAAAAACACGAAAAAAACTAAAAAAAAAATGAAAATCCAAAAAAATCGACTAAAACCTAAATCAAAAAAACCAATTTTATGTTGGTTTGATTTGATTTATAGTTTTAATAAATCGACATGATTGGTTTATTTATTTTTTTAATAAAAACCAAACCAACCCGACCTATGTACACCCCTAGATATGACTATCCTGTATCACCCGACAAGGACAATATAGTGGCGGATGCCTTGAGTAGGAAGGTAGTTAGTATAGGTAGTCTTGCATTGTTGAGTGTGGAGGAGCGATCATTAACCAGGGAGGTTCAACGATTGGCTAATAGTTTTATGCGTCTTGATATTTCTAAGTCAGGTAGAGTTCTGGCATATGTATAGGCGAGGTCCTTGTTGATGGAGAAGATTCGAGATCATCAGTTTGAGGATGAAAAGTTGTGTATTATCAGGAATAAGGTGATGTAGGGTGAGGCTAAGGAGGCAATTTTGGATCGTGAGGGTATTTTGAGGATTAAAGGGCGGATTTGTGTTCCTGGAGTGGGTGATTTGACTAAATCTATTATGGAGGAGGCCCATTGTTCGTGTTATTCCATTCATCCACCTGTGGTGAAGATGTATCATGACCTTAAATAGCATTACTGGTGGTGTGGGATGGAGAGAGATACTACAGAGTTTATCACTAAGTGTTTGAATTGCTAACAGGTGAAATATGAGCATAGGAGACCAGGTGGTTTGGTTCAGAGGATGCCCATCCTCGAGTGGAAATGAGAGCGTATCACTTTAGATTTTGTAGTTGGATTGCCTCAGACCTTAGGAAAGTTTGATTCGATTTGGGTGATTGTAGACAGATTGAACAAATCAGCCTATTTTGTGCCTGTAAAAATGAGTTATAATGCGGAGAAATTAGCTAAGATTTACATTTGTGAAATAGTTCGATTTCATGGCGTTCCTATTTCCATCATTTCAGATAGAGGTACTCAGTTCACTTAAAACTTTTGACGTACTTTGCAGTGGGAGTTGGGGACTCAGTTGGATATGAGTACAGCATTCCATCCCCAAACAGATGGCCAGTCAGAGCGAACTATTCAGGTGTTGGAGGACATGTTATGGGCTTGTGTGATGGATTTTGGGGGTTATTGGGATCAGTTTTTGCCCTTAGTGGAGTTTTCTTATAATAATAGCTACCACTCTAGTATTCATATGGCTCCATTCGAGGCTTTGTATGGTAGGACGTATAGGTCCCTAGTTGGATGGTTTGATTCTTTTGAGGTTAGACCTTGGGGGACTGATTTGTTGAGAGATTTGATGGATCGAGTGATATTGATTCAGGACCGGCTCTTGGCGGTTCAGAGTAGGTAGAAGAGCTATACTGATAGGAGGTTCCGTCACTTGGAATTCATGCAGGGTGAGCAGGTTTTGTTGAAGGTATCACCCATGAAGGGTATGATGAGGTTTGGAAAAAAAAGGAAGCTCAGTCTGAGGTTTATTGGCCCTTTTGAGATTCTTTAGCGTGTTGGTCCAGTTGCTTATGAGTTGGCGGGTCTTTCAACAGTACATCCGGGTTTTTTTATGTTTCTATGTTGAAGAGGTACCATCCAGATGATTCACATGTGATTTAATAGGACTCGATAAGTTTCGATCAGAATTTGACATTTGAGGAGGAGCCTATAGCTATCTTGGATAGGCAAGTTAGAAAGTTAAGATCCAAGGAGATAGCATCTGTGAAGGTGTAGTGGAGACATCTTCCTGTTGCTGAATCCACTTGGGAGGTTGAGTCTGACATACAAAGTAGATATTTGCATCTCTTTGATAGTCCAGGTACCTTCTTTCTCTTTACGTTCGAGGACAGACGTTTGTTTTAGTGGTGGATGATGCAACAATCCTATAAATTTATTTGTCCTATTTTAATCCACCTCATAATTTTTAGCTAATATTTTATAGTAATGGGTCAAACTCATATTTTTTTAACTCTTGAGACCTATGTATAAGAATAAATTTTAGTGGAAAGGGTTTACCTTATTTATTAATACCATATGTAAGTTAACTGAGGGAGATAGGCACGAAGGAGCAGTTTCATTTTTTTTCCACAGTAGCTTTTGACAAAGATCTCGACAATCTTGGTAAGCCACTTTGAATAGGCATATTCTTAATATCATGTTTGTAATGTTGTGGGGGGAGGGGGAGTTTAAAGTAGGCAGAAAGCACGTATAAGAATAAATTTTAGTGGAAAAGGTTTACCTTATTTATTAATACCATCTGTAAGTTAACTGAGAGAGATAGGCATGAAGGAGCAGTTTCATTCTTTTTTTTTCATAGCAGCTTTTGAAAAAGATCTCGACAACCTTGGTAAGCCACTTTAAACAGGCATATTCTTAATATCATGTTTGTAATATTGTGGGGGGGGGGGGGGTGAAGTAGGCAGAAAGCCATGTTGTTAATGATTAGCGGTTATTTGTCCTTATTAAAAATTGAGAAAATTAGTAAATTGGTTGGCAGCACTTTTATCCTTATTGAGGATTAAGAAAACAGTTGAACGAATTGTACTATTTCGTTTGTTTTGTCTTTTTAACTTTGAGAATTTTAGTATTATTTTCTTATCGTCTTTACAATTATAATGTGATACAATTTAAGTTTTAGGTCTAGAATTTAGGAATATGAATTTATAAACTAAGTGTTACTAGATTCTTATTCATGCGAGAAATATATATTTGAACAGATTTTGACCACTCGGAAGCTTTACGTAAGGGCAAGTTTATTGATTGACGATTGGCTTCGATTTGAGGCAAGTTGAGACTTTCCTTAGACTCTTTTTCAAAGTGCTTGTTTTGTTAGTTATGTGTAATGGGAGTAATGGGAAATGGGGGTCTCGTATAGGTTATTATGACGAGCATCTATGCAGGTACTAGGTGTTGATTGAGGAAATAAAATAAGTTAATTGTATGTTTTGAACTGTTTTCCCTAATTGCTAGCTCGATGGACTGATTTGCTATGGTAGATAAATTGTAGAAAAAGCTAGCTAATAAGAATACTCTCACTTGATAAATTGAGTTGACTTTGAAATTGATGTCTAATTTGACTTGAAACGCAAAGTGTTTTGCTTGACTTTATTGTTGATTTGGGATCGGAGTTGCACGCCTGCACATCATGCATTGCATTTCATTCGGATAGGAGTGAACACGTGCACAATATGTTTATTAGGATCAGAGTGCATGTTGCATATTATATTTATTGGGATCGGAGAGCACGCCTGTATAGTACATTTTTGGGACCGGAGTGCATGCCTGCATAGTATATTTATTGCGTAGTACATGTCTGTACAATATATTTACTGAGATCAGAGTGCACGTCTGCATAGTACATGGACCTTATGAGTCCCCCATGGGTCCTGGCCTTGAAGCCATTGCTCGGTAGGTGTGTACACAGCATATGCATTGCATTACATTGCATTGATTCATTTAGTGCAGATTAGTTAAAGTGTATTTGTTGACCTTGTACTTATTGTATATGTATTATTTACTTCACTAGATAGAGAAATTCTTGGATTGTATTATGATATCCTTATGACTGTTAAACTTGACTATTCAGTTAGATTAAGGTGGTTTTCCTGAGTGCAAGTTGTATGTTTGTTCTTTTTGATGATTTACGTGGTGTCACTCATCACCACTTTGAATTAGGGTCGGTCGACGATGCTTGATGAGTACACGTGATTCCTTGCTGACTCTTGCTTTCTTTTTACCCTACGTCCAGGTACAAATCCGACGACCTCTGAATATTGATTCCTGTGGTTCCTTCTTTGCTAGCATCATTGGAGATTCAAAGTAGCTATTACTGGCTTTAGAGACTACTGAAATCTGCTTCAGCCTTATCCTTATGCTTTTTCCGCATTTTGAAAGACTCAAACTTTCTTTTGGTTCTATATTTAACAGTTTGTATTAGTGACTTCCAGACCTGGGATTATCTATGATTTGATTTTACTATTCTGTTAATCTACTTATGAGATTATTCGGGATTGGTTATATTCTTATTTTCCTCCCCGGTTCTATGAGTTTGAGATGTTATTCTTGGAATTGGGTAGTTGGCTTACCTATCATGAAGGTTGAAATAGGTGCCATCACGGTTCCGAATTTGGGCTGTGATAGTTAATTCGATCATACATAAATTTCGATAGTTTAGAGCTTAATTACATAAAATCTCAATTTTTTGCATAATTACTGAAAATTTTAATTTTAAATTTGTCGAGATACATAATTAGCTTCCGGTACATCCAACGAACATACATTTTTCTCTTTGTAAAGTACATAATTAGTTTCCAATACATTTTTTTAAATTTTTGGGTGTTGTGATATATAATACATCCAACGAAGATACATTTTTTCCTGAATAAACAATATAAATTCCGACAGTTTGGAGTTTGATTACAATTTTCCGATATTTTGTATAATTACCAAAATCTCAATTTTGGATCTGTCGAGATACGTAATAGCTCTCGATACATCCAACGAAGATATATTTTTTTATTTGTAAAGATTCATAATAATTAGCTCTCGATATTTTTTTTAAAAAAAATTGGGTCTATCGAGATACGTAACACATCCAACAAAGATACATTTTTTTCTTGTAAAGATACATAATTAGCTTCCCGATACATCCAACGAAGATACATAATTAGTTTGAGATTTTTATAATTATTTTGTAAAGGTGAGAATTTATGTAAATATTATAAACTAAGGTATATGTTTATGTTATTTTTTAATAATTTTTTTGGCAAAATTAAGATAATTAGACAAATATTAGTGCCTATTTACATAATCAAATCTAACTCTTTAGAAAAATTATAAAACAATGTGCATCTTTAGATACATGAGTATATGAATACATGGTTATGCGCTCTAACAGTGCCTAACATAGCAAATTTCGTGTATCTAAAGATACATATTCTTTTTTCTTGTATAGAACGCGTGTTTGAAGATACACAGATATATGATCTCAGCCGATATATCTGAGATATGTGTCAGACAATAATATTTTAAAAAGATTAATTTGCACTCTATAATTATGATCTAAAGCTCCAACATTTTTGTGATTTGCACATCTTTTTTTAGTATTGGCAGACAATGGTAGCGGATTGTATAGAGCATGCCAAAAGGTATCAAGCGTGTCAATTCCATGCTAATTACATCCATCAGTTTCCAAAGCCTCTTCATCCAACTGTGGCCTCATGGCCTTTTGATTCCTGGGGACTGGATGTGGTTGGACCTCTTCCAAAGTCGTCAAAAGAGCAAATGTGCATCTTAGCTGCTACTGACTATTTCTCAAAATGGGCTGAAGCTATGCCATTAAAAGAAGTGAAAAAGGAAAATGTTGTTGATTTTATCAAGTCAAACATAATTTTCTAGGTATGGCATACCAAGATGCATAGTTACGGATAATGGAACTCCCTTCAACAATAAACTCATGAAGACGTTGTGTAAGAAGTTCAATTTTAAGCAGCACAAGTCTTCAATGTACAATACACCTGCCAATGGTCTTGCCGAAGCTTTTAACAAGACGCTTAGTAACCTATTGAAGAAAGTTGTTGCAAAAAATAAAAGGGATTGACATGAAAAGATCGGTGAAGCTTTGTGGGCATATCGTACAACCTTCAGAACTGCAATGCAAGTGTAACGCCCCAAGATCCCATCCCAAGACGTCACACGAGGCTTAAGTCCCCACGCGGCCTCAAGTTAACCCTCTGAGCCTATCATCAGTTCTATAACTCACTATGACAATAATCAAGCTGTAATAAGGAAGAATAATCATGTCATGAACATACTGGAATACGAAGAAATACTATCCTGTACAATTAAAATATCGAAGTTCTGTACATACTGGTACTCTAGTCTGACAAAGCCTCTACTACATAAGACTGAGGAGCCATTGGGACAGATCCCCAACTGACTCATACTGAACTGGAAATAAACCACCATCTACTATCAAGACAAAAATCAGGGAAATAGGTCCTCGAACCATGAGGACTCACCAACTGTACGAATGTAGATAAAGGTACTCAAAGATCACTGTCGCTGCTTAGACTGAGCACCTGAACCTACATCATGAGAAAATGTAGAACGGAGAAGAGTATGGGAATCAGTACTTGGGAATGTACTGAGTATGTAAGGGTGCAGACAACATTTAAATAATATCATAAATGTATAAGAAAATCATGCATGTTGATAATAATGACTCTCATCGCTTGAGTTACCGGAAACATATTTTCCATAAATCATTAATAATAGCACATGCTTCAAAAATCTCATAAACCCTTGTACTCAACTCAAACTCTTTGACTCATGACATAGAGTGACTTAGTAACTCATAGAACTTGGACTATTATGGACATGGGAGTTTCTTATAATCGACATAAACTATGTGAGCTTACATGGAGTCCAACGTCTTGCCCACGTTGGGGAGAGCTGTTATATCCTTGCCATCGGAGTAGAACCTTAACTTTAGTGATCACTGTCTAGGCCTTTGGCCCTTAATCTTAATCCTACGGTGGTACGTAGTTCTGGGGAAGTAGGATGCCCTAAAGCCACACTTCCCGCTTGGTGCTAAATACTACTCCCAAACTTAACCTCAGAACGCGTTAGGAAATCCACCTTAATCAACTCAAGGGTATATCATGAGGACCAAAATATAAATATATATCTCATTTGTAAATCATAATCAACTTGTGGATTCCTAACTCAACTCAATCTCAAAATAATATTTCTCATCATCAAGTACACTTGCTTATCAAATCATATCAAGTATCAAAATCTTCAAGAAAACATCATAGAACTCGTTCTTGACTCTCAAGCTCAATATCAATATATATTCAATAGACAAACTTCTCATAGAAAAATATAAATCATGACACTTATCATAAATCACTTAGAAATCATCATTTCATGATAACAATATACAACTCATGGCATAAATTCTTTATTTAAGAAATAAGATAATGAAGTAGTCATATATGTCAATCTTGTATAGCTCAAATCTCATAAATCCCTGATAAATTAATTTGGGTTTAAATCCACTTTACAAAAATCATGAAATTCAATAGAAATTAAATCTTTGGACACTAGAACAAAAGAAGTGTTCTTGTTCGAAACCCCACATACCTTAATCGTTGAAATTGGATGAACTTTAGTACTTGAGACTTTATGCACACTTGAAATAAATAATTCTTGAAGCCCACAATATGAGGAACTTGGTTCTTGAAGAAATTTTAAAGATTTGTGGATGATTCTTGGAAGATTTATGTCCTTGATAAAATCCTAGATATATTATCTTAAGAGAATTGGAAGAGAGAATGATGGAATTAGGGTTTGGATGAGGATTCTCATATATATATATATATATATATATATATATATATATATATAAAGGACTCCAAAAGATGGGAAAAGAACAAAATACCCTTGCAAAAAGGGGTGGATTTTGTGACTTTCTGCCTTAAGGTGACGACATTTTGTCACTGGCCGTCAGGCTTGTGATGAGTCGTCACAAAAGGTTGTCACGGATTTTCCAGGATGACATGCTGGAGTAAAATAAGCATAACTCTTTTCTTCGATATTGGATTTTGACGAAATAGATATCATTGGAAATATAATTCAATTATCTAGCTTTTGGTAGGTCATGAGACCAATAATTCGTAGTACAATGGGAGATATGCTCATTTGAAGTTGACTATGCCAAAATCCTTCTCAAGAATTCAATCGGTAAAGAATGCTTTGATTCGCCCAATAGTTAGGACATCTTTAAAGCCTTAAAACACATCACCCTTGATCAGAAAACAACAAAAACACTATAATTTATTTCTCATAAGATTGATTCATGGTTGCACTATTGGTTAGAGTCTCGGGATATTACATCAAGCAACGTCGTATTCATTGGTGTATGGCGTGGAGGCAGTCCTTCCATTAGAACAACAAATTCCTTCATTGCAAATTGTGATTCAAGAAGTTATTACAACTGAACATAACACTTAACTTCGTCTAACAGATTTGGACGCATTGAACGAGAAGAAATTAGAAGCACAACAAAGGTTGGAGTGTTATCAAGCCCGACTTGCTAGATCTTTCAACAAGAGGGTGCGGCCATGATTATTTCAAGTAGGTGACTTGGTCTTAGAAGTTCGAAGACTCATAATCCTCAACAAATGCATTGGTGACAAGTTTACATCAAAATGGGATGGACCATATGTAGTGAAAGAAGTGTATTCACTTGGAACATATAAGATTGTCGATCAAGATGGTGTAAGAGTTGGCCCCATCAACGGCAAGTTCCTGAAGCAGTACTTTCCTTGAAGGCTGGCCACACTCCTTAAGGCACGAGCTTAAACTGCATGCCACTCCTGGCACGCATGATTCTAAACTGTGAACGGCTTCAAAGAAAAAAAATGAACTCATCATTCTTGAACTACGTTATGAATTGATTCTCCAGAGATACGTAGGCTGCTTTGAGTATTTTTACTCTAATTTCAGTCACATGAGTTAAAAAAATAAAAAAAAAAGTGGGGAAAATGCATGTCATTGTTTGAGCACGGCAATAATACTTTGAATTGACATAGGTACCACATGAGACTAGACGTTCCTTTGCTAAGCTTACCACGGACGTGCAAAAGTGAAGAGACAAGCAAGGAAAAATGGATTTCAACAATGCATCTGTATAAATCCGTAAAGGTGTTCATCATCATTTTTACATATGTGGTAGATCTTAAAGTCTTCCTTTCAATAAGAAAAAGTGGCTCATGATTCGAAAGCTCCTACATCAAGTTATGAATTTTGTATCATAGCCGCTCAAAGTTGCAAAATAAGTCATCAAATTCTGAACTAAGTTGACTTTGATGACGTATCTGTATAAATACGTAAAAGCATTGAATATGGTTGTTATGTATGTTGTAGATCTGTGAATATACTTTTTAACCAAAAAAATGACACCTAATTCTGATACGCCTACATCGAGATACGGAATTTATCGTGACGCTGCGCAAAGCTCATAAAACTAGCAAACCAATATTAGAAGATTGGTTTTGAGAAAATATCTGGGACGATTCGGGTGTAATCTGATTATTATTCCCATGTGAGACGTATCTTTATGAGTCTAGTTTTTATCGCAAAAAATAGCACCTGATTTCGATACTCCTACTTCAAGATACGAAATTTATCGTGACGCTACGCAAAGCTGATAAGACTACCGAACCAAGATAAGAAGAGCGGTTTTGGAGAAATATCTGGGATGATTTGAGGGAAATCTGATTGTGATTCCTGTGAGACATGTAGCTCTTCGAGTCTAGTTTTCAATACAAAAAATAGATCTTCATTTTGATGTTCCTATGTCAAGATATAAGGATTTTCGTGAGGCTGCACAAAACAAACAAAAAGTGACGAAAAGAACTGAAAGGCTAATTCCGAAAGGTTACCTGGGTAAATTCGGAGAACCTTTGGCCTTGATTTTTACGTACATTATATTTACATGAGTTAGCATGTCAACTGAAAAAGAGTTTTGTGATTTCAACCCTCCTAGTTCGAGTCATGAATTTTTTTTACTATAGCCATTCAAAGCTGAAAAAAATGGTTGTCACGAAGTTCAAAAGATTTGCACAAGTGTAAAAAAAAAATCTTTTGGTCATGACTTTTGTGTACATTGTAGTTCTGAGAATTTTCAATCCGACAACACAAGTGACTCATAATTTTGAATTTTTATCTCATGTCACAAATGTCAAGGCATATGAGTCGGGAAGGCAAGTAAAAGAACATGTTGGCGTGTTAAGTTTA
This sequence comes from Capsicum annuum, assembly GCF_002878395.1. NCBI lineage: Eukaryota > Viridiplantae > Streptophyta > Magnoliopsida > Solanales > Solanaceae > Capsicum > Capsicum annuum. The sequence continues at coordinate 17,541,037 of NC_061113.1, read as the reverse complement.
AAAAAAAAAAACTACCTAGCACGAAAGAAATTTAAAAAAAATGTCACTTTTATTGCTCCAAAAAAGACTGTCATTACATCGTGATAAGATCCAAAGTAAAACTAAAAAGGGAAAAGAGAGCATTCTTAAGCAAAAAAAAAATTAAGGGAAAAGCTTATGGCCAAGAATTTCAAGGGGACTTGTCTCAGTGATTTCCTTTAGCTTAGCAAGCTCTTTGGTTTCTGTTTCCGATAGTGGACTGATTTTCTCATGGGCATGAATCTCGCCTTCAATGTTGGTGACACTCTCTTGATTTTTGGAAAACTTCTTTTGATGTTCTTCAATAAGCAAAACGGTCTTCTTCTTCTTTGACGTCCAGGCTACTAACTCTTTGTCGGCTCTCTCAAGGACTTTTTGAAGCTCTGCCTTACGCTTGCCCATCTTGACTTTGTCTTCATTTGCAGCATGAAGATGATGTTGCGCAATGAAAAGAAACTCCTGATGAGCATCTCTAGTTATCTTTTGGGAACTAGAAAATTTTGCAACATTATAATCTCCATACTTCTTTAAAAAGTCTGCAAGTAGAACCTCCAAGGAATAGAGGTCGACGATGTCGACCTCCCGAAGACCTTTAAGAATTAGAGAAACACCTTTCTCTAACTCTTTGAGGTTTTCAGAGGATTCGACAGAGAATTGTGTAATACATTCACACAAGGTACACCACAATTCGGAAACATAGGACAACTTGAAAGCCGAAATAGCCTTTTATGGTTCAAAATGTGGGGCAATTTGCTGTAATGGCCGAACCAAATCCTTAGAGGAATTTGAAGGTCTATTATCATTTGCTTCAGCCACCATATCAGTAGTTGGAATATTTTGAAAAGATTCAACATTTTCAAACAACTTTGCTGATGGATCCTTATTTGAAGCTTGAGTCATGACATTGTCAAGAGAAAGGTTGGGACTCTTCAACACACTTGGAGAATTCGGACTTGTGATACAATCCTCACCAAATACATCATTACCAAATATGTTGTTGTAAACGTCCGTAAGACCCAACTTAAAAAAAGTTAATATTAAGTAAAGCGGCAAGTTCTGATATTAAAGAAGTAATCATTACCTGATATGCCAAATCAGCCAAAGGTATTGTTGAGCCAGCGGCACCATCTTCAAAGATGGAGGTTTCAATACTTATGGAATCCAAATCAGCAAACTCACGATGTTGATCACTTAAGCCCTTATGTTTTATCTTCAAAAGCTTCCAGTGCGGTTCTTCGCTAGCATTGCTTTCATTTGAACTAGAGGCGGCACTACCAATAGCAACTCCATCGATTGAAATAGGTGGTTTGGATGTGTCACTGAAAAATGGCACAATGTTAGCAACTTTTGAACGCCTTTACCCAACGGGCTGGAAGATTTTTTTCTTTTGTGGACAACGTTGATCACTTCAGAAGTGGAGATGGCTACTTTCTTGGGAGCCAATGAGGGGCTTTTTACTCTTTTATCCACATGTGTATCCATGCCCTTTGAATTTTTAGATTTAGTAGCGACTTGGACAGATTGAGCAGGATTACCCGTTACCACCTTGGACTTCAAAGAAAGAGAAAGTTTTCCTTGTCCATCCAGCTAAAGTTGGTTTCCTTTGGTTGATGAAGGGGTATCATTTTTCTTTGGACCTCTTAAAATAATGTGGGTATTTTTCCTTAACATAGTCTCCCGATGGGCTGACCACCAATCTGAATATTCTCAAGTCATAAAAGGTCCATTGTCTAACGGACGCATTGGTATGTTAAGCTTTGACAAACTTCCAAGATGAACACAAGAATCCTAAAGTTGAACCAAATCTAGCAGTGAACCATCAAAATGATGATTTTACAGAATGCCGGGAACGTCTTGATAAAATCCAAATTGGTGACTAAATCGATGTGGGCTATAAGTCTCCATGATCAGATCATCATGCCTCAAAGTGACAATACTTAAATGAAGTCCTATGAACAAGTCACTCCAAGAATTGGACAATTTGCAATTATCATCAATTTGTACCTCTTTTCCTTGTAGCAAGGCCAAATGAGGAAATGTTTTTACATTGACTTGATGAAATAACTTTCGAGCATCAACAAGATCAAATTGTTTTGCCATCTTTTCTCCTGAAATTAGCCACATTTGCACCCCTCGCTATGGACAGTTTACATGGTAATAAGTTTTAAAATACTCACCTATCCATCCATAAACATAATGGATGGGGAAGAGTGCATAGAAGGATCCCACTTTTGAAGAAGTAGAGATCTCCCGGAGGCCGCGATAGATGCTTGCAAGAACTAGGACCGCTAAAGAAAATTTTTCTCCATGAGCCATCATGCTTACGACTTTGAAGATGCTAGCACGAATACAACCATCCTTCTTGTTGGGGAGTAAAAATTTACAGAGCCAACATATAAGGGAAGCCGCCAAATAAGTTTCATCTCTGAGTGATTCTTTCACGCCTAACTCAACAAAAGGGGCATTCTCTTCTTCGGATCATGGTAAAAAAATTCATGTCAATATTTCCCAATGGGCCATGATTCATCCTTGGCTTCGTCCTACTTTTTTACATCTTTTATGAAGGATCAACATATTTTCTTAGTCCTCGAAACCAAAAATTAGTCCAATCAATAAAAGAGACATCATCAGTGACATCCTTTGTAAGACAGTAGAATGCCGAAAATAAGTGTGAGCAGCTTCTAGGGAGAAAAGGTTTCCCTTTGTCATCCACATATGTCAACTCCTTAGCCGAGGGGATAACTTCTTTATAAAATGACCCATGAACATGAAGGCCTCCGATGTTTCTCAAGTGCCATAAGATATGGATAGCTCTCCAATAAAAGTAGAAATTATGTTGGTGGAAGGATGCCAATTCTAACAGAAGGCCTAGAGCACATTATCTTTATGGTCATACATGATCAATGAAGCAAAAACAACATCATAAGTCTTGTTGTGCTCCAAGGTATCCTTATTACGGGCAAGGACATCTTCTATCCAATCCCAGTAGCTGAATGTCTATCGAACCGCCCTGAAGCCATAGGAAGGGACACGCTAACGGCTAAGGCTTCCATTGTGACTAGGAGAGCTCGCAACAACATCATTTTGATGTGTAGAAGACTTCAAAATGAGAACCTTTTCTGTCATAATTTTGCCCGAAAAATTATCCATGACGTCCTTAGTTTCCATCGTTGACCATTTTGTCAGATGGAGGGAAGTTTCAAGCGTCTTTCTAACAAGCGGGAAGGCGCCAATCACCGGAGGATGAACTTTCAAAGTGAGGGCTTTGGCATACAAATCTGATTTGTTTTCCACGATATCAAGGCAAGGGTATGGAGTTTCACAGTCGTTGAAACCAGTCATTGTTGAAGATTAGAAGCACCCTACACTGTTCCTGAGGATTAATAAGAGAATAGAGATTAACCGTTATGAACACACAAGTTTAAGAAAAATTAGGAAACAAAAGAACCTGAAGTTGAGTGTAAGAAAAATGAATAGCTCGCAATTGCAGTCACGTATTTCGTATTGCAATCACGCAAATTTGAGTGAGCAAGAGGAAACAGGCTTCTATAAAAGTTACAGTTACCTGAGGAGCAGCTTGTGGAGTTAATCGTATTGGTTAAGGTCACAGCTTCACCGTCTGATCTAGCACAATCGAACACTTTTTATTTATTTTTTTGTGTGTGTGGCTACCTAATGCTTTCATGAATTTTATCTACAAGGGAAAATCTTATATAGAAGTTTGGAGGAGAATCTCAATTTCATATATAAGGGAGGTTGTAGCAAGATTGGAAGAAAAGATCCCTAGGAATTTCAAATTTCCAAGTAGCTAAAAGAAAATTACCATGTTTGAAAGATTTCTTAGAAAAAAAATTGATTCTTTTTTAGGACCAAAGGAAAGTTAATATTTCTTGGTTCAAAAGTTCAATGCAAGAATCTTTACTAACATGCAAAGGGTAGTAAGTTAATGATTTACTCAATATGGTCCTATTTCAAATCCATATGGAAGAGCATCAATATGGTCTAGTGTGTAATGACTTGGACAAATATTAGGGGTCATTGATTTCACGCTTAACCAAGAGAAGAATTTTCGCTATGTGAAAATATGTTGCGAAAATTTTAGAACACTCACAAGTGGCAGTATACCTAGAAGGCACCGAAAAGAAACAAGTACATTTAAAAAAAATGAAAACACATGCATAGGTACTTCAAGTCTCGTCGCCAAGTTTTCGTCCATCCTACAACGTCGACAAGTCTCGAAGTAAGAGGCATTTGTAGACATGCAAAATTCAACGGGTCAAATTCATATAAAAGTTGAATTTAATTCATGATCATTTGGGTTTATTAACTAATTTTGGCCCTAAAAATTAATTAGTCCATTTTGTTAAATTCAAGCCCAAGGTCCATTACACTTGGAAGCCCAAACTCATCAAGTGACGTGGCATCCCAGTCAAATCCAAGACCAATGAGACACCTCCATATATACAAATGATGTGAAAATCTCATTCAAATTGAAGAACCAGTCAAGAGTCACCAAGTGTCAAGGTGACATGTTTCGGCCAATCACAAGCAACTAGGCCTACCCCCTACAATTACAAATAGGGGGTAACATGACATGCTAAAAAAAAGGAGAAACACTTTGACAAGCATTGACAACGTCAGCATTGACTAGCAAGTTCTTGAAAGGAGCAATCAATTAAGTTCTTCCCGGAGATTATCCAAAACGATAAAATACTTTTCGACATCTCGGATGATTGAAATATGTCTCTAGAAGTCCAAATCATCCAACGATTTGGGAAACATGCTACTGAAGGCCCTCAAATCATTGCTAAATTTAGGAGAAAAGAATTAAGAGAATAATAGAATTGTACCCTCAAGATTCATATTAATAAAATTATTATTTTCTTTTATTTATTTTTGCTTGCAGTTGATTTTTCGTACTCCATGAAAATTTATTGCGAACAGGGTTAATTTTATAACGGTGATGGCATAAATGAGCCAAACTTTTAATTGATGATGTAAATGAGCCATTTATGATAGTTTAATGGCATATTTGAGCCTTTTTGTTTATTTTAATTAATGACGTGGACCTCTAATAAAAGGCCACATGGCAAAGTTGTTTTTGAAAACCACCGTTAAAAAGTAATGGCATGGATGAGCTGGTTTTGTAACGGCGATGACATGAATGAGCTCAACTTTTAACTGATGGCATAAATAAGTCATTTCTGATAGTTCACTGACATATTTGAGTCTTTTCCCTATATTTTTAAATTTCACCATTTGTTCTGAAAGTTTAATCTTTTTTACATATAAATTTTAGCTTAGTGCCCTAGGTGTTGTTGATAATTTGAGTTGTAGATCTTGTTTTTTGCAATTTGCTGGTTGATTTAGGGATCTATCAAGTGAAGATGTAATATTAAATAGCTATTTTTTAATTTTTCTAGTGTTATTTTTAATTATTGTAGCTTAATTTTTCTGATCTTGTTTTTATTTAAATCTGATTCATAATCTATAATTATACTCATATATGAAAACCTACGAAACTTCTCATTTTATTATATTTCTTAGTATCCTTTTTGAGATATGAGGAATTGTTGGAAAAATTAGTGTTATATTAAAAGGTCAAACAAAGTAATCTTAATAAAATTAGTGGCCTAAAGTCAAATTTTAATATGAATCCTTAAATATATGCAAATAACAAAAATATTATCAATAATTGGAGTTACTTCTTGATTCTTAAGTATGATTTTATTTAGTGTAGTATAAGACATTAAACATTTAACTTCACATATATTATTATTTATGAAAGTAAGGACTAATTTTAATGAATAAGATGTTAGTCATTTGTTTGCAATGCATAGCTTGAATACTATTGTGAAAACTTTATTTATTAATATGAAGATTTGTTAAAGAGTTCTAATATATTTTTGATAAGAGTAGATAGTTCTTATTTTTTATTTAATTTAAATATTGTACCTTTTATATTTTATCATCTTTAATATTATTTTAAGTGAAATTAAAATAATAAAATCATATTAAATTTTCTGGGGCCTTAAACTTTTGGGGATATTGAGCAAAAGTTTTACTATTGAGCAAAAGTTTTACTAGTCTTACCCTCGAGCTATCCCTGAGGTCAAATATGATATTTATGTTTATATATTGTATATTAATCCCTCTTCTGTTACGATATCTAGGTCTTCACATACTAATTAAGGAAAAATCACATAAAAATACAATTTAAGAGTAAATATTACAAAACATACCAGCATTATTTTTTACTTATAATTTTTATTTACAAAATCTATCAACTATTTAGATGTCATCTTATATTAAAATTCTAACCCTTTTCTCACATTATTCTTCTTTCTCGTACAAAAATCAAAAAAATTAAAACTACATTCTTTCCTTCCTCCTCAAATACCCAAGCCCTAACCCAAAATTTCATATCTAAATCCCTAATTTTTAATACCCAATATCCCTAAATGGAAGTGCAGCAGCCAAGGCCAGCATTGTTTCTTGCAGCAACTCCGGCGAGCAATCTACCCAATTTCATCGAGTGGTCTGCCAGATGATTTTGGATTGATTTCGTCAAGTGGTTCAATAACCAAACAATTTTGAGTTTATCACTACTAATGATGATAGCGAAGATCTGTTTGTTCATCAGTCAGTATGATTTTGGATTTTAGAGTTTTAGATACGGTGGAGGAAGCCGATATGGTGGTGGCCACGGCGGATATAATTTTCGGTTGAGATCTTTTTAATGTTTGTTGCTGCTAATGAATAATTATCTTAGAGCTTCTGGTAGTTGTCCGATAATAGTGGTCGAGGAAGGATATCAATAATTTTTATGGTGCATGAATTGTATAGAAATTGGTGAATCTATAATTTTATAGTGCATGAATTGTATAAAAGTTGGTGTATGTGTATCAATAATTTATAGTGACTGAAATACTTAGAAATTGATATATGGATAATTTTATGTTGTCTGAATTAAATAGAGATTGGTGTATCAATAATTTTATGGTGTGTGAAATTGAAATAGTTAGAAATTGGTGTATCAATAATAATAATTTTATGATGTCTGAAATATATAGAAATTGGTTATCAATAATAATAATTTTATAGTGTTTGAAATATATAGAAATTGGTTTATCAATAATTTTATGGTGTCTAAAATGTATAGAAATAAGTGTATTAATAATTTTATGGTGTCTGAAATATATAGAAATTGGTGTAAAGATGGATAACTATATATTCTTCCCAGATCTTTCTTTAAAAAAATCCTAAAAGTTCAATCTTTACAGATGGGTAACTATATATTCTTCCCGTGATAATCAAGAACACACGAAGAAAACAAAAAAAAAATAAGGTACATAATTAATAAGAAGAAGAAAAAATAGAAAAGAGAAAAACAAAAATAAATCCAATACAAAATAGAAGGGAAAGAATAGGAAGAAGAAATTGTTGAATGAAAAGTAACAGTCCAAATTTCATGTTCTTTTGTTATGTATATGCTAATTTTATAGTAATGGTTTTAAAATTTTTCCCAAAATAATTTTGCTATGGAGTTGGGTATGAAATTGAAAAATATATTAGGAGAAATTATAGGAAAGATACTTTTAACCATTTTTTTCTTCTTTTTACCTTATTTGATAAGTTTTGTTAGTTTTTTAGTGGTATATTTTGAAAAGATGAAAATAGTGGTATGTTTAGTAATATTTACTCTTAAATTGTATATTTATGCGATTTTCCCTACTATTAATAATGATTCGAACACCTACATGTAAATAAGGAGATCTGGCCCAGTTAGTTTAGTAGAATTTATTTTGGTAAAAATTACACAAATACACAACTTATGTTTTCAATATTACAAAAAATCCTACAATTGAGATTATTGAGATTACTACTGAAATCTGATAACTGACTGAGATTATTGAGATTACTGAGTAAGACTGGACTAATACTGAGTTTTCCTGAGTCGTATGACTGACTAATTCTACTGATCATGGCTTGACTGAAAGTATAGAAAAAACATGACACCGACTCTAGGCACACAGCTAAATTGTTGAGTACAAGTAGCCCCAGGACTCGATAGCATGAAACTGACAGGACATGACACTTCTTGAACACATGACCAACATCAACAATTTATAATACAATAATTTGGGAATTTCATGAAGCACATAGTTATCATAGTCTTGTACATGAATGGAATTGCATATAAACATGTCATACTTTCATTAACCTAATCTCATGTACATTCCCTCAACCATTTATAATGCACACAATATCATAGAAATTATTCGTGGTCATAAGGTAAAGCATACATCTATCACTTGGATCACAATTAAACTATAATGCATAATTTCTCTTCTCTTAGGCATTTTATCAAACACCTAGGATGCATGACTTACGGAATAGGCATGACCATCAAATCAATACAACAAAACTCCATATTTTAACTCAATTTCACATGTTTCAGACTAGATACTAGCATAGGTTCATGAACAACACATAAAGATTTTAACTTGGGAATCATACAACCATAATCACAAGAACATAATCAACCCACAATAAAATATTCATAATACAAGATTTAAAACTTGATTCTTGGGCATCATAGATGAAAGTAATCCATGAATGAATACTGTGCAAACCTTAGTTCTTGATTCTACGAAGATTGACGTAGAGATTTTTGAATTTGAGTCTTGATTTTTTGAGCTAGGGTTTTTTGCCTCTTGAGAAAGAATGATTTTGTTCTTGAGAGAAAGTGAGGAAAAGTGATGTAATAGGGTTCTTAGAGAATAATTTCATGGCAAAAAGGTTGATCCTGGTTATGGAAAAAGACTCATTTAACCCTTGATGCATCTTTTAATTTTTATCAAAATTTCCCAATTTGGTAGGCTGGCGTGACGTGAAGCTATCGCATCGTGACACTGGAAATTGCCAACTGAAAACTAGGCTGACGGCGCGATGCGGTGAAATCACATTGCAATACTAGATGGGACCTGGAAGTTCACCGCAACGCAGTGGTATTGCGTTGAGACACTAGAAAAAGAACAATTCTGAATTTGAGCCCTGGCGCAACGTGTCATAATTGTGGAGGCTCACTGGATTTTGACGATTGCCACTTTGGCATGCTCCGCGATGCAGTGATGGCTTAGGTGGCACACTGTCCTACTAAAATAGCTCTAACTCTTCGCCCAGGTGTTGGATTTGGGCTAATTTGGTATCGATGGAAAGTTTATTCAATTTCTCACATGATAAAAAAAGTGAAAATCTTGAAAATTCCATATGTATAAAAGTGGATTCATCTTTTAAAGCAAGTCTAACATTTTGGGATGATTTTAAGCTAGGTAGAAGTACGGGGTATTACAATAATTCATTGACTTAGTAGTTAAAAGTTATTTTCATTTGTTCCAAGTCCTTATTGGTCAATATGCAGTGCCTATATTAGAAGAGAAATTTGTATGGGGAACTGATGCTTCCACTCGAATAGCATACATGGATACCCAAGTAAACTTTCTACTTAGTTTCTTTTGAGTCTATTTAATTAACATAATTGGTCAATAATTCTGTGTTAAATTGGTTTCAGGATATTGTTCACTTGACATTCATAGCTTTACTCGATGAGAATATTAATAGGAAGCTTCTCACTTATGTTGGGCCTCGGGTATGGACAACTCAAGAGGTAAGAAAGATCTCTATTTTAAGCATTAAGTTTAAGTGGATTTAAACATCATTGGATATAGTGTGTATATGGTATTTTGTGGAAACATTTGTTTCTATTTCACCACAAAAATATTGAGTAATGCTTTATTTTATGCAATGGAGTCTGTCAGTAGTCAGAACAAAGGGTTGTTTGTTGCGTACTATGTAGTTTTGATGATTGACAAACTGACACATAAATTAAACATGTTACTTGAGTTGGTCCACGCATAGGAAAGCAGATTTCCAGTTTCACTGATAGATACAGACAAAATTGCTTAAAGACAAGAACGAATAAGCAAGCCTAGTTCTGATATACCCAAGCTACTGATTATGTGGGGAATATGACAAGTTGAATTTGATTCAAACACTTAATAATAAGGGAAAGCAATTTGAGTTGGAAAAGGAGTCCTACGTGAAGAAGGAGTTTCACTTCTGAGTATATCTTGAAGAGTCCTATGTATGGGAGGAGAAATATTCTGATAAATAAATATGTGCTTATTCAAAAGAGTTGGAGTTTTACTACAACACTAAGGAGACAAGAGTTGGAATTAAAGAAAGAGTCTCACTTGAAGTAGAACTCTATGCAATGAGAGTTCTAATTAAAGGAGGAGTTTGAAATAAAGAATGACTCTTTGAAGAGCTGTGCTTAAATAGAAGATGCATCAGTCAGAACAATTCACGCACTTACAAAGTAGAAAAGCACAATCGATAGATTGACTTCACGAAGTTTACTCAATCACTGGAGAAACACATTGAAGAACCTAGTCCTAAGTGTAGAATCCAGCTAAGAGTTTTAGCTTTGATTTTTAGAGTTGTTCATTGTGTTTGAGCTATTGATGTAATATTAGTTTTAGTGTGTTATAAACTGAATTAGGAGATAGTCTTTGAGTTGGGGAAAACTCAGAGACTTTAGGAACGCATACCTTGGAAGGTGTGTGTGTAGTTAGGAATTAGAGTTTATAATTCCTAGTAGTTGAGTTATAGGGATTAGAATTTATAATTCCTATTTGTTGGTTACAAGAGTTTTGAAATCAGTCGTTGTTGAGGCACAGAGTTATTTAGTGAAGTTGGGGTTAAATCCTATAGAGGTGCAGGTCGTGATTTTTTACACTTTTTGAGCCGGGTGTTTTTCACGTAAAAATCATTGTGTTCTTTACTTTTTGTTTTACTGCTTCCTTGGAACACGTCAGTGGAACACGTCAGGCAACCCGTTCCATCGATAAGCAACAGTTAGGCGAAAATAAGATAATCAGTAGGGCACGAACTCTAACACTATTGTCCATTGAAAGGCTATAAAACCTTTAATCATGCTTCATTTAGTATAGTCTTTTCTTTTCTAACTTCATAGGACATGTACTGTAATTGCATCTTGTTTATGATTTTATTGGATATGCGGATTTCCAACATGGTGTTAAAGCATGATGTTCATATAGCTTGTTGTTTATAATAAGGACTGAAAGTTTATCGATTAATTCTTATACTTTATATTTTTATATAGCCAAGTGATGTGCCAATGGCCTATTTCGCCCATGGATGCAAGGATATCACGTGATGATAATGATCCTAAAGACATTCTTTGATTTCGTTGCATTTGTCCTGGATATTCAATTATGATGATGTAATTGTGTGGTTGGAGTGAATCTTAGAATATTGAAGGTTTTGTGTTTAGATTTGATTTTGTAGTTTGAAGATACTAGTTAATGTTGAAAATTTGGAGTTTGAAGATGTTAATGTTGAAAATTTAATTTTGAAGTTTAACGTTCAATGTATTTTTGATACGCTTGTCAATTACAATGTTTAATTACTCTGTTGTATTAATGATATATGAATTGAACAAATATTGAATTGTAGGTTATGTCTAAAGGAATAATTAAATTTGGGCTAAAATTAGAATCTATAATTAGTTATTGAAAATTGATGTGCCCTATTAATTTTTTTTAAAATAAAATAATTACGGAGGTTTTAACCCCCGTATATTTTAAATATAAATTTATTATAAAAAAAATAAATTTAGAATAACGGGGGTCAATAACCGCCACAAATTAATTACGGGGGTCGTAACCTCCGTAAAATAACCCCCGCAAATTAATTATGGGGGTCGAAAAAATCCACCACAAATTTTTTGTGACGGCTCGTATTCTGGAGGTTTTGGGAACCGCCTACATTTTGTGGGAATTTTAAATTCCCGCAAACTGTAAAATTAATCCCCGCAATTTGACCCTTTTTTGTTGTGAGTTTTCTCCTATTAGTACTCCTTTGGATTGTTTCCTTAAACTTGTTGCACATATGGATTCTTCTTTGGCTGATCTAAGCTCCGATGGACGTTTGGTTGGGAAACTCAATTTCCTGCAACACCCAAGACTTGATATATCCTTCTCTGTATAACACTTAAGTAAATTTTTTGCAATGTCCACAGGTTTCCATATGTTAGCTGTTATTCATGTACTACGTTATCTAATGAACGATCTTACCCGGGGCATCTTGTTGTTGAATACTTTTGATTTTTCCTTACTAGGAGCTATTTTTTGTTTTCGATTGGGCTTCTTGTAATGATACTCGACATTATGTCACTAGTTTTTTAATCACATTGGGTTGTAGCCCTGTTTCTTGGAAAAGTAAGAAACAACCTACCATTTCTCTATCTTCTATTGAGGCTAAGTATCGAACTCTTCTTAAGATTATCGCTAAAGTTGTTTGGCTTATTCACCTTTTTTGTGATTTTGGTGTAGTCATTTCTGCTCCAGTTCCTATATATTGTGATAGTTAGGCTGCTTTGAGTATCGCCAAGGATCCTATCTTTCACGAGCGCACAGAGTATATTGAAATTCATTGCCATTATATTCATGATTGTCTTCATTCTATCTTAATTTCTCTTCATTATGTTGCCAGTATAGATTAGTGAGCAGATATTCTAACCAAATCCCTTTCTATATCTGCTCACTGTTGTTTACTTCGCAAGCTTGGAGTTTTAACACCCTCCAACTTAGGGTGGAGGGGGGTGGGGTGTTACGCTATTTGGGCCTTCACACACTATTAATAATGATCCGGACGGCCCACATGTAAATAAGGAGATCTGGCCTAGTTAGTTTAGTAGAATTTATTTTATTTTCATTTCATTTTACTTGTATTTTTTATTGTAAATATATAGAGAGAGGAAACACTCTAGAAGAAAAGGGATAGAGATATTTTTCATTTTTCCACAAGCTTTCAATATACGACTTTGCTCTTTTTTCTCTCTAGTTTTAGGGTTCTTTGGCTTCATCTTCTTTGCTCGATTTCTGCTGATTTTTGAGTTAACATCTTGGCTCAATCAATAATCTCTTTCAAATCCCGTTAAAGAAAATGATACCTTTGCCACTGATTATTGATTCAATTTAAAATGTTAGATGAAATATAACGTAATTTTTAACTGATGTCTATGTATTTGGCCATATAAATACAACATCCTCAAAATATATAATTGACAAGTGAATCTTAGCTTCTTCTTTTTCAATTTATTTTTCTTCTTAACAAAATAATTTACTTTTCAAATCTTCACATTTCGTACATGCACAACTATTAAGAATTCATGCCCTACTGATTATCTTATTTTTGCCAAACTGTTTCTTATCAATGGAACGGATTGCCTAACGTGTTCCACTGACGTGTTCCAAGGAAACAGTAAGACGGAAAGTAAAGAACACGATGATTTTTACGTGGAAAACACCCGGCTCAAAAGGTGTAAAAAACCACGACCTGCACCTCTACAGGATTTAACCACAACTTCACTAAATAACTCTGAGCCTAAACAACGACTGATTACAAAACTCTTGTAACCAACAAATAGGAATTATAAACTCTAATTCCTAACTACACACACACCTCCCAAGGTATGCGTTCCCAAAGTCTCTGAGTTTTCCCCAACTCGAAGACTATCTCCTAATTCAGTTTATAACATACTGAAACTAATATTATATCAATAGCTCAAACACAATGAACAACTCTAAAAATCAAAGCTAAAAATCTTAGCTGGATTCTATACTTAGGACTAGGTTCTTCAATGTGTTTCTTCAGTGATTGATTAGCACTTCGTGAAGTCAATCTGTCGATTGTGCTTTTCTGCTTTGTAAGTGCGTGAATTATTCTAACTGATACATCTTCTATTTAAGCACATCTCTTCAAAGAGTCATTCTTTATTTCAAACTCCTCCTTTAATTAGAACTCTCATTGCATAGAGTTCTAATTCAAGTGAGACTCTTTCTTTAATTCTAACTCTTGTTTCCTAAGTGTTGTAGTAAAACTCCAACTCTTTTAAATCAGCACATGTTTATTTATCAAAATCTTTCTCCTTTCACACATAGGACTCTTCAAGATATACTCACAAGTGAAACTCCTTCTTCACGTAGGACTCTTTTTTCAACTCAAATTGCTTTCCCTTATCATTAAGTATTTGAATCAAATTCAACTTGTTATATTCCCCACATATCAGCAGCTTAAGTATATATTAGAATTAAGCTTGCTTATTCGTTCTTGTCTTTAAGTAATTTTGTTTGCATCTATCAGTGAAACTGGAAATTTGCTTTCTTATGCGTGGACCAACTCAAGTAACATGTTTCATTTATGTGTCAGTTTGTCAATCATCAAAACTACATAGTACCCAACAAATTCCCCCTTTTTGATGATGACAAACCTCTTGTCTTGTGTATTCAACCATCTTCACCTATAGGCACTAAAGTATAAAACATTAGAATGAAACAAGTTAGTCAATGGGTTATAAAGATTGCACAACCCTATTATCTTTTCCCTTTTGGCATCATCGAAAAACCATTTCAATGCAATAATATACTAGCCAAAGTGATTTGTTATGCTATCCATAGACACTGGGTCTATCACCAAAACAATCAAACAAAGACTCTAGCCAACATAGTAATGTATTAAAAAGAGCAAAAATGAGTCAATTTAGCAAAGATAATCATTCCATTTAACTGACAGAGCAAGTTCCACATTAACCTAAGCTAGTACTGAACAAAGTAAAACAACTGATCATTAATCAAAAAAAATATAGCATAAAAGTGAGACATGGATAAGGATACAAATAGTGAAGAGAAAGGAGGAACAGGTGATATCAACGGTGGACCACTTATTCCACTTCATGACTGTCTTGTGCAGCTTCAAGTTCAGGTATTTTTTTTTATTTTTTTATAGCCAAATCTTTTTTCAATTTTTTTTGTGTTAGCCCTCCTTATTGAAACTGGTAGAGCAATATGATTCATCTGTGCAAGAACATCTATTGTTGTTTTCTAAGTCAACCTGAACTAGGACTGAAAAATCCAAAAAAATAACCAATTACGAACTAAAAGGGAGATCATATCCCTTTTCATTTCTCAGAAAACTTATGCTGCATGCGATTGATGATCAAGCTTGGAAAATCCATGGTACACAACTGATTTCAGTTGAGAGAGAGGAAGGAATTTCTGGTATAGGATTAACATATTTGTACACAATGATTTGGAGAGAATCAAAGAAAGTTTGGTCAACCAATTCGTCAGCGTTATAAGACAAGGGGAGAATGAAGTGTGAGGAATTGAACAGGTGTGCTCAACTGTTTCAACTTAGACAACCTATACTTATGTCAGTGAAGAACATACCTGCTAAGAAGAACTTTGTGGTCACAATTACTTGTTTGTATCTATTTTTCTGCACAATCTAATATAAAATTAGGTTAGAAAAGTTAAAAATCTAGAATTGGGACACATAACTAAATGTTCAAGACTGAATAGAATAACTTTTTAGCTAATAAGATTAAGAAAAAAATGATTATTCTATTCAATCATTGAGGGAAGTTCATGCAATTTTAATCATCCCCAAGTCTAACCTATTCCTTTTAAAATGCTCTCCACTTAGTGCCTTTGGTGCTTACATAGTCAATATTTTTATAGCCCTCAAGAGTGAAATTGCTTTCCTTTGGATACCATAGTCTCAAGCCATTGATTTTCATGGGATATCTCAAGATCCTTTTGACAACACCAATTCTTATAAACTATCAACAAAATTACCAGCAACTTGTGTTGGTTTTATTGATGCATCCATTTATTTATTTGTTGTTCCCCCTGTCAATATGCCCTCAAACTGTACAACAATTGGACCAGGTAGTACAACATGTTCCTGTACATGCTTATCAGTTTCATTATCATCCCTTTTTTAATTTTTTTTAAATCTCCCTTGCTTCCCCTTTACACAAGTACTACAAATCTGACCATCTTTCAAATGATCCATTCCCCCTTTAAATGTGGTGAGTGAAAAAACTTTATTTTCTTCAAGTCTTATGCCTTGAGCAAGCTTTATTTATGCATAAATTTTTCTTGCCTCCTTTCACTCTCACCTGCAAAACAAATTAGGGGTTAACTTTAGGCACCCAGACAAGCTTGGATCCTTTCTTATGAGTAAATAATTGAATCAGATTTCTTCAAGCCCATGCAGGCAACAGATTATGTGACCTATTTCTCTGACCAGATTTAGTTATCCTTTTCTTAGTCTGAGATAGTTTATTTGCCAGATTTAGACTGCTGGATCTGCTTTTGGAAGCAACTGGACATTCAGTGGTTGGATGTCCAAGGTTTTCATAGATATAGCACAAGTCTTGATTAACATCAAGACTTTTGTGAAAACCCAAACCAGCTTTTTCATTGTGATATCTTTCACTCAACTTATGAACAATTCTTGAGGAATTTATCCACCTGTTTGCTCTTTCAAGGTGAAGTTTTAGTTTAGAGACTTCTTGACTCAGTTTATTCAGTATTTCTATTGCATTATTGCACTCTTCTTTCTACTTGACCAATTCAAGTTCAACTTTTTCTTGTTCTTTACTCTTGGTGTTTTTTCCTTTTTCAGAGTGACAATTTTAGAACTTCAAACTTAAGATCATTATTTGAAAAATTAAGTTGCCCAACCTGTTTCTTGATAGAGCAGTTTTCCTTTTCAACATTGTTCTTGCAAGTTTCTAAATCAATAAAATCAAATTTGATTCTTGCAAGACTGTTGAACAGCTCATCCCTATCAGAAGTTTATTCTTGGAAGTCATCAATTAGTGCACTCATCAAGGAAATAAGTTTTGTTTTAGAAAATAAATGCAAATTTTCTTTAAGTTCAAGTATACTTACCTCAGAAGCATCATCTTCTTCCTCCAAGTCTGAATCTCCAAGAGCCATAAGTGTTGGTTTATCAACTTCATCATATCTATGTCAAATCCCCAAGCTGCTACCATTGCATATTCTTCCCTCTTTTTGTTTTTTTCTTTCAATTCCTTTTCATCCCTTTCTTTTCTCCATTCTATTTTCCAGACAGGACAATTCTTGATATGATGATCAGTCTTACCACACTTGTAGCATCCATTTAGATTGTTATTTGACCATTTCTTGCTACCTATTCCTTCTTCTTTTTGAAAAATTTGTTTAAATTCTTAGCTATAAAGGCAAGTTGTTCTTTATCAAGTTTAATTTCTTCATCACTGTAAGATGCCTTCAGAGCTAAGGTATCCTCTGGGGATTCTAGAACTTTAGTTCCATCGATTTCTATTTCATAAGTTCCTAAATTCCCCACTAATTTATTCAGGGTCATGCCTGCTAGATCCTTATTTGCTTCCCTAATTGCAGTTACCTTAACATTCCACTTTGATTTTGGTAATACCCTCAGTACCTTCTCGACTTGTTCTTCTTCAATATAGCTTTTCCTAAGGAGGTCAGCTCATTTGTTAAGGCAGTAAGCCTTGTCATCATCTCATAAAAGGTTTCATTCTCTTTCATCTTAAATGCCTCATACTCAATGAAAAGAAGAGAAATTCTGAACTTTCTTACTCGAGATGTACCTTCATGAGAATTTACTAGAGCATCCCAAATTTGCTTAGCAATGGTGCATGTTGATACCATATTATATTCAGCAGGTCCTAATCCACAAACTAAAATATTTTTGGCCTTAGCATTTTTCTTTAAAGCCAATAAGTCATCAGGAGTGAATTCACTTCTTACTTTCTTAACATGTTTCCCATCTTCTAACTTCATTGGAATAGTAGGACCATCAGTGATCCTATCCCATAACTCGCAGTCTTCCCCTTGAATGAATCTTTCCATCCTAGCTTTCCACCAAATGAAGTGAGAACCATCAAAGAGTGGAGGGTCTAATAGTGGATTGACCTTCACTGTGACCAGTAGGTGGTGTGGAATTCATCATATTGATCTTTGTCTTAGGTGCTAACCTTTTTTAAGACAACCTCGCTATGATACCACTTGTTAAGAATTCATGCCCTACTGATTATTTTATTTCGCCTAACTATTGCTTATTGATAAAACAGGTTGCCTGACGTGTTCCACTGACGTGTTCCAAGGAAGCAGTAAAATAGAAAGTAAAGAACACAATGATTTTTAAGTGGAAAACACCCGGCTCAAAAGGTGTAGAAAACCATGACCTGCACCTCTACAGGATTTAACCCCAACTTCACTAAATAACTCTGAGCCTCAACAATGACTGATTACAAAACTTTTGTAACCAACAAATAGGAATTATAAACTCTAATTCCTAACTACACACACCTCCTAAGGTATGCATTCCCAAAGTCTCTGAGTTTTCCCCAACTTGAAGACTATCTCCTAATTTAATTTATAACACACTGAAACTAATATTACATCAATAGCTCAAACACAATGAACAACTCTAAAAATCAAAGCTAAAACTCTTAGCTGAATTCTATACTTAGGACCAGGTTCTTCAATGTGTTTCTTCAGTGATTGAGTAGCACTTCATGAAGTCAATATGTCGATTGTGCTTTTCTGCTTTATAAGTGCGTGAATTATTCTGACTGATGCATCTTCTACTTAAGCACAGCTCTTCAAAGAGTCATTTTTTATTTCAAACTCCTCCTTTAATTAGAACTCTCATTGCATAGAGTTCTACTTCAAGTGAGACTCTTTCTTTAATTTCAACTCTTTTTTTCCTTAGTGTTGTGGTAAAACTCCAACTCTTTTAAATCAACACATGTTTATTTATCATAATCTTTCTCCTCCCACACATAGGACTCTTCAAGATATACTCAGAAGTGAAACTCCTTCTTCACGTAGGACTCCTTTTTCAACTCAAATTGATTTCCCTTATCATTAAGTGTTTGAATCAAATTCAACTTGTTATATTCCCCACATGATCAGTAGTTTGAGTATATCAGAATTAGGCTTGCTTATTCGTTCTTGTCTTTAAGCAATCTTCTCTGAATCTATCAGTGAAACTAGAAATCTGCTTTCTTATGTGTGGACGAACTCAAGTAACATATTTCATTCATGTGTCAGTTTGTCAATCATCAAAACTACATAGTACCCAACAACAACCATGTTGTGGGTTTTAGAAATGATTTTTACAAAAAACTGGACATATCCCTTCACAATCTTTATCGGAATCGCAAGGTAATTTGTACTTGGCATGCACATCTCCACTCATATATTCAGTTGACGTTGAGCCACTTGAATCTCCCATCACCATTGAGAATAATGGTGAACCTATACAAAAATATATTCAATTTAGAATAATCAAAATGTTACATTTTTTTTATTTTTTATCCGTATCTGGCATTTATATTGGAGGCCAACTAAATTAGGATTCGAGACGTGAAGTTCTACATTGGGGTAAAGGATGAAAAAGTACTTACCACCCCATCAGAAAATAATTCTTATTAATCAAAATGTTACATTAGCTAAAAATAATATGTAAATCTACTTAATTGATAGAGAGAGAGAGATTACCAAGTGAAATCAGCAAAATGATGCATAAGAAAGCCAAATTGATTGATGTCTTGGCCATTTGTAAATGATAGTTTTGAAGTTCCACTTTGCGACCCAGAGATAAATCATTTGTGGTGTATATATACTATTTATAGTGCATGAATCTTGATTTTCACAATTTGGACGCATGATAAGTTATTGAAAAAATTACCTAACTAAGCAAATTTTTGTAATTATCATAAAATAAAAGATTTGCAATTATCTTTTATAGTGATATTTTTAAAAAATTATCAAATATAATTATACCAAACATCTTTATAGTGATAGTTTTAAAACTTACCAAATATAATTTTATCAAATATCTTCTATAGTGATATATTTAAAAATTACCATATATAGTTATACCAAATATCTTTAATAGTGGTTATTTAAAAAATTACCAAATATAAAAAAATACCTAACTAAGCAAATTTAGTGATAGTCTTAAAAATTTATCAAATATAATGTGGACGCAAGGTAAGTTATCTGTTGACATCCAACTTCTTTTTCATAGTTTAAATTTTATTTAATTTTGAGTTTCTTTAATTTTAAACAATTTGAAATAATTATTTTCAAAAGGTCAAATATTTTCAAAGGCAATTTTATCATTTCAGTAATAGAAAATACATTAATATTGTTTTTATATAAGTTTTATTTATTAATTTGTTTGAAAATCAATTTTATGTTAAAACAAGTCTCTAATAGAGTACATATTTTATTTTCTCAAAAATAAATCAGGTTACAGTTTGGTTGATATAATTGGTTCATTTTTAGAGAATCATTTTGTTAGTTGATACACTACACAAATCTCAACAATAGTGTTTAGAAGAAGATTCTAGAAGTAATAGTAGGAGAAGGGAGATAGAGTAAAATGAAATGTGTCAAGTGTTTTCTATATATACAGAATGTCAGAGTCAGTTAGTGCTTAACTACCACTGCCACATCAGCTAACTACTCCTAACAACTTGTAACTAACTTGAACTAATTAAGTTAAGCTATTCTTTACTAAAGCATGTATACAAACTATTAACAACTAGCTATCAGCTATGTGATCCCTGTCTCAACACTCCCCCTCAAGTTGGGTGGTGCAAAGATATCTAGTACTCCCAGCTTGAAGTTCAAATAGTCATGTTGTAGTTTTCCCAAGCCTTTAGTTAGAAGATCAGCCAACTGTTCAGAAGAATGTGTATATTCAGTTTTGACTAGCCCTTGAATAATTTTCTCCCTGATAAAGTGACAATCTATATGTATGTGTTTTGTTCTTTCATGAAATACTGAATTGGCAGCTATTTGAATTGTTGCTTTACTGTCGCTATAGAGAGTAACTGGTAGACTTACTTCATAATCAACTTTATTCAATAGACCTTCTATCCATATAATTTCTGCAATTGTGGAAGTCATGATTCTATATTCTGCTTCTACAGAGCTGCTGGACACTGTACTTTGCTTCTTTGACTTCCATGATATTAATGAATCTCCTAATTTGACACAATACCCTTTTATTGACTTTCTAGAATTTGGGCATGCAGCCCAATCAACATCACAATAGGAAGTCAAGACTTTCTTCTTGTTGCTGGATAATAGCACTCCCTGGCCAGGACGATTCCTAACATACTTTACTATTCTTAATGCTGCTTCCATATGATACCTTTTTGGTTGAGCCAAAAACTGACTCAGTGTTTGGACCCCATAAGCTATATTAGGTCTGGTTATTGTTAGGTACAATATATTGCCAATCAATCTTTGATATTCACCTACATTTGGAAGTAACTCATCATTTGTAGTTCCTGCCACTTTGACGTGAGAATCAAACTCATGAGTTGTTAACTTGCTATTTAGTTCAATAGGTGTACCAACTGGTTTAGCTGCACCCATTCCAAGTTCAGAAATTAGTTCTAAACTTTACTTTCTTTGGTGCATTAATATTCCCTTATCTGATCTAACAAATTCAATGCCCAAAAAGTATCTCAAGTCTCCCAAGTCTTTCATCTTGAAGATCCTTTACAACTTAAGTTTTATTTCCTTAATCAACTTAATATTGCTGCCTGTAACTAGCAGATCATCAACATATACTAATATCACCACAATTTCAATATCTACCTTCTTTGAGAAGAGCGAGTAGTCATAGTGACTATGTTTGAAACCCATAGTCATTAGTGCATCAGTCAGTTTAGAGTTCCACTGCCTTGTTGCTTGCTTAAGTCCATACAAAGACTTGAGAAGTTTGCAAACTGGTCTCTTCACCCTCTGACCCTAGAAGCCCTAAGGCAACTCCATAAATATTTCATCAAGCAAATCCCCCTGTAACAATTCATTGTACACATCCATTTGATGGATGTACCAATGTTGAGCAGCATCTATAGATAAAATAGTCCTAACAGTGACCATTTTTACTATCGGGGAAAAATTTTTCTAGTAGTCAATGCCTTCTTGTTGACTAAAGTCTTTGGCTACAAGCCTTGCTTTGAACCTCTCTATATCTCCATTGGCATGATATTTCACTTCGTATATCCATTTCCATTCAATGGGATGCTTGTAATCAGGTAGAGAAACTACGTTTCATGTGTTGTTTACCTCCAAAGAAGCAATCTCTTGCTGCATAGATGTAACCCACCTAGGGTCTGCACAAGCCTCAATGTAGGTAGATGGTTCAACAAAAGAAGTCCCAGCAAGAAAATCCTGATAAGTGTTGCACAAGTGGTCATAAGATAGCACAGCAGCCAAAGGATAAGTAACTACTTTGTGATCAGCAAATGAAATAAAATCCTTCATCCACAAGGGTACATTTCTATCCCTGGTGGATCTTCTAGTGAGAGTAGGTAATCTAGTAGAGGAGAAAGGAATTACAGGTAGAGGTATGAAATATATCAAGGTAGTAGAAGAATCAGGTGAAGGAGAAGTGTTAGCAGAGAAATGAGAAATGGTATGAGAGGTATGATCAATCGATAGGTAAAGAAGTGTCAGCAGGGAAAAATTCAGTTACAGCAAATATAGGAGAATGGTGTGGTTAGGACTGTTGAAAGGGAAAGACATCTTCTCTAAAGAAAATATCTCTGCTAACAAGGAAGGTATGATTAGTCAAATGATAAAGAAGATAACCCTTTTGAGTATTTGAGTATCCAATCAGTATACAAGGTTGAGCTCTGGCAAAAAACTTATCATTAGGAAGGGGAACCTTGGCATAACATAAGCACCCTAGAACTTTCAAGTGATGAATGGAAGGTTTCTTATTATGTAAGAGTTCAAAAGGTGATTTATTGCCTAGACTAGAAGAAGGAAGTTTATTGATAATGTAGGCTGTTGTAAGTACACAATGACCCCAGAATTTAAGGAATGTGAACTTAAAATCTTAATGCTCTGGTAACTTCCAATAAATATCTATGCTTTCTCTCAGCTACATCATTCTGCTGATGGAAATAGGGACAAAAAGTCTAATGCACAATGCCTAACTCAATGAATAGAGAGGTGCAAACTGAATTGATAAACTCTGTCCCATTATCAGATCTAAAGATTCATACTTGAGTAAAACTGGATTCTAACATAAGCAAGAAACTGTTTAAGGACTACACACACATCTGATTTTAATTTCAACAAGAAAAATCAGGTCATTCTTGAGAAATCATCAACAAGAGTCAGAAAGTATTTATTACCATCATATGTGACAGTGTTATATGGCCCCCATACATCAGCATGAATCAGATTAAAATAAGAACTAGTTGTGGTAGTACTACTAGAGAAAGGTAATCTTATCTGTCTAGCTAGAAGACACACAACACATTGATTCATAGTAGTGAGACTTATCATAAGAAGATGAAAATAAATTTCTAAGAACATAGGAAGACACATGACCAAGTCTTTGGTGTCATAGCCCAATATCAGTAGAACTTTGACTTAGAGTATGCAGATGCACCTGCACATCCTTATTGATCAAAAAAACACTCATAACTGCTTTATCAACATCCTCACTCTCTTATGAAAGAAGGTAGTATAAGGCATACCTTAATCTACTAATCTCCCTCACCTTCCCAGTGAAGAGATCTAGAAAAAGATAAAAATCAGGGAAAAAGAACACATAGCAACCCAACTCTCTAGTTAACTAAGCAACTGATAGAAGATTATACTTGAATTGAGGAACATGAAGAACATTGGTGATAAATCTCCTACAGGAGATAGGAGTGGAACCAATATGAGTGACTGAAGAAATATTACCATCAGGCAGATATACTTGTCTAGTTGTAGAAGGTGAGACATGATTAACATCTTTCAACATAGTAAGATCAAATACCATATGGTTTGTTGCCCCTGTGTTAATAATCCAGACTGGCATATTAGAATTTATAGTACCTATCATATTAGAAGAAGGTACTAGGGAAGGATTGGAGGTGTTCAATATGTGGATGATCTTGTCATACTGTTTCTTTGTAAATGTGCAAGTCAGGCTACTGGTGGGATAAAAGTTTACAAGAGCAGGACATCCCGAAATCACATTTATATCCTGTGGATGTATAGTGAGTGAAAGTTTGGAAGTCTCAGTAAAAGCCTGACCAGCTGAGGTAAAGTTACCATCTCCCCCTTTCTTCCTAAACTTGTAATCTGCAGGATGACCAACAACTCAATAGCAAGTTTCCTTAGTATGACCTCTACCCTTGTAAACATTACTGCAGTGGATAATACTTCTTGTAGTTGTGATAACCCCCATTATACCCTGCATTTTTATTAGAGTACAAAGCAATTAAGAAGGCCAGATCAGGTCCTAGGACACTAGAGCTAGTGGACACAACCCTGTGGCTTTCATCATTAATTAACATAGCATAAGCTTGATTAACATTTGGTAAAGGTATCATCATGAGTATCTGACTTCTAGCTTGCATATATGATTCATTAAGTCCCATGAGTAATTGATAGGGTTTTTGTCGTTGCATGTGATCAATAAAATTCTTAGATTTGGCACAATCGCAACCAGGAACTGGAATTAGAGCTTCAAGTTCATCCCATAAGTCCTTTAATTTAAAGTAATATGTGGAGATAGATGAGGTACCTTGACTAAGTGTTGAAATTTCTTTCTGAAGATTAAATGATCTACAACCATCAATTTTGTCAAACCTTTCACGGAGATCTTCCCAAACTGTGTGAGCACTCAGACTGTACACAATGCCACTAATCAGATTTGAGGCTACTGAATTCATTAACCAGGACAACACAATTGTGTTGCATTGTTCCCACTGATGCCAGTATTTCTTATCAAATTTCTCCTTCTTCTATTCTCCATCAACAATTCCAAGTTTGTTGTGGCCTAATAACATAATTTGCATTGATCGATTCCACAAGGCAAGTTTTCTGATCTTGTCAGCTAGAATGAAATGAAGGATATACCACTGGTATCAGCTGGGGCTAAGTACATAGGATGATTGACCTCAACTATGGATCCTAGCTCAATTGTAGTAGAAGCCATTGACAAACTTTACAGAGCTGAGATGAGTAGAATGAGATGAACAATTTAAGTAGAGAGAATAGGATCGATTCTGCAAACGGAATTATGAGCTCACTGGCTCTGATACCATGTTAGTTGATACACTACACAGCTCTCAACAATGGTGTTTAGAAGAAGATTCTAGAAGTAGTAGTAGGAGAAGAGAGATAGAGTAAAATGAAATGTGTAAAGTGTTTTCTATATCTTTAATGTAACAGTACATCAGTGTATATATATAGAATGTCAAAGTCAGTTAGTGCTTAACTACCACTGCCACATCAGCTAACTACTCCTAACAACTTGTATCTAACTTGAACAAATTAAGTTAAGCTATTTTTTACTAAAGCATGTATACAAACTATCAACAACTAGCTATCAGCTATGTGATCCCTGTCTCAACACATTTTACTCAGTTAAATTAGAAGCTTGATTAAATAATACAATAATGAAAAAATTACATATATACACAAGGTAACTTTACCTTATTAGATAAAATCTAATATTGAAAAAGAAATTACAACAATCCTAAAATAATTACTTAAATCCCTTAAATTCACTTTTTCTTAAATTCACTTTTTCTCTCTCATCCCTCTCATATATATCAAAATATCATATTTTGCTCCTATTTTAGTACATCGATTTTTGCTCCATATGTGTGTTCCTTTATTTATGCCTTCAATCAAGCTAATGTAGATTGATGTACACTTTCAATTCACGTAATAAAGAAAATCAAATCATTTGTTTTCCTTATTATCGTGTAGCCAATGTAATGTTATGATAACACTAATTTTTCCTTAAAATTATTATAATCTTGTAGATAATTAATGTATAAGGTGAATATTTTATATGTATAGTGTGATATTATATATTTTGGAAGATTATATTTTAGGCATAATACATAAATATGACCCTAAACTTGACATCAAATTATAACTTTGACCTTAAACTTTGGCAGTGCACAAATATGACCTTTAACTATTCAAAATCGCACAAATATGACCTCCAACCCGATGTGGCAAAACATGTGTTGTACACGCAAAACTGGGTGTCGGGCTAAAAATGGGAGCGTTCCAACAGTAAAAAAAGAGTAAAATGACTATTATGCCCTTACTAATTCATTTTTATATATTTAAATGACTTTTCACTATTATTTTTTATTATTTTCAGCTCAAAGATGAAACTATACTAATAATAAATAAAAAATGTATAGTTTTAATAAAATATTATTAAATTAATGTTATTAAAATATTATTAAATTAACGTTATTAAAATATTATTAAACTAACGTTATTAAACTAAAGTTATTAAATTAACGTTATTAAAATATTATTAAGTTAACGTTATTAAAACATTATTAAACTAACATTATTAAATTAACGTTATTAAATTAACGTTATTAAGATGAAAATTTTATTAAAATATTGTAGAAATAGTAATAGGAATAGTACGCAATGTAGAAGTAGTAGTAGTAGTAAATAATAATAATAATAATAATAATAATAATAATAATAATAACAACAACAACAACGCAAAACGGCGTCGTTTTAATTGAAACCGCGTCATCATGCCATATCAGCCCTTTTAATGACATGGCATCGTGTGATTGGATTACCTTTCCACGTTGGCGCAAGTGAAACTCACGCATGGGGGTTGCAAAACCAGAGGTCATATTTGTTCAGGTTTTGAATAATTAAAGGTCATATTTGTGCACTGTCAAAGTTTAAGGTCAAAGTTATAATTTGGTGTCAAGTAGGTCATATTTATGTATTAAGCCTATATTTTAATGTATAAGTTATAATACATCAAACATTATACATTAGTTATTTTAGAAGACTAATGTATAATATAATTCTTTTACTATATATTTCATTATGTTATACATTAAGAAGTTCTTAGTACATTTAAGAGGCATTTTATATATCATTTGGTATTGCACAATTAGAAAGTATTACTATTGTATAAGGTTACATTATACCTTCTGATAAAGATACAAAAGTATACATTTTTAATGTTAATATTTAAATGTATAGTATGACATTATACATTACTGCAGATTATTTTTTAAATGTATAATATGCCCACATACATGTGCAACTGTTGTATAATGTTATCTTTAATATGTATCAGGTTGCTGCTGTCTTTTTCTCTCTTAGTTTGGGTCTGCTTTTGTTTTTTCAGGGCATGAAATACCGTATTGACAAATCCCAAAAATTATTTCTTCAACTCCATGTAAACTCTCACTCCATTGTCATTCCTTATGATAATTGGAGAAGAATTACCTTTAACAATGTATTTTACTTCAATTTTTTAACGAACTTCGTCAATATTCAATTCCATCGCGATCGTAGCAATCAATTTCAAGAAGATTTTACTTTCCGAAACAATGATTGAGTCACTTTTATTGGATTGATAAATAATTTTCGACTCCCAAATACCCAAATGACGCAACAATATGGGAATGTTCATATTGATATTTTTGAGAATTGAAGAAAGCAGTTGATGACCCTTTTTTTTCAGAACATAATTCAACAAAGAAGAAAATTTACTGTGATGTTTTAGAATTTTTTTGAATTTGAATTTCAATTACTATATTTAGTCATACACCATATAATGATAGGTAATTAATGATGTTATTTAAGGAAGAGAAAGATAGTAAAAAGTTTCTATTTCCATAAATATAGGTTAATCAGTTAGTCATACATTCCAGTAATGTATGAGGGACAACCTAATGTATAAGTATGTTTTTTAATTTCGGGAGAGAGAAAGATAGTCGGAATTTTAAGTAATTACTTTCACTAGAGAGGGATTTATGTGGTTTATACTTAAATAATAGAAGTGAATAGTTTATCTCAAGTTTTATTTCAATTGTAACAATTTCATTTGATTTTGAGTCAATTAGGTCATACTTTAAATTTAAATTAGCCAGATTGGTAAAGCTAAAAAGCCTCCATTGCTTAACTTCACATAGTAATAATACTATTATTTATAAAAGCAAAGACTAATTTTAATTAATAAGATGTTAGTCATTTGTTTGCAATGCATACCTTGTGAAAACTTTATTTATTAATATGAAGATTTGATAAAAAGTTATAAAATAGTTTTAATAAAAAAGTAGATAATTCTTTTTTTAATTTAAATTTGTATTTTTCATATTTTACAATCTTTAATATTATTTTAAGTGAAATTAAAATCATAAAATTATATTAAATTTTTTGGGTTCTCAAATTTTTAGACACCTAAATAAAAGTTTTACTAGTCTTACGTTTGAGTCACTCCTGAGGTCAAATATGATATTTATGTTTATATATTGCATATTAAGTCCTCTTAGCGCAATCAAAACTTTGTTTCAACCCCCACCCTTAAAAAGAACACTAGTTTTCTCACTAATTATTGATTGAATTTAAAATGTTAGTAGATGAAATCTAACGTTAGTTTTTACTGATGTCTACATATTTGGCCATATAAAAATCAGCATCCTCAAAATATATAATTGACAAGTGAATCTTGGTTTCTTCTTTTTCAAGTCATTTTTCTTCCTAGCAGTATAATTTGCTTTTCAAATCTTAACATTTCGTACATGCACAACCATGTTGTGGGTTACAAAAATGATTTTTACAAAAAACTGGACATATGCCTTCACAATCTTTGTCGGCATCGCAAGGTAATTTGTATTTGATCTGCACATCTCCACTCATGTATTCAGTTGATGTTGATCCCCTTGAGGTCCCCATCACCTTCACCTTTGAAATAAGTGGTGAACCTATAGAAGAATATACCAGTTTATAATCAAAATTTTGCTAAAACAAAAAGCACAACTACTTAATAAAAGAAGAAGATAATTACCAAATGAAATCAGGAAAATGATGCAAAAGAAAGCCAAATTGATTGATGTCTTGGCCATTTTGTGAGTGAGTGTTTTGAAGTTTTACTTTGCAACCTGAAGATAAATCATTTGTGTATATATAGTGCATGAATCTTGATTTTCTTAATTTGGCATATTGACTATTTCATGGTATTGGCAAGTTGACTATGTTATCAGATTACATCTAGTCCTCCACAATTTGAATTTTTGGTAGGAATTAAATGAAAATACTATACTCCTTTTTAATTGCTCTTATTCTATTTTGGAGTCAAAACATACAAATTTTGATTAATATTTTAAAATATATTTCTTAATCAAAGTTAAAAAAAAATTGCAATTTATAGTACTTTTCAATGTTGCCTTTGAATGTCTAAATTATAATTTAAAAAATTAAATCAATCCAATCTAATTTAGCTTTAAAACTTATTCAAATTGACTTACGAAAAATGAAGAGAATAATTAAAGAAGAAAGGAGGGAGTAGTACAAAAGTATGGTCCCAACTGGTTGAACTGAATCTGGATGGATCAGAATGGACTGAGTTAATAACCCGTCCAAAAGTTACTTCGATCAGAAATAGATTAAAATGTGGGTCATAATCTAACTCGTTCACTTTTAATTTTTTTGTTTATTTCTTTTTAAATAAATTTGAGGTGTCTAATAAACCTATTTTTTCTTTATTATAACTATATATATATATATATCAAACAAATAAAAAAAATTTGAACACAACGTAAGTTGTACATATTTATAGTGCACATATTTATGGTGTGTGAGACAGCCATGTTATAAAAAACATATTGGCCAGTTCTTGAATGTGTGATCAGATCAAATGTGACCCTAGACAGATTTGCACTTTTGGTAAAGAACTAAAATGGATAAATAAACATTTTGTATAATGTTGTATATCGAGTTTTTTAACATTGCTTTAGAAAAATTGTGGGGTGTGCGAAACTTAAAAACTTAGCTACCAAATGTAATATACTATATTGAATATAGAGTTGCTTGCGGGTTGTACTTATATGCATTTATGCCAAATTGAAATTTCTCTGCTCTTAATTAAAGATTTTGAATTAAAATTCAACAATTGAAAATTTTTCTGATCGAGAACGTGATTCCCTCTTAAATGAATTCTACGAGGCTAAAATCCGATTTCATAGAGAGAACTTTTTGGTGTTTTTTAGATTGAAGAGTCAAAAATACACCTAAAATATTCCGATTATTTAGAGTTTCATACCAGAACTATTATTTGAGCAAGTTTCCTACCTAAACTATTTATCAAAACATACTTCAACTATCAATTGCTCACTTTTCCTACCTGAACGTTAGTGATATTTAAGGTGGAAAAGGAACAACAAAGTGTTGAGGTGTGTTTTGATAAATATATTTGGTGATTAGTCATGTACCAAACTCACACACTAGAATGAAATTCAAAACAACAGAATACTCTCACTAACTTTTTTGCTAAGGAGAAAGGTAATTGTGGTAACACAACAAAAGCTAGAGAAGAAAATATAAGACCATAATATATAGCCTTATCCACGTATACCCATAACCATTCAAAATATGGATAATAAAGTTAGAAAACAGAGAGTAAACAAGCACAACACAACTCAACAACAATGGCAGATTCATTAACACTCTCACTACTATCAAATGTTCCAGTTCCAAATCCAGTACTTTCAACAAAATCTCAACTCAAATGTAGTGTTCTTTTTCGACAAAATCCATGTTCTATTTCGTCGAAAATTGGTATGAAATGTGTTGGATATAGATCATCAACAAGATTGTATGCAGGGTTAACGGATATAGAACCAGATATTAATGAAGATCCTGTTGATCGATGGAGAACTAATGGCATTGACATTGTAATCTTTTCTTTCTTTATTCCTCTTTCATTTATCTGTATCGTCGATCATGAAAATAGCCTCATGCAAAAAAGCAAGTTAATTTTGCATACAATAGACCCTTGTGGTCCAGCATAGTTTTAGTGCATCCAGTTGCAATTTATTTTTACAAAATTTGGAGATAGGCATGTTATTTTAAATAACTATAGTGTTCGAGCATAGATACTTAAGCTGTTCTTTCCGCTCAAGTTAGGATAGATCGCGTAAAAAAAATATTTGTAGTGGAGATTTGGAGTTAACAATTCTCAACTTATTTCATTGACGACTACTTTACTTTGGATATAGACATGTTAACAAAGAAATGGTTTTTGATTTATTGCAGGAAGATTTTGTGTTTGGAAAGTACGATGATCATCATACCTATTTTGAGAGCGAAGATAAATGTACATAATGAATGATATATGGGGTTCTATTTTTCTTTTTTTCTATTTTGTTCTTTCGATTTGTAATTTTGATAAGCAAAAAGGTCTAAATTTGCTTATGATTATCTGAATTGAATCAACTTTGCCATCTGTGTGAATTTTTTAGAGGCTTTACTCTTTAGTATGATAAGAGACTTTGATCTAGCTGATAAATTAGTCCTATCATATCCGAAAGTTCAATCCATAATTATGCACTTGCATTTTCAGCAACATTTTGGGAATCTATAGCTGAAGATTATGCAGCTGTTGCACCCCCAAACGGATTTCAAGGTAAATACCAAATTACTAACCATATGATCATTCAGACAGAATTTTTACTAAGGGGATTCAACATCTTACACGTAAAAGATAATTTGATCTTATCAGCATCTGTTTTTTTTGTTAGTCATGCTGTTTAAATGACAAAATTCACCTTGTTTTCTGATGTTTCACAATAGGTATTATTTCATGGCTATTTCTTCCAGCAATTGCTGCTGGAATGTACTTCAATGTTCCAGTAAGTTGATGGAAAATCCACAGTTGTGCATATTTCAAGACTCGAAAAACACCCTTTTTCCAGCTAACTAAAGTCTTGTATTTGCACTTCTTTACATGTAGGGGGAGTATTTGTACATTGGAGCAGCTGTGTTTACTGTTGTGTTTTGCATTATTGAGATGGACAAACCAAGTGAAGCCCACAATTTTGAGCCTCAAATATACAATATGGAGAGAGGCGCTCGAGACAAGTTAATATCGGATTATAACACCATGGACATTTGGGAATTCAATGAGAAATATGGCGATTTATGGGATTTCACTGTTAAGAAGGACGATATTATGAAAAGATAGAGGAAAAATGAAGTGAATTGTGTTCTGAATCATCGACATCCTAGTTGTATAACTAAAGGTATATATTCCCTTTTTCGTATTTTGTTATGCTGGAATTGGAACTATTGCAAAGATAGGATTGGATAAGGATGTTTTTAGTGTCATCGATTACTCGGAGATGCAAATGTGCTAGTGTTTGCTTGGCTTGTACAGTTCAAGAATTGGAAGTGCAGGGTGTTTGGCATAGCTTATTAAGGAACTGGGAAGTTTCTAATGTGTATGATTCAAATGCAATAATAATGCCAACTTTCTAATTGGATTTCCAAATGTTCAAGGACAAGGTATAAGTACTAGGAAAGTAGCTAGATTCATGTATAACAGAAATGGTGGCTGTAAACAAGGCTTATGAAAAATGTCTACTATAATTTCCAAGCACCATGGTGGTTATGTTTTCATAACATTCTTGTGTATCTGAAACACCTGCAATAGTGTCCTTACCTTATATTCCTAGAACTTAGAAAGAATACCTAGTATTGTACAAGTGCTATCCTTCACTTCGTTATTTCTCTCTCTATATTCCTTTGGACTGTTTTTTCGCTTGAGCTGAGGGTCTATTGGAAACAACTTCTCCACCTCCAAGGTAAGGGCAAGGTCTGCGTACAGCCACTCTTCCCTCTCCAGACCCCACTTTATGGGATTATACTTATAGTTATTGTATATGTGCTACCCCTTTATCATCAGTTATGTATCTTTCTCATGTCGTGTTGATGATTAATGAATTGGTTTTGTCATGGAAAAAGAACTAGGACAAAAGATAGGGGTGCAAAAATTCTAATGCTTGCATGTAGGGGTAGGCATGCTATGGTATGGTATGGTACGGTATTCGAAACTTTGGTATGGTAATTTCGGTATTCGTTTTTTAAAAATATTATACCATTACCATACTATATTAATTTGGTATGGTTCGGTATTTTGACGTTTGGTTTTAGTATTTTGCGGTATGGTAATCGGTAATCATAGTTTGTTAACTTTGACAATATATACTCGTATACTATAGTATTATTACTTCGACTTTTCAAAAGCATGTCTTAATTGTATCATAAAAATGCATTACACATGTAGAAAATTGAAAAAGAAGTACAAACAATTCCTTTTATTAGTCAATTACACCAAAAAGACATTTCAATCAAGATAGAGTAGCGAAAGTTTTAAAGTCTAAAATCTTTATATTAATACTAAGTATTTTTTTTTTTTTGTGTATATATATATATATGTATAAAAGTTACTTATGTAACTATATATACTTCGGTATGGTATTCGGTATTTCGGTATATCATTTGTAAATACCGTATACCATACCATATACCAAAAAAATTTAAAATGTTTACCATATACCATAATACCAAAAATCATGGTATCAAAAATTTTGATTCGATATGATAATTCGATATATACCATACCATGTCCACCCCTACTTGCATGCAGTGACAGAGCCAGGAATATTATAAGGTGTGTCACAATATAAAAAAAATTAAACACACTGAAAAAATAAGGGGAATTGACGTATAGTGTATACATAAAACTAAAATTCTGACATAGCTAAACAATGTAATTTGGGGATAAGTGGGGTCATCTGACACTCCTACGCATAAGGTGGCTCCGTCACTGCTTGCAATCCTTGGAGAATTTTAAAAATGAAAAGTTCTCTGTGGTTGTTATCAGTGGCTTTATCATGAAAGTTTGATTGCAATTAACTTAGATGATTGGAGTGAAAGAAGCTTGTGAATAAGGTCTTTTATCTTTATGTGTCAGGTTTTTTAGTATTTTTTTATGAATCTGATTTTGGTTCAGAACATCTTGGTGGTGAACTTTCTTGCATTCCATATATAAAAACTTACAATTTGTTTGAGATATTCATTGGAATCTCTCTGAATATACTAGTGATTCTGCAAAACCTACATGGTTGTAGTTACTGTTGCAGCATATATTTTAGGCATAAATACGTAAACGGACACTTAACTTGGTCTCACCTAACAAGTTAGCACTCCAATTTCGACTATGCACATCTAGACACCTCAACTCGTCTTCACTGTGTTAGTTGAGCACTCTAACTTAGAAAATGATCATCTAGACACCCCCAAAATTTATGTGTCACGTTAGTGTCGAGTGTCCACGAGACACAATAGGGACGAGTTGGAGTATTTAGTTGTCAGTTGAGACCAAGTTGAAATGTATAGATGTGCACTCTCAAAGTTAGAGTGCATTTTGTCAGCTAAGACCAAGTTTGAATGTTTGTTTATACATTATGCCTAAATTTTAATGTCCAATTGTGTTAGTTTCACCACTAGAAAGTGGAGAATGATGAGGGATCACTAAGGGCAGAGGTGGATGTAGCCATCATGTAGCTAGTTGTAAGAGGGTGCAAATACACCTGCTGCATTAGCATTTAGCTCTAACAGTCTAACTATGTACTTATAGTTAATCATTTCTCAAAAGACATACGTACTACTTATATTAAATTTCAACCCATTGTCATGATAGAGCAGTGGATGCAGTGTTACTTCGCATTTACAAATTCTGAATTTGCCTATGTTAACGATAGTTAAAGGGCAAAAGTACAGAAAAACAACTTGAGGGCCCCTTATTTATGATATAGTTTAACCACCTCAGAATCAATTTCCTGCAGGTCTAAGGGTAAAAGTCCCTCGATTTAAAGTTTCAAACTTTAGATATACGGGTCCGAAATTCACAGTTGAACTCTGGAAAGAAATTGATATGAAAAAAACTACAGCTACTGATAAAATTGGGGCTAGGTAAAAGGGTGGTAGTTGAAACTTTGGGGAGGATGCAATAGAAATGATGGCATACTCCGTGACTTATGAAGTTACGTCCAATCATAGCAAAGGTAACACATGCACAAAGTGAATAAAATTGTGACTAGGTAAAAGGGAGGAATTTGAAAATTTGGGGAGGATGCAATAGAAATGATGGCATACTCAGTGACTTATGAGGTTACCAATCATAGCAAAGGTAACACATGCACAAAGTGAAGCTTTGATATATATATATATATATATATATATACTAGTTTAGGTTGCACGTGTATGATAACTCATGTACTATATGATTTTATAAAATATGTTATAAGATAATGATTTGAAGAAATAATTATACGTGAAAAATAAATTACCTGTTTATGTGATTTTTTATTGTGAATCATAAGATGTTTGGATATCATCCAAATCTACTTGAATGAAACAAAAAGTTTAATTGCTTAATTATCTTCAAGACAAAATTCGTAAAAACTTATTATTTAATTTTTTTCCCTTTTCCATGTTTTTCCTCAAAAGGGAGAAATAGTTTGTAGCTCGTTTTCAAAAAAACAGAAAGAATTTTTTATGTCCTTTACATATAAGAGATCTTTATTTGTACACATGATGTTTGAAAATGTCATTTTCTTATATTCAATTTGTATGTGTGACAAAAAATAAACCATCGAGAACATAAAGTACTAACTCTATTTCAATTTATGCGATACATTTTTCTTTTAAGTCAGTTCCAAAAAAGAAAGACAGATTTAACTTTAAAATACCCGTTTTCTCTTAATAAGATGATTTATAATCCCACAAACATCTATAAATTGTTATAGAGAACAATGTTTAATTTTTTTCTTAAACAGTGTGTCAAGTCAAACAACAATATATAAATCGAAAAGAAAGCATGTAACAACCAATTAATCGTCCACTCTTAGCAGCAACATAAAAAGTAATCTCACGACTCACGTCCCTCCTCATTTTACTGTCATAATAAATTTTCCAAGTCATTCTATCAAACAGCTTCTACCCTTTGAGAAACCCATTCATTATGAGATTTTGACTTCTATAACTCCTTAACAATCAATTTAAATAGTTGACATCAAATATACACCTTTATCCAAAGTTTTATTAGCATCTATAAATACTTAGTTATTATGAATTATGAATATAAAGGAGTTCAAAACTGACCAATGAGCACCAAATTTTTTTGTTCATATTTTAGCTTCTTCTCAAGCAAAAGTTTCAATAATTGTTATACAATACCTGCACCTGCACACAAATCGTGAAAAACAGAAATTTTAAATTTCATTACCTTCAAACTTCATATACAATTTCCCATCCTTGTTCTCTCCCAAACACTAATATGGTCTCTATAAGTGTACTGCTGGTAGCAACAATCTATAAACTTAGTTGTTAGAGAACTTTTTTCAGTCTTGACGGTTGGCAAATATAGTAAGTAAAATTAACGTCTAATAGTTGATTCAATAGACAATTCACTTTTACAACTGTGAAACTTCTCTAATAGACACAAGATTGTAATTACTACTGTTTTACAATCAATTCAGAAACTTTAATAACATAGTATGCTAAACTTGTATAGCACTTTTATATATTTCGATCGTTAAAAATGATGTGGATTAATGTATTTGAAAGTGTAGTTTCTTATTTTGTTACTGATTTTTTTGAATAAAGGTTAGCCAAGAATATTTATAAAGAATATTACGTGTTAGAAAAGACAACTATAGAAATGAATAAAAGTGATAAATTATATCAATAATAAAATCACAATTCTTCTTCTTTCATATATCAATATGATTACGTCATTTGCAGAAATCTTAATGTGAAAGCATTGCACTAAAACAACATCTACAAACCACACTTGGAAAAGATACATATCATACACAAATATTTTAATAAAAATCATACGATAACTCTGTCAACACACGCACATATAGTCATTCAACGCAAAGATTACCATCCAATACATAACAATTCTAGGGGTCGTATGTTTGGGAAACAAGTTTTTTCGGGATTATCTATTCCGGGATTAGTTATCCAGCCAAACATGGGATAAGCTCATCTTAAAATTAATCCTAGGATTAGTTATTCATTATTCCTCCTACCAAACGATCCCTTATAGTTCATAACTATAGAATAAATATCAAGCAGAATATCACGGTATGAGAACAACAATTGTTGCTTTTTGGTAATTTACATTACATGATTTATAATTTTCACTATAGATGAATCAATTTCCGAAAGAAGAAATTGTAAAAAAAAAAAATCATAAATGTACAACTTTTAAAAATATTTACATCACTTAGTCCAATATATATATACAATGTCGTACAACATTATTCATGAGGGAAAACCACTATATATAATGTATATACCTTATATAAAGTGATTAATAATGTATAAAAGGTGTTTATACATAAATATGAGTTAAATCGTGCACTTATACACAAAATATATATTACGTAGCGTAAATATTTTGAAGAATAGATAAAGTAATTCTTCAAAAATGATAAAGATCAAAAGCATGCACTTAATTCATAACGCCGCAAACTATTCATCTTTTTAATCCAAGAAGAATAATTAAATCATATTATGTGTTTTATCATCATTAATTCATGGCCTATAAATT
Organism: Capsicum annuum; assembly: GCF_002878395.1. NCBI lineage: Eukaryota > Viridiplantae > Streptophyta > Magnoliopsida > Solanales > Solanaceae > Capsicum > Capsicum annuum. The sequence continues at coordinate 17,503,621 of NC_061113.1, read as the reverse complement.
GATATTTGTGATTAGTATTGAATATTTATAGCAGCAGGTAGAGAAGTTATTCACTGGCATAAATTCCCTTCCATTTTAGAAATCATTCCAAAAAAGTTAAAAAATCTATATCTCAAATAAAAAAAATCACCTGAAAATTGATAATTACTAACACTTGTCATAAAAAAAGGTTGTAAAAATAAAAAATATTATAAACAAAACAAAACTTACAAATCATATGGCAGATGGCTAATATAGATGGTATAAATGGTGGCAGTGTAAAAATGCTAATATCAAATACACAAGAGAGAGAAGTTGATAAATGATGATCCAATTGGTGCAACTACGACATTTAGAGAGATCATACGGCAGATGGCTAAAGACATGACTATTGAACTTTGTGTTTTTGTTGTTTCTTTTGCGGCAATTTTTTTTTTTTAGTAAATAATATATAGATTTTTTGGAGGGGTATTTTAGTAATTTCACTTTAAAATTTAGGGAGTTCATGCTTTTAAGGTAGTATAGATATAGATATAAATATAGATATAGATATATATTATTTTTTTATAACCGCAGTGTACGATTCAGCTTATACGCACATCAATTAATTTCGCGGAACAACTTTCATCAGCAATAGATATCAGATAACTATGCCGACCAATGCTAGAATAGATGGAAAGAAATCATCTAATATTTATCTTTGCTTAATATTAAACCAAAAACCTCCTGACGCTCTAATTCATTTTATTAATCGATAGGGCACCCTCAAGAAAAGCTTCTATTGGATCAGAAATTTATGAGGTTCAACTAACCTATGATCATTTTTCCAGCATGTGGGCTCCTTGTTTATTTAGTGCTTTTTGATATTTAACTCGAGACTAAAATAAGATAGTGTATGACTTGTTCAAATGGACTTGGTCAAAGACCACTTTCACAAAGACAGCAGTGAATAACATGTAGTGTCATCTTGCATGCGCGGAGCTAGTATGGGTTCAACAGAATTTAATAATTTATGTTTAAATTTTATATATTTATTGAGAAACTTATTGAATATATACATATAAGAAATTTTAAATTCATCTCTCAAGTTTGATATTAAGACCAATAATTTTGAGGCTTTAAGTTCTAATTTACCGCTTATTTTGTGGAGTTTATGAGACGAATGGAAAATTCAAATATTTTGTGCATACTTTAAAAATAAAAAAAAACGAATATTAATTTGCCATTGTTTGATGGCAAAGGTCATTGTAATGACCGCTCCTATACACCAAGGTCCTATTGGCTTTCCATAGTCAATTTTAAAAGTCGTGGTCTTCCTATATAAATGCAAAGTCTATCATAAATCAAAGTGAAACACGACAATTCTCTCAATAGGGTCCTTTAAAGCAATAGAAATTGGGCATTAGGACTCTACACCAAAGTGGACGTTTGATAATATGATTCTTTGGCATATTAAAAAAAGGGAAAAGGGTTAAAAATACCTTTCAACTTTAAGAAATTGATCAGTTTTATCCCCTGTCATACTATCAGGCCAAATATATCCTCACCGTTGACAAAGTTGTCATTTATACCCCTAAAATGGATGAAAAAATTCAAATCAATTAAAATTATTCGATTTTAGAAAAAAAAAAAAAACACCCAACTTCAATTTAACCCTCTCCGATCCGAACTATTTAACTTGCAACCCAAACAAATGAAGATAACATTTCATCTGATTCTATCAAATTAACTTCATCCTCCATTATCATAGATATAACAGAAAATTAAATTAAGCATCGAAATCAAGAACCTGCATAAAAGATGAAGTGGAGGAATTATTAACATTAAAAAAAGGGACTTTGCTCCAATTATTAATAAGCTAAAAAGGAATAATAACAAAACAGGAAAGGGTTCTATCCATATTAGAGCATATGGGAAAAAGAAGATAAAAAATTGTCAACCAAAATGACATCGATACAGGCATTCACCCAATAGAAACATAATCTTACACGAATCAAGAATCAATTAAGCAGGGGGTCATCTAGCAGGGGTTCATCTACCATTAAAAGAGGTTTAACAGAAATGTATGCTTTCATTGTTCTTTTTAAATTTTGATTTAATTTATCTGGCCCCGCCATGACAGCATTAACACAGTTGAACCAGTTAACTGGTTTTGTAGATACACTGTAAAGTCTGACAGTTGATTTGCACGACCAGAGTTGGTCATTCGGTGGCACCGCGATACAATTGATGCGTTCAAGTTCAAAGAAATGTAAAAAGATAGAAAGTGGAGAGAAAAAAGAAGATGAAGGACCAGAGATTAGAGAAAAGGGGAGAGGAACAACAAGAACACAATTGCATTGGGGGGTTGTTTGGGTTGTAAGTTAGATGGGTTGGATCGGAGCAGGTCAAATTGGGATTGGGTGGGTTTTTTTTTCAAAATTGGATAATTTTAGTTGATTTGGTTTTTCCATCCATTTTAGGGGTATAGATGACAACTTTGTTAATGGTGAGAGTGTATTTGGCCTGATAGTATGACAGAGGGTAAAGTTGGCCAATTTCTTAAAGTTGAGGGATATTTTTAAGGGGATCTTTCAGATATAGCAACACGTTGCTGTAAAATTCACCTTTAATAGCTATATTTTACATAATTACCATTTATAGACGTTGTATTCAGTTTGCGCCCGCTGTATTCGGTTTTATCAGTAGTTTGTGTTGGGTTCAATTGGTGTGAATGGAAAATGGATGGACACAACCTTTTATGAAAAGACATATTATTTTGGAGAATGAGTGACTGTTCAGATAGTTGTGTCTGTTCAGAAAAAGACACAATGTTTCGAATGAACAAATATGACTCTTCCAACGGATACATCTTTTCGGATGAACCATTGCCACCTTTCGGAAGGGGTATTTGATAGCTATATAAACCTGCATTTATCCATAAGTTTTGGTATGAATTTTTTTTTTTGAAATACAAACTCTTCTTGTCTTCAAAACATTCCTTGTGACCAATCAAATTGTTGAGTGAGTTCGACGAATCTAATTATTTGAGGTACCACTATAGTTGGATTGAAAGTCATTTTATCATGGGAGGAAGATTCCAAAATCTCGGGTACAGTGAGGGGAATTATTACTTAAGGACACTCCGTGAAGTCGGGGGACTTAGCTTTACATTTCTGTTTCATCTTAATTTCTGAAAAAATAAAACACACTTCTTAGAAATATCACTTTGACCTTATGTTGAGGGTGTTGTTGTACTTCTTAGTGTTCTTGTTTTAAACTTGAAATAGTCTTGAAGTTATTGTGTTAAATTAGAGATTTTGTACCCAAAAACGTTGAAAAAACAACAATCTTAAGGAAATAATTATTTCAGAATCTATATAGCTTATTTTTGGAAATTAAAGCTGTAAGCTTTCTACTGCGTTTGAACTTAACTAGTGATTTGAAGACATAAAATCTTCATCACAAGTTAAAGATCACTCGATTGACGATTGAAAGTCATAAAAACTCCATCGTTAAACTAGAAACAAGAATTGTTTAAAGTTGTTGCAACTTTGTAATAAGTATTTCGATATACTAAAGGTACTGTCTTATTGTGACAGAAAAATGATGACCGATAGTCAAATGCATGATGCTGGAACAACTATGGCGGCAACTAGTATTGCCACGATGAGTCGTACTAATACTCCATAAGCTATGGAACCGGCGGAGAAACCCGGAAAGTTTGCGGGTATTGACTTTAAGAGATGGTAGTAGAAAATATTCTCCTACCTCAAAACTTTCTTTCTTCAAAGGTTCACGGTTGAGGAAGCTCCGGAGTTGCCCAAGGGAACCCTTGAAAAAAAACGTTTCATGATTATGGAGGCTTGGAAGCACTCAGATTTCTTTTACAAGAATTATATTTTGAGTGGTCTTCAAGATGACCTTTACAATGTATATAGCGGAACCAAGACTGCAAAAAAGTTATGGGGAGCGCTAGAGTGGAAGTACAAGACGGAGGATGCCGGAACTAAAAAGTTCTTTGTTGCACGATTCCTAGAGTATAGAATCGTAGACAAAAAGTCTATTGTTTTCCAAGTGCAGAAACTGCAAGTGATCATCCATGATCTCCTAGCAGAAGGCTTGATTGTGAATGAAGCGTTTCAAGTAGCAACAATAATAGAAAAGCTACCACCTTTGTGGAAAGACTTCAAGAACTATTTGAAATACAAACGTAAGGAGATGTCAGTTGAAGATCTGATTGTATGAATGCGTATTAAAGAAGATAATAAGGCTGCGGAAAGAAGGTCAAAAGGCAATTCTACAATCAATGGAAAAAACATTGTAGAATATGACCAAAACAACTCAAAAAAAAAAACTGAAAATGAAAGCAATCAACCCAAGAAGAAATTCAAGGGAAAGTGCTTCAACTGTGGCAATATTGGCCACAATTCTAAGGATTGTCGTGCCCTGAAGAAAGGAAAGAAGAAGAACCAAGCAAATTTGGCTAAGTCTTAGAAAGAAACGAATGATCTGTGTGTTATGCTTTCCAAATGCAATATGGTAGGAAATCCTCGTGAATGGTGGATGGATTCTGGTGCTACCCGTCATGTTTGTGCTAACAAGGAGTTGTTTTTGATGTTCACTCCGGCTCAAGTAGAAGAAAAGATCTACATGGCAAACTCCGCTACTGCAAAAGTGGGAGGAACAGAAAAAGTGTGCTTGAAGATGACTTCTGACAAAGTGTTGACACTTAACAATGTCTTGTATGTTCCGGAGTTACGGAAGAACTTGATTTCAGTTTTACTTCTAGACAAAAATGGATTCAAATGTGTAACTGTTTTCAAAAAAGTTGTAATTAGCAAAGGAGAAGTGTATGTAGGAAAAGGCTATCTCACTGAGGGCCTATATAAGATGAATGTAATACTATTGAAATCAATAAAATTTCTGCTTCTTCTTACTTGCTTGAGTCTTATGATTTATGGCATGAATGGTTAGGCCATGTTAATTACAAAATATTACGAAAACTGATTAACTTAGAAATTTTATCAAACTTTGAGTGCAATAAATCAAAATGTCAAATGTGTGTGGAATTAAAGTATGCAAAGCATCCTTATAAGTCTATTAAAAGGAATTACAATCCCTTAGACTTAATACACACTGATATTTGTGATATGAAGTCAACACCATCACGTGGGGGAAAAAAGTATTTCATAACTTTTATTGACGATTGCACTAGTTATTGTTATGTCTACTTGCTAAATAGTAAGAATAAAACAATAGATGCATTTAGGCAATACAAAACTGAAGTTGAAAATCAGTTAGAGAAAAAGATCAAAAATGTAAGAAGTGATAGGGGCGGAGAATATGAATCTCTCTTCACCGAAATATGTGTAAAAAATAGAATTGTCCATCAAACTACGACCCCATATTCACCTCAATCTAATGGAATTGCGGAAAGAAAAAACCAAACTTTGAAGAAAATGATGAATGTCTCACTTATAAGTTCAGGTTTACCGCAAAGCTTGTGGGGGGAGGCTATCCTTACAGCCAATCGAATACTCAATAAAGCTTCTCATAGTAAGACACAATCAATTCGATATGAAAAATAGAAAGAAAGGAAACCCAACTTGAAATACTTCAAAGTGTTGGGGTGTCTAGCGAAGGTCCAAGTTCCTATGCCAAAAAGAGTTAAGATAAGACCTAAGACAGTGGACTGTGTGTTCATAGGATATGCTAAAAGTATTAAAGCATGTCAGTTTTTGGTTCATAAATTTGAACATCCAGATATTAATGAAAATACGGTAATTGAATCAGATAACGCTGAATTCTTTGAAAATATTTATCCGTATAAAAATAGACATGAACAGTCTATTGGAGGGTCTAAATGACCTCGAGATGAACTAAGTGAGAATGTACATAATGATGAGAATCCAAGACGTAGTACACGTCAAAGAACGTCAACTTCGTTTGGATCGAATTTTATAACATTTCTCTTAGAAAATGAGCCTCAAACATTTTCGAAAGCAATAGCGTCTTCAGACTCATCCTTTTGGAAAGAGACAGTCGATAGTGAGATTGATTCAATCTTAAGCAACCATACGTAGAAATTTATTGATCTTCCTCCAGGAAACAAACCTTTAAGATCTAAATGGATCTTCAAAAGGAAAATGAAAGCGGATAGTACTATTGATAAATATAAGACAAGACTTGTAGTAAAAGACTTCAAACAAAAAGAAGGCCTTGATTACTTTGATACGTACTCGTCGGTAATAAGGATATCGTCAATTCGAATGTTAATTGCCATGGCGGCAGTATATGGTCTTGAACCTCATCAAATAGATGTGAAAACCGCATTTCTAAATGGAGAATTGGAGGAAGAAATTTACATGGAACAGTCAAAGGATTTTGTGGTTCCAGAAAAAGAAAATAAGGTGTGTAAACTTGTTAAGTCACTTTATGGACTAAAACAAGCACCTAAGCAATGGCATGCAAAGTTTGACCAAACCATGTTGACAAACGAATTCAAAATTAATGAATGTTATAAATGTGTTTATATTAAAGACACTCCAAGTCACCAAGTCATTGTGTGTTTATATGTGGATGATATGTTGATTATCAGTAGAGACATTTCAGACATAAATGCAACGAAATGAATGCTCGAAAGCAAGTTCGATATGAAAGACCTTGGAGTTGCGGATGTGATCTTAGGGATAAAAATCCATAGAACTCCACAAGGGTTGGCATTGTCACAGTCTCATTACATCGAAAAGGTACTTGATAAATTCAAGTATATAGAATTTGGTATTGCCAAGACTCCATTGGATGTGAGCTTTGCACTTCGAAAGAATGGAGGTGAAAGTGACTCACAATTGGAATAGGCAAGAGTCTTGGGATGTTTAATGTATATAATGAACTATACACAACCAGACATAGCATGTTATTAGTAAGTTGAGTCGGTACACAAGTAATCCTAATAAAACTCATTGGATGGCAATGAAAAGAGTTTTGGGGCATCTTAAATACACTCAAGACTACACTTTGCATTATAATAAATATCCTGCGGTACTTGAAGGATATAGTGATGCAAATTGGATCACCGGATCGAACAACGTAAAATTCATGAGTGGATATGTATTTACTATCGGTGGAGGAGCGGTCTATTGAAAATCATCCAAACAAACTTGTATTGCTCACTCTACAATGGAATCTGAATTTATCGCATTAGATAAAGCCGGTGAAGAAGCAGTATGACTCAAGAATTTCTTGGAAGATATTCCTTATTGGCCCAAACCAGTGGCACCAATATGTATAAACCGTGATAGCCAAGCGGCGATAGGTAGATCAAGGAGCATGATGTACAACGGTAAATCTCGTCACATAAGACGAAGACATAATACCGTTAGATAATGGGTTTAAGGCCTAGGATAAGTCAGCATGACGGTAACTCTACCTAGCAAACTGGAGATCCCAAGAGCTAGGTTCAAGGAGATCAAACAAAGTTGTGTCTGATAGGCTCAACGTTGTCAATATACCCCAATCCATTCTCATGATATAGACAATGTTTAGTAAATAAGGATAAGACTTAAGGTGAAAAGTCTTTTAATGATTATCTAAATTTGGCAGATTTGACCAAATATTTTAATCTATAGGATTGAACGTTTAGAAATCACCTATGTGAGGGAGAAGTGGAAGCCGCTTCAAGGAGAATGTTAGTAAAGGCCTATTCTCTAAGCTCTCAAAAAATCAGGACGTGTTCATGGCTGAAAAGAACAAAACCGTGAGAACCATAAACGGTAAAAGGCCAGTTGTATGACGTGTGTTGTCTATGTGTACACTAAAGCTCGAAGATTCAAAGATATCAAATCTACCGATTGACCGAGTGCATCCGATACATGTTCACTACGAAAATTTCAAAGGAAAACCCACTTATCTTAATGCAATTAGTCTTTGCTTGATGATCAAATATTTTTCCGTAAAGTTTTACAAAGAATAGTCATTCCCCATTCATGTAGGGGGTTGTTGGATTCAATTGACGTGAATGAAAAATGGAGGGACACAACCTTTTATGAAAAGACATTTCATTTTGGAAAAGGAGTGACTGTTCAGATAGTTGTGTCTGTTCAAAAAAAGACACAATGTTTCGAATGAACAGATATGACTCTTCCAATGGATACATCTTTTCGGATGAACCACTGCCACCTTTCGGAAGGGGCATTTGATAGCTATATAAACCTGCATTTATCCACAAGTTTTGGTATGAATTTTTTTTTGAAATACAAACTCTTCTTGTCTTCAAAACATTCCTTGTGACCAATCAAATCGTTGAGTGAGTTTGACGAATCTAATTATTTGAGGTACCACTATAGTTGGATTGAAAGTCATTTTATCATGGGAGGAAGATTCCAAAACCTCGGGTACAGTGAGGGGAATTATTACTTAAGGACACTTCGTGAAGTCGGGGGACTTGGCTTTACATTTCTGTTTCATCTTAATTTTTGAAAAAATAAAACACACTTCTTAGAAAGATCACTTTGATCTTGTGTTGAGGTGTTGTTGTACTTCTTAGTGTTCTTGTTTTAAACTTGAAATAGTCTTGAAGTTATTGTGTTAAATTAGAGATTTTGTACCCGCAAACGTTGAAAAAAGAACAGTCTATTCATATTAGATATAAATACAGTACCTATTTAGCCATTATATTCGATTAACAGCCGCTGTATTTACTTTTACTCGGTGGTCTGTATTCATAAAAAATATATATACACTACATATTTAGTCTCTTCAAAACACTACCATTTTTTTTTCTTTTTCGTGTTTTCCTCGATTTTTTTTTCTGTTTTTATTTTTTTGTTTTTTTTTTGTTTTTTTTTCCTCTCTTCTATCTTTAACTTCTATTTCTCATTCTTCTTTTCTTTTATTCTTTGATTTTTTTGTTTTCTTTTTTGTACTTATTTTCTTATCATTTTTTTTGTTCTATTTTATATTTTTTGTATTTTTGAAAAATATGACTACTCGAGCACAAGTTATGGATGATAACGTAAATACCATAATTATTTATCGTATTTGCAGTCACACTGTCATTTACATTTTTGTATTCATTGATACAACTATATTTGTATTTTAAATTTCGCGCTTGTATTGGTATTTCGCATTTGTATTTGTATTTTATAGTTCACAGTTGTATTTGTATTTGTTAGTTCTCATAGTTCTCACCATCGTTTATTTTTATATAATTCGCACTTGTATTTTAAAGAACTATTTTGTATGTGTATTTTATAATTGACTGTATATTATATTGAATTATATTTGTATTGCGGTTTTATTGTGTTTGCATACAGATATTATATTTGTATTTGCATTCTATTTTTGTCGATTTTTTTTTATTTTTAAAGAATTATTTTATATTTGTATTTGTAAATTGATTGCATATTGTATTTAGCGGTGATTATGTACAATTTTTCATTTGTATTTGTATACAAACAAGTAAATGTATTAATTTTAGAGAGAAGTATACATTACCCCCCTGAACTTGTCATGTTTTATTCATGGTACACCTGAACTTTAACTTGTCCTAATTACTCCCCAAACTTGTTGTTTTAGTAAGTCACATGGCCCTTTTTTTACTGACTGTCCACTGCGTGTAATACACGCGCGGACACGTGGAAAAAAGTGCTGATGTGGTGTCCACGTGGATAAATACCATCCACTTTCCTTATATTTATCGTATATTAAAAAACAACTCACTTCTACCCTTAATTATTTGATTTCTCTATAAAAAAAATTTATATTTTTTCAATCTTTCTCAACTCTAAAATAGTGAAAGGTTGAATTTTTTTCGATCAAGTAAGCTATTATCTAAAAATTTATACTTTTTTGTGTGTGTTAAAAATATAAAATTATTTTTTTCGGTTAGTGTTTCATAGTAGTTTTCGATTAGTGTTTCGATTAGTATTTTGAGGAGACTCATATGCACAAATACGTTTCTTGTTATAATTAATGGAGTAAGAATTTCAATTTAAGTTAGGGGTGTACGAAAATTGAATCGATAAAAATGTTATTGATTTGTCGTTATTAGGTTAACGATTTTTTACTGATTTTGTAAAAAAATCATTGGGTCATTGATTCGATTTTGATTTTTTTCATTGGGTTATTGGGTAAATTGATAACCCAATAAGTTTATGCTAAATTACTATTTTACACCCCATAAGTAGAATTTTAGTTGCGACTAAAATTCAGTTTTTTTAATGTTGTTACTACTTTTTCTATTTAATGAGTATTTTTTTATCAGTTAAATCGAAAATCAAATTTTTAGGAACTAAAAATAGATAACCAATATAACTACATTTATTATAATTATGTGTCTTAATTTATTTAGTATTTATTTATTTATTTATGTATTATTTTTAAAAATATCTGCTTCGATATTTTGTACATTTTTTAGTTACAATAACTCATATGATATATACAATTAAGATTACAAAATTGAAGGAGTTTTACAGGAATGGAAACTGGAGTTTTAGATTGGATTAATAAATGGATGAAATTTTTTTTAGATTAATAAACGAAATTTTTACAAAATTAATAAACGGATGAAATTTTTATTTCATAAACTAATTAATAAACTGGAGTTTTACAAAATTAATAAATTGATGAATTTTTTTTTTTAGATTGGAAGTAATGGAGGAAGAGGAGATAGTTGTATTTTTTGAAAAAATTAAAGAAAAGTGATTTTTTTTTCATTTTTTAACCATTAAAAATTCTGATGTGGCTGAAAAATCGCTCCATCACGCGCGTGATGGAGTGTGAAACCAAACATTTTGCCACATCAATAAAAAGGGGCCACAGGACATACTAAAAGAACAAGTTCGGAGTGATACTTAGAACTAGTCAAAGTTTAGGTGTACCATGAATAAAACATGACAAGTTCAGGGGATTAATTGATACTTCTCTCTTAATTTTATTTTCTTGATTCTAAAATATATAAATATGTAATGTGTCATTTGATACAAATATACCGTTTTGTATTTATATGTCAAAATTATCATTCGTATTTGTAAATAAACAAACATCACTTGATACAAATACAGTTACAAACAAATAAAACAAATGATTTTACAAATACAAATACAATATGTATTTGTATATATTGTATAGTATAAAAATTTGAATTGTAGTTATTTGTATCAATAAATACAACTCGTATCAATAAATACAAACAAGTATTCATAGAAAGAAAATCAATCGTTCTTTTCAATAATTAAAAAATACAAATGATAGTTCGCATTTTATTTATATTTTATAGTTCACACTTGTATTTGTATGTTATAGTTTGCATTTATATTTGTATTTTATAATTCGCACTTATATTTGTATGTTATAGTTCGTATTTGTATTTGTATTTTATAGTTCACACTTATATTTGTGTGCTATAATTTGTATTTGTATTTGTATTTTATAGTTCGCACTTGTATTATGTTTGTTAGTTCGCACAAATGAAAAGGAGAAAAAATAAAAAGGAAAAAAAAGAGAAAAAATGGGAGAAAAAGAAAGAAATGTTATGAAATATAAAAACAAGAACAAGAAAATATAAACAAGAATAAGAATAAATAGAGAGTGAAAATAGAGTAATTCTTTATTTCTTTTGGGAATCTTAATTATAAGATTGAGAATATAATGAATAAAACCCTCTATTTATAGGAAAAAAATACTTCTAGTTTCTGACTAAAAGACAGATACTTTAAATCCTGATATATATCAACTAAATCTCTTATTAGATCTTAACAGACATTCACTATAATGTAAATACAAGGAGAAAAGATTTTTTAAAAAAAAAAGGAGAGTTATTGAAAATAAAAGAAAAAAATGAAAAAGAAAAAAGTTAAAAAAGAAAAAAGAATGAGAAAACAAGAAAAAGGAAAAGTAAAACTGAAAAAAAAAACTGAAAAGAAAAACGAAAAAAGAAAGTAATAGAAAATAGAAAAAAAATACATAAAAGAGACTAAGAATTGTAATTAAGAATAATTAATGGGCTAGAGAGAATTACGAATTATAATTAATTGAAACTTAGGCTAAATAGAATAATTAGAGTGTATGTTTGCTAGTTATCCCTATTTTTAACCCTTTTCCCTAAAAAAAAATTGAATTTCTCGACTAATGAGACTCCATTCTCCAATCATAAAGAAGACAAACCTTTTAATTTTCTTGTAGTTCCACAGTTGTAGATTGTAAATTGTAATCATGCTGATCTATAGAGTATTGAGCTTCATACGATACTTATAGATTATCGTTTGGTAACTAGTTAAAGTTATGCGGGCAATGGCGGAATCATAATTTTCACTGAGGGGGTTCAAAAATAAATATATGAATTAGTCGAGGGGGATTCAACATCTACTATATTTATTCAGAAAGGTAAAAGGTAATGTCCAAGTTATCAATGCAACCAAGTCAAGTTTTATTTATTTTTTCCATTTTTAATATTAAATAATAATAATAATAATAATAATAATAATAATAATAATAAAATTAGATTAATTCTCTTGTTTTAAGCAATAACTAAGCAACATTTTTAATGGGTAAAGATATGTTATATAAGGAACTTATTCAGAAAGGTTTTCCTAATTTTTTCTTCACCATATTTAATCTCCTTACTATAAGATGAAAGACATAATCTATTTACTCAACTACACTTCGGAACAAATATAGATATAGTTAATATTTCTTTTCAAATTTCTTATATGTAAAAATGAAGATCTTTTATGAAAAAAATATAAAACATTTTTTTAAAGAAAGTCAAAAACTATTTCTTCAGTTTCAAATGAAGCATGATTAGTAGGTTAGCGTTTAATCATAGATTTTTAAATATATTTGACAAGTTAGTTTTGAGTAAAATTTTACTATGTGTTTGACCGTAATTTTTGAGAAACATATTTCTCTTTTTTAAGAAAAAAAATATAAAATATAATTTATACTTGTCAGTTCTAAAAATTATCAATAATGCCCATAAATTTGTATTATCATTTTATAATTAACACATGTCGTGTAAATTATACTTTGTGATAAAAAAATCCATAGATTATACCGACTTGATAAGAATGATATAGTTGGAACAATTACAATTATACATGTAGATAACTAACTATGTATACAAGATATACAACTATGTAATAGCTTCAACATAACTTACCTCCTAGTCAATTATCAAATACGATATTACTTATGCAGAATTTGATACTTGCATTACTATACTCCAAACCAACTACCAAACCACATCCCTAATTCTTTGCAATACTTTTATTTACTTTAGAAAAGATGTATATTCAAGAAATAGCTAGTCCAGACGTGTGAAAATATCTAGCAGTCACAACAGTTAGAAGCAAATACTAACAACAGTTAGAAGCAAATACTAACAGAGTATTTTCTACAATATGGTTGATCCAAAATTCTTGTAAGTGGGACCACCTAAATGGAAAAACCTCCATCTTCCTTAAATGATCCAGACAAGACCATATGATATGAGAAATTAAACACCAAGCACCAATCAAATGAAAAAAACTCCATCACTCATTAATTGGTCAAAATCAAGACTATGAGAAAATACAACAAGAACTTTTGTATATAAAACTCTTAGCTCCATCATATTTTTTTATATACACAACATCCATTTCCCCTTCAACAAAACATCAACCAAGAAAATGATAACAAAACCTATGTATGGTTTTTTACTTCTCTTTTTCTTCTTATTCACGTTCAACAACCAAAACATATCATATGCACAAGAACCACCAAGCATATCAGGATATAAATGTAATCCAAACCAATTTAATCCATGTCAAACTTATGTTTTTTTCAGAGCTAAAGGACCAGAGTTTCTTGATTTAGCCTCAATTGGTGACCTTTTCTCAGTTAGCAGGCTAATGATAGCAAACCCTAGTAATATTTCCAACCCAAACACAACTCTTGTCAATAACCAACCCCTCTTTGTACCAATCTCATGTTCTTGCAACACTGTCAATGCAACTTTTGGTAGCATATCTTATGCTGGTCTAAATTACACTTTTAAACCAGGTGACACTATGTATGGTATATCAACTTCCAAATTTGGAAATCTTACAACTTATCAATCTGTTGAAGCTATTAATCCAACTGTTGTACCAGAAAATATTGATATAGGTCAGTCTATAAAATTCCCAATTTTTTGCAAGTGTCCAAATAGTACAACACAGCCAAGATTGTTAGTCAGCTATGTTATTCAACCTTCTGAGAACATTTCTTCAATAGCTTCAAGATTTGAGACAACCCCACAAGCCATAAGGGGTATTAATGGAAATAACACCAAGCCTCTTGATACCCTTTTCATCCCACTTACTAATCTTCCTAATCTGCCACAAAATACTTCAAACACCCCACCCCCACCTCCACCCCCTACATCACTCCCACCCATAGTCCAAGAGAATGACAGAAAAGGAACTATCATAGGACTAGCAATTGCTTTAGGACTTTGTGGGGCACTGTTAATTTTGTTTGTTGGTTTATTTTACAAGGAGAGAAAAGTGAAAAAGGAAAAGTACAGTGATGTAGAAAGACAAAAAAGCCAGTATCTAGGATCAAAAAAGGGGTCATTTGATAAGGATGTTGAGGTAAATTTGATGGCTGATGTATCAGAGTGTTTGGATAAGTATAAAATGTATAAAATTGAACAACTTTGGGAAGCAACAGATGGATTTGATGAAGGGTGTTTGATTCAAGGATCTGTGTATAAAGGAACAATTGATGGGGAAAAGTTTGCTATCAAGAAAATGAAGTGGAATGCTCGTGAAGAACTCAAAATCTTGCAAAAGGTAAAATTTTTACTTATTTTCTATACATCTGGTAACTGGCATCCTATCAAGAATTGCTTTTGGGTATTGATATTGAGAAAATGACAAAATGGTCCCTTGTGTTTATGTTTAGGTAGGTTTTGCGTTCGTGGTTGTGATAAATTTTAAGAATAACTTTATTTAATGTTTGATTTGACTAATTAACTAAGTTTTGGACTATTTTTATCCTCACTGTTTGTACTAAGATGGTAAGATTACATCCTACATAAAAAGGTGGATAAAATATCTTGATAGATTATCATTACACCTATCAAATGATTTTTTTTTTGGATTTTTTATTTGTATTGACGCTCAGATTAATTTGGATCGCACCTTGTAGGATCCATTAAAGGGTAGTGCTCTCAACAGAATTTTCTTCATACTCAGAGCTCAAATTCGAGACTTCTAGTTAAGGATGAAGCAGTTTTACCACTGCTGGTTATCAAATGATTCCTTAGTATGCAGTTAACACTCTTTTAAGTCACCTTACGGGTAGTTTGGTTGGAAAACAGGTTATTTTGAGATTATTAGTCTCGATATTAATTATTTCTTTCTTAAGGAGGAATAAGAAAAATATTACAATTCGGAGATAATTAATTCCGATCTCGGGATGAGTTACTCTATACATTTTGTCAGAACCAAACATGGGATAAACTGTTCTTCTAAATTAAATCTCAAAATTAATTATCATTATTCCTCCTGTCAAACGGTTCTGTAGTCTCTATTAAATATTTGTCAAATACTTGTCTTTTAGATTTGATGGGACTACGAAAAAGAATAGCTGAAATTTATATTTTGGGGTACAATTTTTATAATTTTTGATATATATATTTCAATAGTCTGATGCAAAGGTGCAATTTTCTGTTATTTTACTGATCTTAGAATTCCACTGCAGAATTCCTTTTCCTCAAAGGCATCAGATTTAAGCTTTTAACTAAAAAAAAATAAAAATTAATAATATCATTAGGTCTAGTGACCTGTCGTATTCTTGAGTCATTAGGACTTCCATTTAAATATTTAAGTAGACTATTATTCTCGTTTGGATTATATAATTTATAATTTAAGCTAATCAACATCATTTTATACTTGATTTATTTGTCCTCATCAATCTTTTCTTTGAAAATTTCAATTATTCACTTTTTATTTTCCTTTTTCATTTGTGTATTAAAGGAGACCCTACCACCCACACCCCCACATTCGAACCTCAAAATCCCTTTTAACAAGAACTAAATTTTGGATGTGTGTTACTTGAGTCCATCCGTCATAAATAATTTCTCTATTTTCACAAAATGAGGGTCTCATATACATTATTGACGTCGAATCCTTTTTGTGAGATTTTATAAACTATGTTATTATTGTTGTGAGAATTATGATGCTTCAGATATTAACAAGATGTCAATTCCGTCCATTATTTTTAGTTCGTTTAAAAAAAAATAGTCTTTTTATATTTTAATAATATTTTAATTTCAATTTTTTACATGACATATTTAAAATCAAAAGATAAAAAAATATTTTGGTATATTCAATACAATTTTAATTTAACACTATAAGATTTAATTTTTTTTAATTTTCTTTTTATATCAAATCAAAATAGATAATTCTTTTTAAAGGAAGAAATTAAATTATTAATAAACTCAAGACAAAGTTCAAAACACAATTGATTACTCAATGAAATTTCTAGTCTGTGACCTCAATTTTGTCAATACCTGCCTACTTTCTCCCAAATATACGTCATGCTTTTTAGCTTGGTTTGGCTGTACTACTTTGAATATACTTCCTCCGTTTCGAATTCTTAGAGCAATTTTAGTATTTTAAAATAAGTGAATGGTTCATAATTTAAGGTAAATATTAAATTTTTTTAAAAAATTTATTCTCCATTAAATATGCATTGGGAGTGATGTATCATATGTCTTTGCTTTTTGAAGAGATAAAAATAAAAAAATATGATAAATTTATGTTTTTATTTTTTTTCTT
Organism: Capsicum annuum; assembly: GCF_002878395.1. Taxonomy (NCBI): domain Eukaryota; kingdom Viridiplantae; phylum Streptophyta; class Magnoliopsida; order Solanales; family Solanaceae; genus Capsicum; species Capsicum annuum. Next base: position 17,486,855 of record NC_061113.1, on the reverse strand, counting down.
AAGATATATATCAAAATCCAACAATTAACTTATTGTGTAGAATGGGGGAGTAATTTATTAGCTGTCTTATTCAATATAGAAAACGTGGTCATGTCCTATTTTTCAACCTTTACAATAGTTGCGCCGTAGCTACATTATTAAGTATCGGTTCAAATAAATCAATAATTTTTACTAAGATTATGTATTTATGTTATGAAATTTGTTAAATCTGTATAAATATTTAATTATAAACTTAAAAAAAAAAAAATGAGCTCTAAGTTTGGTGGCAAATTTGAAATCTACCATCTTTAAATTCTCAAGAAACTTGTTCATAAATAATTGAGTAGTATTACAGTATTAGCAAATACCCTCTTTTGATAGTGACGAAGTCGCATGCAAATAATGGGTGGTCAGTTGTTTTGACACTCTTAACAAAATTTCTACTTTGTTATTTGTGTTTTGACATCTGTATTTCTATGAATTTTAATTTTTCAAATATGGAAAAACTTATTCGAATATTTCAAGCAAAATCATGATTATTCACTTATCAATTTTTAACTCTTTTTCTTTGTGAAATCCATGTCCAAAACACTTCATGCTCTTTGTCAACTTCAACTTTAAGTACTGTTTTGTTCAATTTCAAACAATTATTGTCCAAATTATAATAATTCCCCCCCTCCCCCTTTTTTTTTTTTTCTTTTGGTTAGGTGAACCATGGGAATTTGGTGAAGCTAGAAGGCTTTTGCATAGACCCTAAAGAAGCAAATTGCTACTTAGTTTATGAGTATGTTGAAAATGGTTCGCTACATTCTTGGCTTCATGGTGACAAACCTGAAAAATTGAGTTGGGTGACAAGATTAAGAATTGCCACAGATGTTGCGAATGGTCTCTTATATATACATGAACATACAAGGCCAAGAGTTGTCCACAAAGACATAAAGAGTAGCAACATCCTCCTAGATGCCAACATGAGAGCCAAAGTTGCCAATTTTGGGCTAGCTAAATCAGGGTGCAATGCCATAACAATGCACATTGTGGGTACTCAGGGGTACATCGCCCCTGAGTACCTCACCGATGGTATTGTATCCACTAAGATGGATGTTTTCTCCTTCGGGGTTGTGCTGCTCGAGCTTGTGTCAGGGAAGGAGGCTATCGATGACGAAGGGAAAGTGTTGTGGGCTAAAGTTGGCGAGTTTTCGGAAGGGAGTGAAGAGAGGAAGGTGAGGAAATTGCAAGAATGGATGGATGAAAGTTTTCTTAGGGAGGAACTTACTATGGAGAGTGTTGTCAATGTGATGTCTGTGGCTATTTCTTGTGTGAATAAAGATCCTTCAAGAAGGCCTGGGATGGTGGAAATTGTGTATGCCTTGTCTAAAAGTATTGATCTATTTTCTGATGTATCAGAGGAAGGACTATCTCCAAGGCAAGTCACAGCAAGATAGGCTACAACTTATGGTCCTTGTGGAGAACCATACAAGGGTGAGCATAAGTCGATTCGGTCCAGTTTTATGTCCCTGATAGCATATATGTAAAGTAGTTTTGAAGTGGAGTACTATATTGCGTATTGAGGTTTTTCCTTTGCTTTAAAGTTTGCTTCTATATATGTGTAATACTCTTATATTATCTTTTCTAGTCTTAGTGGAAAATCCAATTTCGAATAAGAGGATGTTTAAGGTTGTTCAAGTGGAGTATATATATTTGTACCACATGTTTATGTTATGTAACTCGAATTCTTTATTACTTGATGTTTTGCTCCAATGTTATATTAATATATTATTCATGCTTCAGATTTCTGGTCTTGGCCATTAGGAGGTTGTTTTAAAAGTCCTACGTCGATTGTGAATAAGTAATTGATCTCCTGGAATGATTTTAGGCCATTCCAACCCATAAGCTAGTTTTTGAAATTGATTTATGTTCAAAGTCAATTCTTTAACCAGCTTAAAAGTTGAAGAGATATGTAATTGAACTGTACTACAAAAAACTAATGAAAAGTTCACAGATATGTTGATGAGTCATGAGATTAGTCAAATCCACAAGTTTATAGGAGTATATAGCAAAGAATTTTCAAAAAGCATATGATGCTTAGATAGTCAAATACGTATTGATGCTTAGATAGTCAAATACGTATCTGCCATAATTTTACTTTAATTTGCTTGTTAACTTCTAGAGGAGAAGTTTCAAAAGTTTCTCATTTATCTCTAATTTCAACCTAAATATTAATCATACTTGGATTATTTTTCTCATTATTATTAATCTTATTGTGTATGAAGGACACATCAAGTCAAAACTCAAAAGAGTAGAGAACAAGCACCTCAATATCTGCAATATTTTAGGATGACAATATAAGCAGCAACAACAATGACAACTCCGTGAAATCCCACACAATAGGGTCCCGGAAAGGATAGAGGGTACACAAACTTTATCTCCAGTGGTGAAGCCACATATGTTTGAGGGGTGTCTACCGACTACCCTTCGTCGAAATGCCTCGTTGAAGTGATGGAACGACAAAGATTGCCTCGTCGAGCCGTCCAAATGTTGCTCCTTCAATGCATCGGCAGAGAAATGAAGAAAGTTTTCTAGTGTAGACTTTAAGCGCTGACAACAGAAAATGTTCTTCTACTTGACTACCTTAAGTCTACAGAAATTCATTAATTTTTCATTTGTCAGAATCAATTCCGGATGATGAATGCTTCATAGTGACTGGTGCTTGAAAGAACTTAAATTTTCTGTCCAAAAACTATATACTAAATGGGTTGGGGATGATGCAGACCTCAAAAGAACTGTGTGATGCTTTGGAAAAGAAGTACAAGGCAGTGAATGCTGGTATGAAGAAGTTTATTGTTGCAAAGTTTCTCGACTTCAAAATGGTAGAATAATATTGTTACCCAAGTTCAGAAATAACAAGTTATTATCCATAATCTCTTTGTTGAAGATTTGATTATGAATGAAGCGTTTCATGTGGCAGCAAACACACTTTACTTGTTCCGTTCTCTTTCAAGTAATTTTTTTTTCTTTTTATCTTAATATTGAATAATTGAAACTAATAATAATCAAAATATAGAGTTTTAAAATGTCATTATAAGGTGAATTTAGTAAAAATACCCCTAACTAAAATTTTCCCGAGGTGTGCCAATTAAATTAAAATGAAATAGAGGAGTAAAGGGTAATGTCCAAGTTATCAATGCAACCAAGTCAAGTTTTATTTAATTTTTCTATTTTTAATATTAAATAATAATAATAATAATAATAATAATAATAATCAAATTAGATTAATTCTCTTGTTTTAAGCAATAACTAAGCAACGTTTTTAATGGGTAAAGATATGTTATATAAGGAACTTATTCAGAAAGGTTTTCCTAATTTTTTCTTCACCATATTTAATCTCCTTACTATAAGATGAAAGACATAATCTATTTACTCAACTACACTTCGAACAAATATAGATATAGTTAATATTTCTTAAGTACTTAACAATATTAAACTTTTAACACAAGGAATATCCCTTCTCTGTCATTGAAAGCAAAGTCGTGATTTAAAGTTCATGATTAAGATTCAAATTTTTTAAAATTGTCAAACTTTAAATTAATAATTTTTATACATTTGATAAAAGTTTTAATATAAATTTAAAATTTGAATAAAAGCTACTAAATCGATTGAACTCATAATCAAAAAGCTAATTCCACCTCTCCATGTCAAAGCAACTTATTAATACTTGATATTAATAATACAGAACAATGAACAATTTGGTTCCGTGGCTTTTGTTCTAGTGGTAAGAACGTAGAAAAATCTGATATTTACATGAAGACGAATAAATAAACAGACTCATTAATCAATATTCATCAATTTTCGAACGATAAAATGACATCTTTGATCTTGTTATAAATTGAATAGGAAAAAAATCTCCTTACGAATTTAAGAAAATTTTCTTTTCAAATTTTTTATATGTAAAAATGAAGATCTTTTATGAAAAAAAATATAAAACATTTTTTAAAAGAAAGTCAAAAACTATTTCTTCAGTTTCAAATGAAGCGTGGTTAGTAGGCTAGTGTTTGATCATAGATTTTTAAATATATTTGACAAGTTAGTTTTGAGTAAAGTTTTACCATGTGTTTGACCGTAATTTTTGAGAAACATATTTCTCTTTTTCAAGATAAAAAATATAAAATATAATTTATACTTATAAGTTCTAAAAATTATCAATAATGCCCATAAATTTGTATTATCATTTTATAATTAACATATGTCGTGTAAATTATACTTTGTGATAAAAAAAATCCATAGATTATACTGACTTGATAAGAATGATATAGTTGGAACAATTATAATTGGGAGGAATAATTAGCAGTTCTTTTTTTAGGTATATAACATATAAAAGGCGAAATTGTCTCGGGAACCTTTGTACTTGTCCTGATTTGTAAAGTAGACACTTCTACTTACACTTTCGTCATCTGGACCCTTTAATCCATTATAAACGTATTTTTTAAACCATTTTGGGTCTATTGATGTAAACGTGTGGCACAAACGCGGACACGTTATTAAAAATTGAAAAAATAATTGACACGTAGAAAATTACTTGTACAAGGTATAAATACTTAGACACACCTAAGCTCTAGGTCATTTAAGACCTTTCTACCTTCGTCCCCTTCGTTCTCATTTTCAAATTTCACAAAGTTGATTGATTATGCCCAATTCTTGTTGACGGTTGTTGCAATCAGTGTAAGTTTTTAAACTTTTGTTCTAGTTTTAGGATTTTCGAGTTTGTTTCACGATTTTGTTCGAGTTAATGGAGTTTGTTTTGAGGTTTTAGGATTTTTCTCGATTCATAAATTTTTTCTTTAAATTTTTGTGGGTTTTGCTCTGTTTTTTGTCTAATGATATTGTAGGTAGTATATCTAGTGGTGATATGTTCTCAATGACATATTTTGTGATTTTGATTAGAATTTAATTTTTTTTAGTAAAATCATAATTGTGGTTGATATTTTTGGGGCTTTGTATTTTTTCATGTTTAATGCTCTTGTTAGACATATATATAGTAGTTTTGTGCCTTCATTGACATGTTTTGTTATTTTGATTAGATTCTAAATTTTTTTGGATAAAATTGTAACTGGGACTGAAAATTTTGAGGCTTTTGCTTTATTTCGTGTCTAATGCTCCTATTAGACATATATATGTAGTAGTTTTGTGCCTTAAATGGCATACTTTGTAATTTTGATTAGATTCTAGAATTTTTTTTGGTAAAGTCATAATTGAATTTATTTATTTATTTTTTCTTTAAAAATTAGGACTTTTTGCTGACTAATTGTGTATATTATTTTGTCATTGTACAAGTTTTGTGATACGAGAATAATTACGGATATGGACTTGTGAGAGTGCATGTTGGACCCGAGCCTTGGTGTGTGCAATTGAAGTGTAAAAGAGACCCAAAATGTACACTAAAATCGTTCAAACACTACACTTGATGGGCACCCTTAGTGGAGGGGCCTTTTGGTCATTTTTAGTTTCTATTATGTAATGTACTATATAAGGAACATTGTAGGGTTTCTTTAGTTAGATTTTTGATGATATTTGTAAGTCTTGTATGACTTGAAACACAAAGTCCTCTCTTCTCTAAGAGGCAAACCCGAAACTAGGGCTTATACAAGTGTGGAATCACTTATGTTAGCACTTTGCTTGGAAACGTCGGCGCTTGAGAGGTGAAATCCAATCTAGCGTCACGTAAGAGATAGGTTTTTGGTTGTGTGTGGTGTTAAGGGTCCGAGAGTGGAATAAGCTCTTGGGTTCTTAAGATTATACCATCAATTGTTTATCTATCTATCCCTTTACTTTTATTGTAATCTTGTTAGTGTTTGTAACTTGTAACCATTTATTCTTGTTTCTAGTGAATCCATGACTTGTGGTCTCATTTATTGTTGTTAATCTAGTTTGGTTGTTGGCTGATTTGGTGTCCAAACACCTTGTTATTCTTGTCATATTGTGGAAGCCTAGACTTGTTCTCAAAAGGGCTCTTGGTTTTGGGTCAATTTGTGGACTGTTTTGTGCATTTATTGTGTTCCCATAGTTTTTCTTGTATCATTTAGTATCAGAGCATGACTTGATCTTGTTCCTACAAAATCAATTTTGGGCTCGTAAACTTGAAAATAAAAAAAAATTATTGAAAACTGAAAAATTCAGAAAAATAACAATCTATCCATTGTTATTGTCTTAGCCGAAGTTGTGTTCTTGTGGTGTTCTTGGCCAAGATTTATTCTTGAGTCTAGGTCTAGGAGTTTTTTTACTTATCTTATGTGTTTTTAGTGTTAGTTTTTTTCTCCACTAACACTTTGAGTCAATCTAAACTTGAGCTTGAATTGTTGATGTTGTTGTTGTAAACAAAGTATGGCCGATTGGATGTTGTTGTTGTTCTAGCCTTGACCGAGTTGAAGTCCTTGTGTTGTGGTGTTATTGTAGATCTTGAAAGGTTGTTGTTGTGTTCCTTTTGTTCATCACAACCTTCATCTTTTATAAAATCGAAAACACAACACAAAAGAGACTTAGCTGATTGTTGTTGCTATCCTTGTGGTCTTAGCCATGAGATTGTTGACCTTGTTGTGATGGACTTGTTGTTGTTCTTGAGAGATTTTTGTCGGTTGTTCTTGTTGTGGTTGTCGTGTTCTTGAAATTTTTTACCATATTCATCACCTTGTTAATGTTAAAGTGAACTTTAGATCTTAGAAAGGTGAAAGACAAGGTGTAGTACTTGTTAAGTCTTGAAAGAACCCCAACCACCAAAAGACTTTACACCACACCTCAACCACTTTCCATAAAATAAGGGTCCATGTTTTAAGGAGAAGTACAAGTCTAATCAAAGACTTTTGAGTCTTGAAATTTGAATTAAAAAAGGAGCTCCAAAGACTAGTTTGTATTTTCCTCCATTGAAAAACTTTCACCAAAGTCCAAATGGTGAATTGTGAATTAAAATTTGTCAAGAACCGAATCACTAGTGGACTGCCACGTCACCATATATACTGTTCACGTAATAATTTTGGCTCAAATTTTTAATCTTCTAGTTTTAATTTGTTGTTCTTTAGTCTCGTTTGTTGATTCCATTACTAACTTACAAGCTAGTACTAGATTGTAAGTTAGTTTTGAAACCGTTCTTCGTGTTAACTTTTCTTTGTGTGTCTTAATTTATTTGAGTCATTGTAATACATCCTTGTGTGTTTTCCTTACTCTTTGGAGTCATTGTAAACATTGGATTCACCTCTCAACACGTCTCAGAGTACAAGCAAACTTACAACACTTGTGAGATTGAGTGTGAGGGATCCGAGAGACAAGAAATAAAGAAAGTGAGAATATGTTTGTACAACTAACGTATTTTTTTTGTTTTGTAGTTAACTTCTTGGCCATAATGAAAATTATTTTGTCCTACCTTGATGCTATTTCCCGAGACATGGCTAGGGCGAATGCAGGTCTTCAAAAATTAGGCTCGGATATGTCTACTATACTTGAGAGGTTGGATCGAGTGGAGAGTCGAAGGAACTCTCGTGTTTCTACTCTCGAGACTTTACCTCAAATGATCAATCCTCCAAGACCACCACCCCATGACATAGATATAAGCTAAGCCACCAAATGTCCTCAAACTCGAGACATAAATAAGTCACTTCCCCCTCAATTCGATCAAGTCCAACACGAAGGACTTGGAAGCCAATTTCCTCCCATCTAAGCTCCAAAACCGAAGCTCTACCTTATTAAATCATTCCTCTCAACCGAAACTCCACTTCACCAAAATCGATATATCCCTATAGAGGAGTATGGTAGAAAGGAACATGAAAGACATAGAGTCTACAATGATGCTTATATTATGGAAGAAAAGTTGAGGGAAAGATGTAGAGATCCACAAGAAACTCGTCACCAAGAAAAGAGGTGAAATGTGTTACAGATGAGATTAAAGACAAGACTCAAATGAAAAGGAAGTCAAGGTTCAAAATGAAGACGTTAACCGAGACTTATGTTATTGAGCTCTTGGGTTCCTCATGTTTTTGCGGACTATTTTGTGCCATTCATGTTTTGCGGGCTATTTTGAGTGCTTTCTTTTGAAGTGGTCAATTGAACGAGGTAAAACCGTGAATTTGTGGATAAATTTCTCTCAAGATGGAGAGGATGATACGTGAATAATCTCGGTTATGGACTTGTGAGAGTGTGTATTGGACCCGAGCCTTGGTGTGTGCAATTGAAATATAAAAGAGGCTCAAAATGCACACTAAAATCATCCAAACACTACACTTGATGGGCACCCTTAGTGGAGGAGCCTTTTGGTCATTTTAGTTTCTATTATGTAATGTACTATATAAGGAACATTATAGGGTTTCTTTAGTTAGATTTTTGATGATATTTGTAAGTCTTGTATGACTTGAAACACAAATTCCTCTCTTCTCTAGGAGGCAAACCCGAAACTAGGGTTTATATAAGTGTGGAATCACTTTTGTTTGCTTGGAAATGTCGGCGCTTGAGAGGTGAAATCCGATCTAGTATCACGTAAGAGATAGGTTTTGTGTGTGGTGTTAAGGGTCCAAGAGTGAAATAAGCTCTTGGGTTCTTAAGATTATACCATCAATTGTCTATCTATCTATCCCTTTACTTTTTTTGTAATCTTGTTTGTGATGTAACTTGTAATTGTTTATTCTTGTTTTTAGTGGATCCGTGACTTATGGTCGCATTTATTGTTGTTAATCTAGTTTGGTTGTTGGCTGATTTGGTGTCCAAATACCTTATTATTCTTATCATATTGTTGTTCCTATTGTTTGTTGTTGAAGCCGAGACTTGTTCTGAAAAGGGCTCTCGGTTTTGGGTCAATTTGTGGACTATTTTGTGTGTTTCTTGTGTTCTCGTATTTTTTCTTGTATCACTTTGTAACAAAATGGATAAAATAGTAACACTTCAATTCAACTAGGGGGTGTTTTTTGTCAGACCCTAATCAAATGTATGTTAATAAAATTTGTTATCCTGAAAAAATTAGAGTAGATGTAGATGAGCTTCATATATTGTTGTTTCATAAGTTAGCACTGAAATTAAACGTGAAATAGGTTGAAATCTTTGAGTGTGGAGTTAACAAAAAGGGTTGTTATTACATGATAAATAGTGATGGTGATGTTTTAAGATTTATCAATAGTTTATTACTTTGTAATTTCGATTAGATTCTAGAAATTTTTTGGTAAAATCAGAATTGAATTTTTTTCATTTATTTTTTTCTTTAAAAATTAGGACTTTCTGCATAATTGACTAATTGTATATGTTATATTGTCATTGTACAGGCTTTGTAACAAAATTAATAAAATAGTAACAATTTAATTCAACTAGGGAGAGGTGCCTTTTGTCAAACCCTAATCAAAGGTATGTTAATAAAATTTGTGATCCAAAAAAAATTAGAGTAGATGTAGATGAGCTTTATATAATGTTGTTTCATAAGTTAGCACTGAAATTAGACGTGAAAAAGGTTGAAATCTTTGAGCGTGGAGTTAACAAAAAGGGTTGTTATTACATGATAAATAGTGATGGTGATGTTTTAACGTTTATCAACAGTTTAAAAGCTGGAGATTTTGTTGATGTATATGTTGTTCAACAAATTAGTGAATCTTTACTTGTTGTTGATGAAAATAAAGTTAAAATTATCAAAAAAATTAGCCTTCAAAGTAGAAGAATCTAGTGTGTCTAAGACTGATGTGGCAGTCACTCCACCATTATTGCTACTTTATAATGATGATATGACAACCTCTTTTGAAACTAATTGGGCTGATGTGTCTTCACCTCAACCATTGGATATGAATGAAAATGAGTATGTAAATGAAAATCAGACTCCTAGGGCAAATAAAGAAAAAACTAAGATTTCTCTAGAAGAATTAGAGAAAGGTCAAGTTAATGACTTCTCCGCATACCATCTTCAAATTTCTGATTATGAAGTAGATTTAGATATCAGTGACAATGATTGTGATTCGCTTTATGATGTTGATAAATATATTGACGATTTAAGTGATTTGGATGAAGAGTTACTTCAAGTTAGACAGTCTAACATTGAAAAATAAATTAAATAAAAGACTAAGGGTGAATCTAGATGAGATACCATATGGATCAATAAGTATAGATATTGATTTTAAGGAAATTTTTAAGATCAAAGGGGCTAGATATGAAGGTAAACTGGGTGGAGATGACCCTTATTTTGATAGTCCAGATTCGAATAGTGACATTAGTGAAGAAGGAGACTCTGTTAATGATGATGAGGTGCTAGATCCATCACCTAGAACTTCATCTACCAAGATGTACTTTGATAAAACTGCAAAGAAGGCATTTTTTCAGTTGTATATTGTCTTTTTGAATTGTGTTGAGTTTAGAGAAGTACTGCAGACTTACTCTATTCAGAAAGGTGTGAATCTTAAGTTGAAACCTAATGAGAAGGAAAGGGTAAGAGCAAAGTGTAAGCATAAGGATTGTCCATTTGTTATTCTTGAAACTTTTGATAACATAAAAAAATTTAGTGTGAAGACTTATTTTCCTGTCCACAAGTATTCTAAAAGGACAAGAAATAAGTTGTGTAATCCTTGGCGCATTAGTAAGCATTACAAGGACAGAATTATGAGTGATTCTTTAATAAAATTATATCAGATTCAAGTTCTTCTAAGAAAGGACTATGAATTGTATGTTAGTAAAACAACCTGTAGAAAGGCAAAAATTAGAGTTATCAATGAGCATTTTGGTGATTTCATGAAAAGTTTGCTAGATCGTATGATTATGTTAAACAGTTGAAGACCACCAATTCTGGTACCACTATATCTATTAGGACATCTAATAATACAATTTCAAAAAAAGAGGTGTTTACGGGCATTTATATTTGTCTTGGGACCTTAAAAAGTGGATGAAAAGAAGGTTGCAGAAGAATAATTAATTTAGATGATGCCTTTCTCAAGAGTATATGTAAAAGTATCTTGTTATCTTATATTTCAAAAATAAAAATAATCAAATATACTATGTAGGATGGGCAGTAGTTGATAAAGAAACCAAGGACACATGGTCTTGATTTCTTTGGTGCATCATCCATGATTTGAAACCTACAGAAAATGGAGGTGAAGGATTGACAGTGATGTATGATAGGCAGAAGGTATTATGTTTCACATTTTTTAGTTATTACTTTTTTAGTTTGCTGCAACAATTAATGTTTAACTACTGTTTTACATGATTTGATAGGGTGTACATTTGACACTTACAAATCTGCTGTCAAATATTGAGCATAGATGGTGTGCTAGACATATATGAGCCAACTGAAAACAGAATTGAAGAGGTGAAGAAAGGAAAAAAATTTCTGATAAGTTGCAAGGGCATCATTTGAAGTGTATTTGCAATTAAAACTTAATGAAATAAGTGAGTTGGGTGATGAAATTGTGAAAGATTTTCTCAAGTTCAACAAAGAGGAATGGTGTAGGGCTTTTTCTAAAGACCATAACAGGTGTGATATGGTTGAGAACAACATGCGTGAGACTTTCAACGGTTGAATTCTAGGTTCTAGGTTCAAAACAATTATCACTATAATAAAGGAAATAAGAGGCAAAGTCATAAAAATGATAAATCAAATGAAAGAGTTTCCAGAAAGATGGATCAGTGATGTATCACTAATGGCTATGAAAGTTCTTGTAGAGAATGGTGAGTATGCAGCCAAGTGTGAGGTGAGGTTTAATAGTGATATTAACTTTGACATTGGTGATCCACCAGATACACATGTTGTTAATGTAAAGAGGAATCAATGTAGTTATAGTTCATGACAACTAAAGAAAATTACTTGTGCACATGCAATTAATGCAATGCATTATAAGAAATGGGATGTGGAGTCATTTGTTGATCACTGGTATAAGAGGAAAACATATCTAAAGACATATAATAAGTATATTCAACTAATGACAAACATGAAGATGTGGTCAAAAAGCGCAAGACCAATACCTGAGATTAATCTTATGCCAGGAAGACCAAGTAAAAATAGAAAAAATAATAGTAAAGAGCCTGTTAATTTTTTTTTTTAAAAGACAACAAAAAATGAAACTAAAAATGACATGTTCTTTGTGCAAGTCTATTGGATACAACAAGATAGGATGTCCAACTTTGGTAAGCTAAATATCTTTTTATTGATGAATTTTATACTTTTTAGATGAGTTTTTGACCTTAATATATTTTTTATAGAAAAAAGATTTCACTGATAGCTATGGAATTGCTACACCATCTGTAAGTGGCAGTTAACCAAGTGTGCAACCTTGTAATGCCCCGTAAAATCCTCTTCCATTCTGAGCCTTAGAGCGTATTTGGTAAAGCGAAAATCTGAGTCAAAATGTTTCAGAAATATCCTCCCAAGTATGAAATACATTGAATCGTGTGAGAATATATTTGAGCATAAATTAAGATCATAGAGGTCCCCTAACTCATGATCGAGTTGAAAACTTTCCTATCGAACTTTCCTATCGTTCAAGTTTTAGTGACCGTCAAAATTTGGGTCAACTTCAATTGACCATTACTTCTTGTATATATCGAATTAGAGGACCTACTGTATATCAAATGAAATCTCTTTGAATTATATTTCCAATGATACCAATTTCGTCAAAAACTGATATTGGAGCAAAGAGTTATGCTTATTTTACTCCAGCATGTCAATCTGAAAAAAGGTGATGAAGTTTCTGATGGCCTGTCACATTTCTGACGACATTTCTGACAATGTCATCAGCCTTAGGCAGAAAATAAAAAATTCAACCTTTTTTTGACGATATTTCGTGACGGCCTATCATGGGTCTGATGGCCTGTCACGAATGTCGTCAGCTATTTTTTTCAGCAATTTAGAGATGTTTTTGCAAGGATATTTTGGTCATTTTCCACCTTTTGTGAGCCTCTATAAATATGAGAACCCTCATTGAAACCCTAAATTCATCATTTTTCTCTTCCAATTCTCTCAAGAATATCTATCTAGGGTTTTATCAAGAACCTTAATCCTTCAAAAAAATCATCTATAAATTCTTCAAGATTTCTTCAAGAGTCAAGTTCATCCAATTTCAAAGGTTAAGGTATGTAGACGTCGATTCTTGGGTCCCTTCCATCCAAGAAGCTCAAGAACCCTTTTTAAAACTAAAAGTTTTTTATGTTTATGAGTTGTTAATGATTTGTATAAGTTGAAATTCGTATTTAATGTGTTGTTGAGTTTTGATTTATGTGCGCCTATAAAATTTATGAGCTTTAACCCTAGTATGTGGAATTCATGTGATGTTTGTGATAGACCCTCTTGAAGTTGTTTTTTCTTGTGATGTGTTCATGACTTTTGGGTGTAGAAATGATTGAATAAGTGAAGAATTTTCCCCATAGGTTTGATAAAGAGCTTAGGTGAAACATAAGAGCCATTATAGTATGTTGAATGTGAAACTCCAAATTGTGAGCTAGTCCTTGCGTGCCTAGTGTTTGATAAAATGCCTTAGTGAGTGAAAGTGCCAAGATAGCATGAAATCCCCAAGTAGATGTAAAAATCGGTCATGTCTAGTGGTTGTTGAAAGACCCTAGTGAACAAGTCGAGATATGATGGTAGTAAATTCCTCGATTATGTGCTCTTTGATATATGCTAAGTTTTTAATACATGTCAAGTGGTTAGTAAGTAAATTGTGACATGATAGTATGAAGTTTCCCCAAGCCATGTGATACCCAAACAGGTGTCAAGACTGGTATAGGTATGAAGTACTTGATGTAAGACCTTTTTGAATGGGATATAATCTAATAGTATATTTTCTCTACTTTAGTATATGTTGATGATTTCTAAATGCTTGAGGTGACTCTGTAGTAATTGTGGTGATGAATAGAGGTTTACGATCCTTAAATACTTGAGGTGATATCTTAATGAACGCTTGTGATGATGCATGAATGATTGTGATAATACATGAATAATTGTGATGATGAATGAATGATTATGCTTTACTTTTACGCTATCGAATCCTGGGGGTATTTATACCCGACAATAGAGCTGTTGTCTAAAGCCCATATCAGTTTCTAGATAACTCCAGTTGAGCCATGATTCTCAGAACTCAGTGAACTATAAAACTCTGAATCTTTAGACAAGTGCAGAACTTAAGAAAGCTCAGTAATCTAGCCTCAGTCCTACAATCAGCTCCGATCTAATAGTATTCAAGTGATCAATTCTAATCTCAGAAGCAATTCGAGTAATCTATTCAAGCTCTACATCGTCAGTCAGATCTTTTGAGAAACATGATTAGTATTAGATTCGGTTCAGTTGTGTTCAGTCAAGGTTTCAGTTTAGAGTCTTTCAGTTGGGAGTAGAAGCTAGCACCGAGCGAGGGAAGGAATGACGGCTCTCCCGTTAGAGAGGCTGAGTCTTTAGGAGCAATCCCTGAACTCCAGAACTACATAGCCAGCGTAGGATGCAGGGTTTTCCCGTCAGTAGAGGCTGTCACCGTCAGAGAGGTTTGACTATTATATTGCCTCAGGCCGACTTCCTGCGAAGGTCATCCCGTAAGAGAGGCTTGACCAAAGAGGTCTTTACCTGTGGAAAGGTATTGACACCTTTCCAGCTAGGATCACAGGTTGGACCCCACCTGTGGTAGGTTGGGGCATGTCGGTTAAGTAACTACTTTTCATAGTTGCAGTTTTAGTATCTATCTTCAGAAATCAGGACTGTCAGATACAGTTATCCATCTCTATAAAGAACTTAGATAGTTCCATTGATTCATGGACCATCCTATCAGATAGGCTTGGTATCATATACATATGCTTATTATCATATCTAGATATCTCCCATCAGATAGGCTTGATCTCAGTCTTAGACCATATTGAGTATTCTTATTATCATATCTAGATATCTCCCGTCAGATAGGCTTGATATCCATCTCAGATCCTTTATTCTATTGAGTATTCTTATTGTCAGATTCAGACATGATCATACTTCTTATCATTGATAATTGCTTCTGGAATAATCTGTTAGCAAAGTTGATCTTTAATTCTGTCAGTCAAAAGCAGTAAGCTCAGAGTTCAGTCCTTGATGTAAGCACATCCAGATCCTCAGTTATCAATATCAGATGAGTCAGTGATTCAATATCTCAGTGTCAGTAGTAAGTTCAGTCTGAGTAAAGTGGTATCCGAGTTTCAGTATCTAGAGTTGCGATGATTGTGTTCATGTTCTGTGCATTCATATATGTGTTCTCATGCGGTATTTTCATGATTATTCAGTTTAGATATTGTGCATGCATGAACCCTTGCATTAGTCTACCCCGTCTACATACTTAGTAGATTTCTGTACTGATGCATTTGTGCTATGGTGTTTTATTTGAAACCATAGGTTCCAGCGTATCCTCAGCAGTTTAGTCCCAGTCAGCAGCAGTAGCAGTGAGTCCTCTTCTTTCGAGGACAAGTCTTAGTTTACTATTATTATTTCAGACTTTGTTTATTTTTAGTTGACGGAGTTAGTTGCGGACATGTACCATCAACTCCACAGTTCAGACAGTTTAGAGGCTTGTCAGAAAGACGTATTAGTATTCAGTTTTCTATATTATGAGTATTCATAGATGTATTGAACCTTATGACTAGTTTTTGCATTTATTTTTGATATTATGCAGTATACAGGTACAGATATCAGTAAAGAATTAGCTGTGGTCCTTCGGGGTCATAAGCACCGTGTGACGTCTCGGGATGGGATCTCGGGGCGTTACAAACCTAGCATTAGTACTTCAGTTGTTGCTGAGAGACTTGTAAATGCTTTAGCAGGTATTGGGAGGCTTGCAAATACTAAACCAAGCAGAAAAAAGCCTTATAGTGCAACAACAACTGCAAAAAGGCCTAGAAATGATACATTAATTGGTGGTGTGAGGCCTGAAACTGCCTCAATAACTGAGATAAAGCCTGCAGCTGTTGTGATGTCTGCAACCACTTCTGCAGTATGTGATAATGCTACAAAACCTACAACTCAACAGTCTATTATGTGTTGGTGTCCAAAAGAAGAAAACTAGTACAACTTTGAGAGATGGTGCAGATCTTTCATATAAAATATCAAAATCAAAAAAGGCAAAAACAACTAAGTTTGATGTGTTGTTTGGACCAAATGGCAGTGTAATGCAGAGGGTAAGTTTTCTATCATCTAAACACATTTAACTAATATTAATTAGTGCATTTTAAACTGATTTTATTATTTTTTAGTCTGAAAATAATGACAGAATGTTACATAGTCCAACACTTATTAGTTCAGTTCTAACCAATATTGATTTGGGTTACAAATCAAAAGGATTAAGATGGAAATGTGGATTGCAGTAACTCAAAGACAACTACAAAAATAGAGTTACAGTAGATCAAAGGTAAAATCTTCTACAACTACTCAAGCCACAACAAGCGCTCAAGCCAGAAAGAATCAGTCCACACCAAGCACTCAAGGCACATGGTAATAGAATTCTCTTTGTGTATTGCTAGTTTTTTAATTCAATTTCTCCCAAGTGTTAAGAAAAGTGTGTTATAATTTTTGGTGCATTTCTCATTAACGGTGTTGTTAAGACAAACTTTTTGATGTAAACTCTTGTTAAAACATGTGTCTATATATTGGAAATATCTGTATTGGCAAAATAGTGTTTATCATTAAATTTCAATTTTATTTTCATTGCACATTGCAACTATAAATATCAAGCCATCTTAAATACAACAAATAGAAATCAAATGACAACAATGACGATAACAGTGTCATGCTAGTGCTTGATCTCTCATGTCTTCCATCATTTCTTCCTAACCTTTCTTGTCTTCATTGCCTTCTATGTCGACCTTTACTTCCTTGCTTTGAAATTGTTAATGGATTGTTCATTTAGTATTGTTCATTTGCATCAGCCCATCGAAAGAATCCATAACCATTACTAGCTTTATATTTTTGACAGCTTCAAAACATTCTTTCGAAATTAGTTGGTGTTCTTAACATTTTAAGTTCAACATAAAGCCCACAATAACAAATTCGAATTGTCACGGTATTACGAAAAACTAGAGAAAAAAGTGGACTAAAAAATTAAGATACAACAAAAAAAAGGTATAAAAAAATAAAAAATTAAGGTACAAGAAATTAGAGAGAGAAGATCGAGAAGAAGGGAGAAAAAAAAATCTTAAATTGCTCCAACAATGGTGTTGAAAGCAAATGAGGAATAAAGGCTTATAAATGCCCTAATTTGATTGTTGGGGCCCTGTTTTATGGGGTGGAATGCGCCTTTGACATTTGTATCACACGTTCCTATGTGGTCCCAGCCACATAGAATGTCATGTAAAAAAATGATTTAGAAAATTTGTTTTTAATGGGTTAAGGATTCAGATGACAAAAGTGTAAGTAGAAGTGTGCACTTTACAAATCAGGACAAGTAAGAGAGTATATAAAAGTTTGAGGTAAATTTTAAATTTTTAAAAGTCTCCAAAAATTAAATTTGATCCAAAAACTATTTTTTTTTTTCTAATTTTTGTACGATTGAATTTTTTTATGACAAATTGTACTATCAAAAAATTTTAAAAACTATTTGTGCCTTTTATGATCGAATAGTTCCTAAATCTTTAGTAGCTAAAAAGAAAAGAGCAAAATTTGCCCATTTACAAAACCTATAGATTCCAAAAACAACATTACAATAACCTCCAAGGACTACTCACAAAAACCCAAAACAATTAAAAAAAAAGAAGTAAAAATCATTACACTTTTTAAAACGCATGCCACAAAGCACCAAAACAGTTCCATTCCCTTCATTCCAATTTCATTTCAGTATTCTCAAAACCCTCACCCTTCTTCTCACCTTAAATTTTTTTTATTTTAATTCGCCGGAAAAAATCTCCGGCATGTCGAACAATCAAACGGAGGGATACGCCGATGATTTTATCGAGCAAATTCTCGCGATTCCTTCTTACACTGGTTTGCCTGTAGCTGATGTTGGTAATACTCCGTCAGATACGGCGTCGTTTAACTCTTCTGGTGGTGGTAGTGCTGGAGGTGGTGGAGTATTACAGCAGCCGTTGTTTCCATTGGGATTAAGCTTGGATAACGGACGTGATGACGTCAGTGATGCTGGTGGTGCTTATGCAGTGAAGCATGTAAGCAATTACTCGCTCCGTTTCATTTTACTTGGCCCTTATTGACGTGACACACTGGTTAAGGATACTGAATTAAATGTTATGAAACTCTAAATTTAACTATTACTACTATCCAATTTATGAAATTAAGAGAATATTATTACTCCTCTGGTCCAAAATAAATGAATTTTTGAGCTCTTTTTCAATCTCCAAAATAAGTGAATTATTCACTCTTTAAAAGACATGTTTAAAATTTCCTTTAATTTTACCCTCCGTTTACACTTTTTAGGTTATGAGTTTCAAGAGACTTAATTTACTTTATTTTAATGTGATGAAATTTCGAGACTAGTTTGATAATAACTGAAAGTTAAAAATGAAAAGCAAAGTACAATTAATGTCCTAATTTCTTTTCGTTAATAGGTGTGATTGAAACAAAAAATCACTTATTTTGGACTAGAGGGAGTATATTTCTCCCTTTATGCCCTTAATATTAAATAACAACCTAAAATAATTTAAGTTGAGGGTAGAGTGTATGTAAACCTTACCCGAGGATATGTTAGTATTAAATAACAACATAAAATAATCCAAAACATAAAATACATGTCTATTAATTTTTCTTAAGGGCCAGGTAAAATGAAATGGAGGACTAAATTCTGAAACTCTAAATTTGACAATTATTAATTTACGTAGTAGACAAGGAAAAATATAACAAAATTCTCTTAGACAAGTAAATTGAAACATTAGGGACAAGTAAAAAGAAACAGAGGGAGTGTTTATTTATTTTTTATTTTAATTTCTTTTGATAATTGTGGTATTTGGGTCAGTTTTTGCTAACTTCAACTAATTCCATGGATACCTGCCACCTCCCACCTCGCCACCAGCAACATATATCGTGTAATTTTGTCCTTCAAGGCTAAGACATATGTGAAGAATCACTTAGCTTGTTTTGTTTGGATTTGAACTTGAGATTTTTTCTTTTGGCATTTTTCAAATTTCAGGATATGCAACTTATTATTCTTATTATTGTTTGTTTTGTAGGAAAGAGAAGGGATGAATATAGGGAGTTTATATGCAGGATTAGAGCATTTGCAATCTCATGCAGTTAGACACTCTGTGCCTCCTGTTCACCATGTCCAGGTTACTCTCACCGTCTCTCTCTCTCTCTCTCTCTCTCTGTGTGTGTGTGTGTGTGTGTGTGTTTTGGTTGTGAAAGTTATTGCTTTTTTCTCCAGTACAGATAATTTTTTCGATATAAATAGCTGGAAATGTAAAATTGAGTTAATTTCAGTTTTCATGTGTTGATTGTGATAGATTTCTGGGTTGAATGTGTTATGTGTAGTTAGTTTTGTTGTAACTTGAAACAGGACCCTGTAAAGAGTTACTATTGTTTCTGATGATCATTGAGGAATTAGTTTGTTTTGAAGAATGCTAAACTCGGAAAAGTATTGTAAACTATCAATGTCTATAGAAAGTGCCTATTATAAATTTGACTTGCGACTGAATTTTTTCTGTCACCTTCAATCCCATTGGTTAAATTCCTTATTGACTTGTACATATTGCAACTATTTACACTTCATGATTTTGCTTCCTGAGGTTTTATGAGAGACAACTTTGTGGTCAAGATCTTTGTAGACTATGCTTAAATGATTTTTGTTTATAAGCTGAAATCTTAAGATACTCGGCTCTCACCCGAGAGACCTGGGGTCAAGTCTTGGCTACGGAGCTAACATATCCTCGGGTAAGGTTTACGCACACTCTACCCTCCCAGACCCTATTTGTTGGATTATATTGGGCATGTTGTTGAAATCTAAATGCATTTACAAATTTATAGTCGGTGAGCTGTCTGAAGCTAGTCCAGAATTTGTATTTACACAATTTAATTCTCCTTGCCAACAACTACATGGAAAGCAAATGGTTTTGAAGAATAATTCTTTTCTAATTGAGGCATATTATCTGACATAAGAATATAGAACACTGTTATATTTTTGTTTTTCAAAGATGGCAGTGTTCGAGATTAGCTTATGCTCAGCTCAACCTTTCCACCTTGTATTTGCCATCTCTCTTCAATGAGGGTATCGGGTGATTCTACTCACCAAGGCTTGGATATATAGGAAGAAATTACCTGGTGTTTTTTGCCTTAACGGGATTTGAACCTTAGACCTCATAGAGGCATGGTTGTTTTATTTTTGAAGTCTGATTAGTTGTACGATTCATGCTTGTTAACTATGATTTGGATTATGTTTCTCTAAGACGGACATGGCTACTTTGTGAACGATGGGAATAGATAATTTCTGCATTTGTCTAACTTATAATTTCTCTTGGTTTCTTGCAGCCCTTTCAAGGCCCACCAACAACTAGCACAACAGTAACTGTACCGCAGCCACCTTCAATTCGTCCCAGGGTTCGAGCTCGAAGGGGACAAGCCACAGATCCACATAGCATTGCTGAGAGGGTAAGAAGATTGATGTAGCATGCTATGTAGATAAGTTCCGTGAGGGCAAATGTGTATCACATAGTATAATGCAAGCTGTTAGAGAGTCTTCTAGAAACAAGTGGTACTAAATAATTGATCGACCTGTTTCTTTTTGCAGCTGAGAAGAGAGAGGATATCAGAAAGAATAAAGGCTTTGCAGGAACTGGTACCCAGCTGCAATAAGGTGTGTCCAAGTGTCTATTTGCCTGCCACAAGTTCTTATTTTCATGAATAGTGTGTTTCTTTACACATCTCTTGTGTCATTCTCAGGCTCTATAAAGTACGAAATCTTATGTTTACAAATAGTAATTTTACTTTTTCGTCAACAGCATGACCATAAAATACCAATACGTAGAAAATTAAAACAGGTATAGGATGAATCATCTTGTAAGCAAACTTTCACTTGTGGTGGACTGTGTCTGATGGTCAAGTGTACTATTTTCTAGTTGTCGGGCTTTTGGGATTAGCTGGATTGCTGATTTTCACTTTGATATGGATTTTTGCAATTGGACTTTGTCTTAGTTATTCAGCATCTAATTTCAATGGGTCCCTAATATAAAGAGTTAATTTAACAAGGATGTGGAAAGCTTGAGGTATTGAAATCTTATTTTTCTCTTGCCAGACAGATAGGGCTGCAATGCTTGATGAGATTCTGGACTATGTGAAGTTCTTAAGGCTTCAGGTTAAGGTAATATGTTAATTTTTTAACGTTGATCTTGTTGCTAACTTAGTCATCACTCTTCCTACCATGTTCCATAGCAAATTAGGTTCTCAGCTTCTGATTTCTGTACAATGAAGCTGCTTTACAATTGTTCCTCTCCATATGATTTGATTCTTAATTTAAAATTGTTGGAACCATTATCATTTATCCATTCCTGTCGAGCTCAATAATTCACCTTCACCATCATGTTCGTGAGGATACTTCCTTGCTGGGGGTTTAGTGTTTTGGATCATGTGCTTTTCTGGTTCTTGGTTTCTCTAACGGTGATTGAGTTAATTATCTTATCCGTACTACGTACCTTGAGCTACGTTTGGCTTGATTTCATGGGAAATAGTTGCCTTATGAGTGTAATACTAAGGACAAGTTAATGGTTTTGCTTGTATAATAATTCAGTTTCGAATAAGTATATTTCTACATCTCCTGGGCAATTTGGAAGTAATTCTCATCCTGGCCTATTCTACCTCCTACTCCCAAGGTCCCGATTTGCACACACTTCCTATTTTTGTTCGACATCATTCTGATAAGCTTTTTAAATCATTTTAACTGTTCAAATTCAAAATTGAGGTATTTTTTTATTTGAACTCAACTTTTCATCTACTCGTTTAATATGTTGTCTACTACTACTTGTATGATATGCAAGTCAAACTAATATTTTGCTTCTGTGTCAAATAGTGTCATAAAATATGAGGGTAGGAATGTTAGATGTGTTCAAGAAATTGAAAAGAGTCTTGATTAAAAAAAAAAAGAAATTGAAAAAAGTAAAGGGTAATCTCATACTATTGTTAGAAGTCGTCTAGTGGTCTACTGTTGCCTTCTCAAAAAGGTCCTCTGGTATACCATATAAATAACCGCTTGAAGGATGATTGGTGCCTCATTGAGAAATTTACGTCTCGTCTATTGGTCCCTAGTGCTTGCTTTACTTACATGAAAGTTATCATGCCAATCATTGATAATCCCACTCTATAACTCTTAACTTAGTAGGATGTTACTGTTACGTTTTGGTATGTCATTTGCTGTAATATATGCAAAACTTTTGGCTATGTTAGAAGTTGGGGGGGGAGTTGGTTCATGTGTAGCCTCTTTAGTGGTTTTGAGTTCCCCAGTTTCATGGATTTCTTGGCAATCATAGTCCCGTAGCTGGTTTGGAGATTTCCTGGTTTTCATTCTCGTATCTGTTAAGTAAATAGTTTGAATTAAACTGCCTAAAGGTACTGAGCATGAGTAGGCTGGGAGGAGCTAGTGCGGTAGCACAACTTGTTGCTGACATTCCATTGCAATCTGTGGAGGTAATGAATGGGATCCTGTTACTATTAATTGAACATCAAAGACCCTAAAGACATTGTCTAATTGCTTGAGCTAACAAATTCTTCATTTGCTTCGGTATTTTCTTGTTTTTTCTCTTATGTTAGGGGGACAGTGGTGAAAGTAGATCCAACCAGCATATATGGGATAAGTGGTCCAATGCCGACACAGAACGAGAGGTTGCTAAGCTCATGGAGGAAGATGTTGGTGCTGCCATGCAATACCTTCAGTCTAAATCACTCTGCATCATGCCCATATCACTAGCTGCCCTGATCTATCCTACTCAGCAACCGGATGACCAGTCACTGGTCAAGCCTGAACCGGCAGCCCCATCATAGACCTCCAATGTGCTGCACGTGCCTCTGAGAACTCCTAATAGCCTTGTGTCCCACCCTTCTTTGTATCCTTACCCTTACCTACCATCACTTTGTATTTTCCTCTGTAATTGGTGGCAATGCAATCAATGTCAGATGCCACAACTTTTGCTTTTAGCTCAACCATTGGCCCTTTTCTATTACCTTTCTGGAGTTTTGTCGAACAAGGCATGATGTCATACCTTGTACAAAGGTAAACGTATGAAAGCACCCAATCCTCCCTTTATCCCTTTGCTTAGTGGATGGTGGGGCCGTTGTAAAAGTAACCAACTGGTGGTTGTAAAGTATAATGTAATCTTAGTATATTATTGTAATGGATAGTTGAAGTTGCTCTCCCCCCAAACAATTCTGAAAATATGATTAGTGCCTTTGCTGTACTTTTTGTGTTTAGTAGAATGCGGAGTTTCTGGTGAAAAGTTTTAAATTCATCCAATTAATTTCTTTTCTCCTAAGTGTCAACATGGTTTGATGATAACAAGCTTGTTGACTCAAAGTTCCTTTCACTTGATCCTAGCAAAAGTAAATTAGGGGTCGTTTGGTACACCGGATTGGATAAGTGGGGATGCTCCATGAGACTATTTTATCTTTAGTCTTTATCCCACAAATAAAGAAATAAAGTCCGCGGCCATCCTACCATCCACATATTTCACAGATTATGTTGTTGTTTCTAAGTATCATGTTATCTATCAGGTTACAAGGGATATTGGCTGGTTTTATTTTAATCCATCAACAACAAAAACTATATATTTCAAAGCAAATTTAATTTAATGCATATTATTTTCTTTCTCTATCGAGAACCCTTAAAATTTTAGTGCAATTCTAATGAGCAATAGTGATAAGACCTAATATACATGAAATGCAAATTGACAAATTCAAATAGTTGAAAAACTAAACTGAGAAAAACGGTTGTGAAATACAAAAGCATTTTTTTAAAGTATATTTCAAAAGGGATACAATATTTCTTTTGTTATTGAACTTGAAACATATTTTTGTCAATACTATACCAACAGTTTGTGTTAGGTAAGCTTTCAAAAAATGTTTAGCTACAATTTTAAAACAATTTTTAAAAAAGTTTTTCCAAATTACTCAGCTTTCAAACACTTCAAAGTAGCAATATGAGTTCTGCTAATTGATTTTAAAAACACTTTTCTTAATAATAAAACAAAAATTTGTGCGTAGGCAAGCTTTCAGAAAGTGCTCCACTACTAGCCAAAAATACGTTTTATTTTATTTTTTCAAACATATCAAGTTATCAATGTGGTAACAATTTTTCATGTGACATGTTTAAGACCATAAGATTAAGAAGCATTTTGGTACATATGACATAATTTTAACTTAAGACTAGAATTCAAAAGTTTTTTTATTCTTTTTTAAATTTCATGTCAAGTCAAAATATGTCACTACTTGTTTTTTGAAAGAGTAGAGGGAGCAGTATATTTCCCTCACCCTTTTTTGTATAGGGAGAAGAGTTTGTAGCCAAAAACATCATTCAATTATACCCCAAAACTTAAACCACATCCTTTTCTTATGTTATCTGTAATCCACATGGAATCCAAAGGAGATTCAGTCTTGCCAATGCCTAACCTTCCTGCAGAACTCATTACAAAAATCTTGTTAAAGCTTCCCATGAAATATCTATTGCAATTCAGGTCTCTTTCGAAATCTTGGCTTTTGTTAATATCTAGCCCTGAATTTGTGAAGAACCATCTCTTATTATCCGCTACTAACAAGAACTACACACACCATCGTGTTATGATTAAGACTGGAAATTCTAATCATGATATCAAGGATTGTTCTGTTAGCTCTTTACTTTATGATTCTGTAACTGAGGCATTCGACTTGAATTATCCTGGTAAAAAGCGTGATGATATCCTTGGCTTGTTGGTTCTGTCAATGGATTAATTTGTCTTTCCATCACTGATTTTGGTAGATTACATGACTTTTTTCTATGGAATCCATCAATGAGAAAGTACAAGACATTGCCTAGTTATAGACGTAACCATGAGGATGGTTTTGCTCATTTCAACTTTGGTTTTACATATGATGAGTTCCAAGATGATTACAAGGTAGTGGGTTTTTTCCCTGTTTACACAAATGGACAGGGACACCCGAGTCACGTTGACGTCAAGATATATAGTCTAAAGAGTGATTCTTGGAGACGTTTTGGCTCTTGGGTGATTCTGCTAAGTTTGTCAAGGGGAAACTTCATTGGCTTGACATGCAATGGAACATCATTTCTATTGATTTGACTGATGAGAAATGGGAAGAGGTAGAGAAGCCTTCTTGTTTTGAAAGATGTCCCAACAGTTTAAGCTTGGAGTGTTTCAGAGCGATCTTTCCTTGTTTTATAATTATGCGTGGACTCATCTTGATATCTGGGTTATGAAGGAGTATCGGGTTGAGAGAATCTTGGACAAAGGTATTTACCATCATGTCTTCTGAAGATCCTGTGCCGCGTATATTTTATCCAACTATTTTAGTGTCAAATGAAGGTGAGATTTTACTTCCGTCCCAATCAGGTTTCACGAAATACAATCCAAAGGATGACTCGATCAAACATCTAGATGTTACTAACATAGCTCCGTGTCTTGAGGTAGAAATCTATGTTATGAGCCTAGTTTGTCCTTTTTGACAGAAGAAACCGCGAATGCACCAAAAATGAAGGCTAGCATGAGTGTCATGAAGACAATCGTGTGACTAATAACCTGTAAGAATTACACTATGCAATGTTCGACATGACGATGATATATGCCCTAGCTTGTCTGGGTGACCCGGCTGGCTCCAAATAGTTTCTGCTATGTATTTACAATGCTCTCGAATGCTGCTCCCCCATCTGTTCAGAAAGTAAATGTTTAAATTGTCGTATTGGTGATATTGTACCTCGACCAGATTACAGTCTTTAAATTACTTGCTTGCATTTTTGCTAGACGTCCATTCTATTTTCGCTTTTAACTTGAAGATTATTGTGCGTTTCTAACTCAAAATGGATTTTTAAAAAATGGCTTAAGTAGTTGGTTTTGTTAAATAACCTTCGCTCCCTTGGAAATACGTTACCACAAACCATCTCCAAGAACGATGGCTTAAACGAAAAACAAAGAAAGCAGCAAGAACAGGAAAACCATAATACAGCCATAACACAAGAACGAAAACAATTATTTTCTCATTTGTTAATAACTAAACTCGCAAGTCTCTCAAATATTAAACCCTCCCACATTTCTGATTCTGCAATCCAAAGAAGATGAAGCCATCTCGAAACAGAGGAAACTAACAAATCCCTTACCTTCATGCAGAGATCGTCACAGAAATCTTGCTAAAGCTTCTGGTGAAATACCTCTTGCAATTTACTGTCTGTCTCAATATCTTGGCTTTCGTTAATCTCTAGGCCTGAATTTGTGAAGAACCATCTCTTATTATTCGCTAATAACAAGGATTACATGTTGGGAATAAACCTCGCCACGATAATAATATTGCCGTAATAAAAAACAATAATTATGACAACAGTAATACTATAAATCAACAAGAACAACAAGAGTGATAATGACACCGAGATATTTTACGTGGAAATCCAATGAGGGAAAAATCACGGGCCAAGAGGAGCAACTGATGTTTCTTTAGTAAGGAATTTTAGACTGTAGTCACAAGTACAATATTCAAAGAGACTACTACACACTCAAAAGAAATCTCTCTTTTGATTTTTCCACCACACTACAATATCGCTCACATTCTCTATTTTTCCTCACAGACTAAACTCTCTGTGATGCCTCACTCTATTTTTATTTCACTCTTTTGTTGGTGTATCTTTCCAAGGAGATGATGAGCTCCTTTTATAGGCAAGAATTACCCCATTGATGTCATCCATGACATCACTAAATGAAGAAGGTTCAAAGTGTTCATTGTCAACACATTAAATAACCAACTACCAAATCTTGCTTACCGATTTGAAGCCAACTTTCTTTGAAAAAAGTTTACCCATGGTAAATTTTTCAAGACTTTATTTATGGGGCTGGACCCCACAAATCTCCCCCTCCAGTCCCATGCATCTGAAGGAGATATCCACGTTTTCTCAGAGAGAGCTTATGCCGACAAGTTCTTTGCACAATTCAAACTTGTCTTTTGACACCACCCTTGTCAGTATATCCGCAGGATTTTCACTGGTGTGAATCTTCTTAACGTGGAACGATTCATTCTCCACTTGTTCACAAATCCAATGGAACCTCACATCAATGCGTTTTGTTCTTGCATGGTACATGGAGTTCCTGCTTAAGTCTATTGCACTTTGACTGTCACAATAGACAACGTACTCCTTTTGGTGCAATCCAAGTTCTTGAAGGAACTATTTCATCCATAACATCTCCTTGCCAGCTTCAGTAGCTGCAATATACTCTGCTTCAGTTGTAGAGAGTGCGACACACTTTTGCAACTTTGATTGCCATGATAAGGATCCTTCTGAAAATGTAAACAAATATCTTATAGTGGATTTTCTATTTTCAAGGTCACCTGCCATATCAGCATCTGTATAGCCCTTCAAGATTGGATCAGATCCACCAAAACACAAGCAATCTCATATGGTACCTCTTACATACCTGAGTATCCACTTGACTGCTTCCCAGTGTTCTTTTCCAGGATTTTCAAGGAACCTGCTAACAGCACCAACTGCATGAGCAATATCCGGTCTGGTACACACCATTGCACACATCAAACTCCCGACTGCTGAAGAATAAAGAACATTAGTCATATTTTCTTTCTCTTCCTTTGTTGTAGGACATATTTTTTTGCTTAACTTCAAATGACCAGTAAGAGGTGTGCTAACAACTTTAGCACTCTTCATATTGAAGTGTACGAGTACACGTTCAATGTACTTCTCTTGAGATAGCCACAACTTTCTGCTTGTTCGTTTCCGAACAATCTTCATCCCCAGAATTTGTTGTGTTGGGGCCAAGTCCTTCATGTCAAATGACTTGGAAAGATATTTCTTCAACTTGGCAATCAACTCCTTGTCTTGTCCTACAATCAACATGTCATTCATATACAACAACAAAATAATAAAGTTGTTGTTCGAAAATCTTTTAAAGTATACGCATATATCAGAATAAGTCTTTTTGTAGGTTTGACTTTGCATGAATGAGTCAAACTTCTTGTACCACTGCCTTGGTGCCTGCTTCAATCCATAAAGACTCTTATTCAGTTTACAGACCATGTGTTTCTTTCCAGCTACTTCAAATCCTTTTGGCTAGTCCATATAGATCTCTTCTTCCAAATCTTAATGAAGAAATACAATTTTCATGTCCAACTGCTCCACTTCAAGATCTAGGCTAGCTGCTAAACTCAAAATGGTTCGAATAGAAGTCATTTTGACAACGGGTGAAAAGATTTCACCAAAATCAATACCTTTTTTCTATTCGAAGCCTTTTACCACCAATTGAGTTTTATATTTGACCAACTTGCCATTTCCATCTTTCTTGAGTTTAAAATACCATTTGCACTTAAGCGGTCTTTTACCTTTTAGAAGTTCAACCAGCTTGTACGTGCCATTTTTCTGCAGAGATTCTATCTCTTCTTGCATGGCTTTCATCCACTTATTCTTTTCTGGATGGACCAACACCTCCTTTAGACTTTCTGGCTCCCCCTCATCATTGACGAGGACATACTCTGAGAAAGGGTACTTGGATGACTCTACCCTTTGCCTTTCTGACCAAAGGTTGAGATTGTTGTTTTTTTTCTTAAGTAGGGTACTCCACCTGCTCGGCATAATCATTAGGTTGCTCCCCTTGCTCGGCAACCCTGTCGATTGTACTTTCTGCACTTTTGGGATGGTCAGAAGTAGAAGGAATGGTAATAACATTAGGGACTATACTATTCTATTCTTGACCTTCTCTAATACATCATAAACAATTCCGACTTCACTTTTTTGAAAGACTACATCTCTAATTCCAATGACCTTCTTCTTTATAGGATCCCATAATCTGTACCCAAACTCTTCATCTCTATATCCTATGAATATGCAGGGAACTGATTCATCATCTAGTTTTGTTCTCTGCTCCTTCGGTACATGTGCAAAAGCTCTAAAACCGAACACCTTCATATGAGAGTAGGACACATTTTGTTAGTCCAAACTCTCTCTGGGATATCAAATTCCAATGAAACTGATGGACTATGATTAATCAGGTAACAGGCCATCTAAACTGCTTCATCCCAAAATGACTTGGGCAGTTTAGCCATTCTGAGTATGCTTGTCACCTTCTCAATAATGGTGTGATTCATTCGCTCAGCTACACCATTGTGTTATGGGGTTCTAGGAACAGTCTTTTTATGTCTGATTCCATGAGTTGAACAATACTCTTCAAATTCCCTTGAAGTGTACTCACCTCCATTGTCAGTGCGGATATGCTTTAAATTTCGACCCATCTCTCTTTTCACCAGAGCATGAAACTTTTGAAATACTTAAAATACCTGATTTTTGGTTTTCAAGATATAAACCCATAATTTCTATGAAGCATTATCAATAAAAGTAATGAAATATTTGTTACCTACCATCGATTTTTCCTCTATCGGACCACAAACATCAGAATATACAAGATCAAGTATATTCAATTTTCTTTCAGACGGTGTCTGAAATGAGACTTTATGTTGCTTACCGAATAAGTAGTAGTCATATGATTTTGCTGTTGTACCTTTGGTAAAAGAGATGAGTGATTTCCTAGCGAGAGTCTCTAATCCTTTCTCGATCATATGATCCATTCTTTTATGCCACAAATCTAAAGAAATCTCTTCTTGAATTGTAATCAATTCACCTCGGTAAATTTCTGTATTTGTCCTATACAACGTACCACGAGCAACTCCTTTCGAAATCAGCAATGCTTCATTGGTGAGTCTCTATTTTGTATTTGCAAAATAGTTCTCGTATCCATCTCGATCCAAAGCAATTCCAAAGATCAAGTTCAATTGCAAATTGGGTATATGACGTACATCTTTTAGAACCAATGTGCATCCGACATTAGTCTTAATACTAATGTCTCCAATCCCCACGATCTTTGAATAACTTGAGTTACCCATTTTCACAGTGCCAAAATCACCTACTTTATACTTGCAGAAAAGATCCCTTACCGGTGAAGCATGGTAAGATGTTGCTGTGTTAATCACCTATTCTGACTCTGTCCCTGCCAAGTGCATACGCTCTTCTTCCTTGTTTATGAAGAGAACAACATCATCATTATTTTGCATCGTGGCAACAGTATTATCGTCATTCTTCTAGCCACTACTTTCACCTTTTGCCCCTTTTTAGATTTGGGCAATCTTTTTTGAAGTGACCTGGTTGATTGTAGTTATAGCAATTTTTGGCTTTTGATTTGGATCGGACCTTGGTCTTTCCACGACCTTCGGTTCTACCATAGCTACTTAAAATCCTTTGGTGACTTCTTCCTCTACTTTTTATAATGAGAGCTTATCTATGATTTTCAGGCTTCTTTCTCATCTTCTCATTGAGTAGAAGAGCTGATGTGGCATCTTTTATCTCAATAGAGTCCTAACTATGTAAAATAATTATTTCCAAATTATCATAAGAAGATGGCAATGAGTTCAAGAGTATGATGGCTTTATCTTCTTCCTTGATCTTACTTCGAGGTTGGCCAACTGCGTGATTAGTCCATTAAGTATATTTAAATGTGACAAAAAATTTGTACCTTCACCTACATGTAGGGCGTACAACTACTTCTTTAGGTACAATTTATTTGTCAGAGTTTTGAACATGTAGAGATTTTCTAACTTTGTCTAAATACCACATGCACTATCTCTGTCGACAATGTTATTGACCACATCATCTGTTAAGTGTAACCTGATTGCACTACCAGCCTTTTCATTAATTTCTTTCTAATCCTCCAGTTTCATGGATTTGGGCTTTTTGGATTTGCCACTTATTGCCTTGTGTAATTCTAGTTAGATGAGCAGATCTCTCATCCCCCTCTGCCATATTAAGAAACCGCTATCACCATTGAATTTTGCTACCTCGTACTTTACTCTGGACATTTTATCTTTATCGAGTATAGTACCACCAATTGCAAAATATTATTTTCGTGAATGAGCAGAATCTGAGCTATGATAGCAGTTGTTGGGAATAAATCCTTCCACAATAATAATATTGCGGTAATAAAAAATAATAATTATGACAACAGTAATACGATTAATCAACAAGAACAACAAGAGCGATAATGATACCAAGATTTTTACGTGGAAACCCAATGAGGGAAAAACTATGGGCTATGAGGAGCAACTGATATCTTTGTAGTAAGGAATTTTAGACCGTAGTCATAAGTGCAATACTCAAAGTGATTACTACACTTAAAAGAAATTTCTCTGTTGAATTTTCTACCTCACTATAATATCACTAACACCCTCTATTTTTTCTCACAGACTAAACTCTTTGTGATGCCTCACTCTATTTTTCTTTTACTCTTTTGTTGGTGTATCTTTCCAAGGAGATGATGAGCTCCTTTTATAGGCAATAATTACCCCCATTGATGTCATCCATGACATCACTAGATGAAGAAGATTCAAAGTGTTCATAGTGAACACATTAAATAACCAACTACTAAATCTTGCTTACCAATTTGCAGCCAACTTTCTTTGAAAAAAGTTTACCCATGGTAAGTTTTTAAAGACTTCATTTATGGGGTAGGACCCCACACTACACACACCACAGAGTTATGTTTAAGGCTTATGATTCTAACCGCGATATCAGAGGCTATTCTGCTAAGTCTTTACTTTACGATTCTGTAACTGAGGCACTTGACTTGTATTATCCTGATAAAATTTTATGTTTATTGTAATAATTTAATTTTTTTAATGAGGAGTAAATGGGTAATTTGGTCTATATTATAATATTAATTAAGAGAATTAAAGTGAGCAAGCCATAAGCGAAAATCCTCCCCTTGTTCAGTCTTTTTTTTTCACGTTTAAAAGGAGTAGAATGGGGCCTTTTTGATACAAGTATGATCATGATCATGACACTTTTGAGTATTTTTGAAGACTAGTCACTAAAGGGCTCTTTTATCATTTCTCAATTATTTGTAATGTTGTATAAATAGAACCTTGTAGGGTTTATTTTCTTAGTTTATATTTGAGATTGTAAGAAAATCCTCTTGTGAGAGAGAGCTCCAAAATTGAAATTAGGGCATAGCATAAGGGTGGATTCTCTTGTGTGTTGTAAAGCCTGATACCTTGGTGCTTGAGAGGTGAACGCCCTCTTGTGTTATTATAAGAGTTAGTTGCATGTTGAGTGTGGTGTTAAGGGTCCAAGAGTTACCATTCTTGGGTTCTTAAGATTACAACTTCATTATGTCTAACTATCTATCTTTGTTTCTTGTTCTAGTGTCGGGTTTCCCTTGTATTGTTGTAAAGCCCGTAGGTTCTATTTGTTTTAGCCTTGTTGTTCTTCATTTTAGTGTGCTAATATAACTTGTTGGTTGGATGTTTTGAGGTGTTAACACTCGTTGTTCTCTCTATTCTTGTTATAAGTAGCGAATCCGAGAGTGGTCACCAAAATAGTCTCGGGTTTTCTCAACTTATGGATTGTTTTGGTGTATGTTTTCTTGTGTTGTTGGTCATCCTTGTATTATTTGGTATCAAAGAAAGGTTTGATTTTGTTCCAACAAAATTAGTCTTGGGATTGTTATCTTGAAAATAAAAAAAAAGTAAAAAAGAAGAAAAAAAGAAAAAAAGTTGTTGTTCACGTTTTTAGGGTTTTTCAAAAAAGTTAATTTTTGTGTGTTTCTAGTATTAGATCCTTGTTCCCTAACACTATTAGAGTCTAGAAATTGTAAATCCTAACAAAAAAAAGTGTCAAAATAAAAAATCCCCCCAAAATACTAAATCCGTTTTTGACCCTAGGTCAAATTTTGAGTTTTGGTTTTGTATTTTTCTTGTGTTTTTTGTGTTAGATTTGTGTTCTCTAACACTATAGGAGTATAGGGTTCGAAATTGAGCTATGTTGGAAGTTATTTGAGCCATCCATCATTTTTGAGCTTGAGTTCGAGAAACTTGAAGGTGGGCTCTCATTGTGGGAGGTTGTTTTAAACTCACGTGTGTTTAAACGCTATCCTGTATTTTGAGACGCAATAATTTGTCCTGATTTTATTATAAAATTTTAGTATTAATTTTTTATTAAAGAAAAATAAAAATAATATCATAATTATTTATACTTTATAAAATATAAAACTATGAGTTTGGCTGGCCTGTTAAATTACAAAGCCCATTGATCAATAACATATCTACTACTATAAATTCATAAATCTCTCAAACATTAAACCGAGTAGTCTCTTTCTCCGCAGCCAAATCCCCGAATGGAATCCAAAGAAGATGAAGTTTCAATATTGGCGATGCCTAACCTTCCTGAAGACCTTATAACAGAAACCTTGCTGAGACTTCCTGTGAAATCCCTATTGAAATTTAGGTCTGTTTTAAAGTCTTGGCTTTCTTTAATCCGTAGCCCTGAATTTGTGAAGAACCATCTCTTGTTATCCGCTACTAACAAGGACTACAAACACCACAGTCTTATGTTTAAAAACGGTTTCAAGGACTATTCTCTTACTGCTTTACTCTACGGATCTTTTGTTGAGGTAAACAACTTGGATTATCCCGGTAAAAATCTCTAGGGTCGTCCTCGGATTGTTGGTTCTGTCAATGGATTGATTTGTTTAGCCATTAGAGTATTTTATGAATTAGATGACTTGTATCTATGGAATCCATGAACTAGAAAGTATAAGAAATTACTTAGTTATCTAAGCCGAGGTTCCGTAGTTGAAGATTACCTAAATTACCTGGTTGAACCTGTTGGTTTAAATTTTGGTTTTGTATATGATGAGTGTCAAGATGATTACAAAGTTGTGGGTTTTTTCCCTATTGTTAGAGATAGAGATGGATATTTGATTCATATTCATGAGGTCAAAATGTATAGTCTAAAGAGCGATTCTGGGAGATGTATTGATGATTTTCAAGGTAGAAGGCTATTGGATGGCTCTCCTAAGCTTGTGAATGGGA
This sequence comes from Capsicum annuum, assembly GCF_002878395.1. Lineage (NCBI taxonomy): Eukaryota > Viridiplantae > Streptophyta > Magnoliopsida > Solanales > Solanaceae > Capsicum > Capsicum annuum. The sequence goes on along the minus strand of NC_061113.1, from coordinate 17,452,903 downwards.
AACTTCATTGGTTTGGCGGAGGTGCGAAGATCATTTTTGCTTTTGATTTAGCTGATGAGAAATGGACAAAGGTAGAGCACCCCTCCTATGTTAAAAGACATACTTTTTTGAGGGTTATCTTTCCGTGTTTTGCGATTACACATCGACTCTTGTTGATATCTGGGTTTTGAAGGAGTACGGGATACAACAATCTTGGACAAAAATGTTTACCATCAAGTTTCCTCCTCCTCAAGATCGTGCGGGACTTATAATTTATCCACCATTTTTAATGTCAACTAAAGGTGATATTTTGCTTCAGTTTGGATCACATTTCACGAGATACAATCCAAAAGATGCCTCGATCAGGTATCGAGATGTTACTAACTTTACTCCATGTCCCGAGGTAGAAATCTATGTTAAGAGCCTAGTTTGTCCCTTTTCACAAAGAGACCACGACTGCAACAACAATCATGTGACTGATAATCTGTAAGAGTTGCATTAAATGAATTTTTATTAAGTGTCGTTAAATTTTGCCTCGTATTGCTTGGTGATTTTTTCATGAGCAATATTTTTTGTTCTATTATCTGGTGTATTAAACTTTAAACTCAATGATACTGGGCGTTGTTGCTTTTCACAAGTATAGTAGATAAATGCGCCAATATTACCTAAGTTTAGTTGCTTTTCTAGTAAAAATTTTTTCAATACAAGAGGTTTTTCTGACTATTCTCTCTAGGGGACAGCTTAATAATTCTCTGAGATAGTATATAGTTTTGGTATGTTCCCTTGCTGCTAATAGCTGCCTGCATGTTGCTCAGTGGTGGATGCAAGATTTTCTTCAAGGGGGTAGAAAAATAAAAATGTATTTCACTGAGGGGGTTCGAAAATAAAAATGCAGTGCCTGTGAATCGAACTTAGACCCTCAAAGTGAATTTTAAATTCCCTAAATAAATAAGTCAACCACAAGTTTGGGTTGAGGGGATTCAAAATCTATATATAACACACAAAAAGTATACAAGTAACTTTATATATACAATGTAATTTTTTGTCGCAATGTTCGGGTGAACATCCTCATGACTCCCTAGATCCGCTCCCAGTAGTACACATGATATAACCAATCACATCTTTCTTAAAATATGTGTTTTTACCTATTGTTTACATAGATTGAATTCATAAAAATTCATAGCTAGTTGATACATTATATATTGGTCAAATTAACTGATTGAACCAGTATTTTTAGATAATTTTATTTCATGTAGACTAGTGTAACGCCTCAAAGTTTTGGGGCCTGTCACCCGCCAGGATTGTGCGTGCCAACTAGGCCGCAACATTGTCAGCTATGCAGGCGGCATATGCTGAGGGAATATGCTGAAGTCGAAGATGAGGCAAAAGGGCATAATATGAGGCAAAAAGAATCTATATATGTTGCATGACATGTCCTGAGAGTGCCAAGGTGATTTGGAGAGGGCTTGGTGTGAGCCCAAGGGGGCGGAGGCATGGTGAGGATCGTGTGCGGTGTTCGATGTCAGTGTTGTGCCATTTTGACCTACAAGTGGAATCTAAGGATTCCGGTTTATAGTGTTGATATTAAGGGTACCTTATGTATGCTTACCAAATTTGGAGTCATTTGGAGTCCGTTTGGATAGTGGCTTGACTTGGCCAAAGTCCAGTAGCATTGTCGTAATTTCGTGATTGGTCCGAAGGCCATAAATCATTCCATGTGTATGGGAATGGGGTGAAACTTCATGGAGGTGTGAAGGAAGTCAAGAGAAAGGAGTAGGAACAAACGACACCCAATTTAAAGGTCGGATAAATGATCTAAGCCCCAGTACAATTCTCGGGCAAAATGATGTCTAGTGCCAGACATAGGGATTATTTATTTTAAGCATATATAAGGGGGGTATACATGGTGACGGCCTACCAGCCTCCCCCGAGTGTGTCGATAGATGGCCACCCAAGTGTGCTGCCTTAAGGGACAACCTCAAGGGCCTGCCTTGGTATGTCAAAGGAATGTGCAATGCACTCATAGGGCTCGGGAACCCTATGGGCAACGTAGGGTCGGGTGGACCAGCATTGGGCACCCTGACAAGGCTAGAGGTTGGCTATATGAACCGACATGCTCCGCAGGCTGTCTAAATGATGGAAGTATGCCTCCAAGCCGATAGAGCAATCGAGATACTCTCCCCATGAGACTCGTGAGCTAACTTGTAAGCTTGTTCAAGGTTCAGCCAAGTGAGCAAGGGTCCGTTGGCCTATACGGGCAGTTGTGGGGCGACACTGTGCTATGAAAGTTGGATGCAAATTGTGTGGGCTATGTTTGGCTATGCCATAAGACATGAGAGGGCATGACTAAGGAAGACGCTTGAGACAAAGGCCAAGGATTACAGGTTTCCCTACTCGGGCGAAGCAAAGGCCAAGTGCACATGCACAAGATGATGTTAAGCTTGAGGATAGGACTATGCACGCTGTAGCGATGCCCAGGTCCAAGCTTGAGAGTTGGTTGTTATTTTTTGTCATTTTGTGGAAAATTTATCAAGTAAAAAAGGAGTGTATGGTAAGGTGGTAAATGAGTAAAAAATGATTTGGGGAGGGACAATATTATGTGTCTACATCATGCCTCTTTTTGGGTGTAAGGACAAAGGGTTTTCAAATAAAAAAAGTAGACAACGAGATAGAATTTTGTCCCGAATGTTATTCAAAAAACGGAAACAGAATGAAGGAATGCGATCGAATCTTGATTTTGGACATCCTATTTACCCGAATTATGAGGGAATCAAGTCACTTGTATCTCAAAGGGTTGGAAAAGAAGGGACTATATCGAGTTGGATAATTGAGTGAGGCTCTGTCGAGGCTCCGATTCGCGGCTCTGTTATTACATCAAAATAAAAATTACGAGTTAAGAGATAATAGAAATTACAAAAGTCCTATCTATGCAGCTTCTCTAGACTCTTGACATGAGTTTCTGATGCTTTCAAAATTGAAAAAAGATCCGATCTTCTTTGGGATGAATTTGAGAATAGATTCTTTCTCCACACAAAAGTTATAGTTGGAGATGAACTCGAACATTGACCATGTTTTTCATGTAGGACTTCTGAATTTTGAACTTGAGTTTGAAAATCTCTACCCTATTCTTCAGGCGGGCTTCGACTTATATTTTCTTCACCTGATTGCTTGACCTTCAATTTCATCACCCTATTATCTAGGTAGGCTCCTGACTTGCTATTTTTAATCTTTTGATTTTCAATTTCATCGTCCTGTTTTTTGGGCGGGCTCCCAACTTGTAGTTTCCTCACTTTATTGACTTTCAATTACTTCACCGTGTTGCTTGACTTTCAATCTCTTAACCTTGTTGCTTGACTTTTAAATTCTTCACCTTTTTGCTTGACTTTCAATTTCTTTACCCTGTTCTTCGGGCGGGCTCCTGGCTTGCAATTTTATCACCTTGTTCTGCAGGCAGGCTCCTAACTTTTCATTTCATATTTCATTACCCTGTTCTTCAGGCGGACATCTGACTTGTAATTTCATCACCCTGTTCTTCAGGTGGGCTCCTAACTTGCAATTTCATCACCCTGTTCTTCAGGCGGGCTCCTGAAATCAAGATCAAAACTACAACAAAAATTATTCCAAACAAAGATTATGGTAAAGAAAGATTTCATATTTCAGAAAAATAAAGTCTCATTTTGCTAGAAGGGTCCTAAAGTGCCCAATAACAGGAATTAAATTTTCTTTTTGCCCTTATTTATCTTCAAAAGCTTGTGCGAGTGTCAAAGCCAATCACAATGACTTGCAATAATGCATAATGCAAAGATGAATCAATGATTCTGATCAACAAATGCACCTTTTGAGGGTAAAATTGAATGACTGAGACCAACAAGTTCCTCTCTTAAGAATGAAAGTGAAAGGTTCTTACTAAAAGTATCTTTTAGAATTAACAATTCAAATTAGGAAGTACATCTCCTAACTGTGAGACATGAAAGACCCAAATTAGAGAATGTGTCTCTTAGGGGTACAAGATGATGAGTTTTACCACAATTGTGATTACCAAACCTGTATAGCAACACTACTCTTGCATTTGTAGAAACAAGGAATTGCACCGCTGGACATTTACGCTTTGTGGCCTTTGATTTGAAGGTAACAACTATTCATGTTTCATACAAAGAAAACTTGTGAATTTAAAACAAGGTGGTTGGCTTGGGACTTGCGACTTTGGCTTTTGAGGCAATTTCTCTTACACTGGTCCCATTAAAATCTTGCTTCTAATCATTAATATTTGTCATTGCCTTGTTACACCATTGATCCAAACTCAGAATATTAAGAATGGCTCTGAAACAAACATAGTATCTCTATTTTGCTATATTTCTCAGATAATCCACTTTACACCTTGGTATTTCCACGAATCCCCCGAATCTGTCTGTTGACAACAACCTTCTGTATGCCTTGTTCTGACTTATAATTAGGGTTGTTCAAAAACAAACCGTAACCGTTAACCAACCGCAAAATTAGTTTATTGGCTAATTGGTAATGGGTTATCGGATTAATGGTTGGAGAACGGATAATTTTTTTATAATTAATGGCTTATTGGTGTGGAGACGGATTACTCAATTTTTTTATCGGGTAAACCGTTAACCCATTATTATAATTATATTTTTGTCCCCAGATATATAAGTATCTTTTGTCAATTCCACATATAAAACTCCATTTATTATTCTATTCACTTCTTAGTCTAGAAAATAACATGTCACTTTTTGTGACATCTAACCATAAAGTGCAGTTAGACTCCCTAAAATATAAAGAAAATCTGAAATTAATTCTTAGACAAAAACATAAATTATTCTTGACAATACAAAGGACCGCAATAAAAATGAAACAACCCAAATGTGTTCTTCACAAGTTTTGATATAAAACATACAAATTCAAAGAACAAGCAGCTCCTAGGAAAATATTAGCATTGAAAGCTTCTGATAGTGATAAGGAATTTGAACTTGATAAAGAGCAAGTTGCCTTCATAACTAAGAACTTCAAAAAATTCTTTAAGAAAAAGAAGGAAACAAGTACTAAGAAATGTTCCAATGACAATCCAAATGGGTGCTACAAATGTGGAAAAACTGATCAATAGATTAGAGACTGCCCAGTCTGGGAAATAGAATGGAAGAAGGAAAGGGATGAAAAAGAACTGAAGGCAAAAAGAAAAGAGGAGCATGCAATGATAGCAGCCTGGGGTTCTGATTCAGATAAAGATAAAGTTGATGAAACTGCATTAATGGCCCTTGGGGATTCAGATCTGGATGAAGAAGATGAGGATTCTGAGGTAAGTATACATGAACTCAAAGAAAAACTGAAATTGTTCTCAAAGCCAAAACTTGTTTCCCTGCATTGATTGATGATTTCCAAGAGTTAACCTCTGATAGGGATGAATTGTTCAATAGTCTAGCAAATCTTAAATTTGATCTCATATATCTAAAGGCTTGCTCAAATATAGTTGACAAGGACAATTACAGTCTCAACAAACAGGTTGCAGAACTTGAGATTTGAAACAATAATCTTAAGTCTGAAGTTCTCAAATTAACTCTCACTGAAAATGGGAAGAAGTCCATGAGTAAAGAACAAGAAGATGTTGAACTTGAGCTTGTTAAATACAAATGAGAATGCCATGATTTAACTGAAAAAATGAATAAGTTGAATCAGGAAATCTCTAAACTAAAATTGGATCTTGAAAGGGCAAACAGGTGGACAAACTCCTCTAGAATTGTTCACAAATTAAGTGAGAAAAATTTTAATGAAAAGGCAGGTTTGGGATTTCACAAAAGTTTTGATGATTCAAAAGATTTATGTTAAATTTGTGAAAACCTAGGACATCCCACCGCTGAATGTACAGTAGCTACAAAAATCAGATTAACCAGTCAAAACCTGACTAACAGATCTTATCAGACCAAAAGGAACAAAACCAGTTTTGGTCAAAGAAATAAGTTGCACTACATGTTGCCTGCATAGACTAAGAGAATTGTAATTTATCCTTTCACTCATAAAACAGGACCCAAGTTTGTCTGGGTTCCTAAGGCTAACCTTTGAATTCTTTTACAGGATAAGGTGAAAGGAAACAAAAGGCACTGGTATCTAGAGAGTGCTTGCTCAAGACACATGACTGGTGATAAGAAAAAGTTTCTTTCACTCTCCAAAATAAATGGAGGAGTTTTTTTTGGTGATGGAAAAAGGGAATCATAACTGAACTTGGAAAGATTGGATCATCTAAGTCAAAAGCAGTGGATGATGTCTATCTTGTAGAAGGATTAAAACATAATCTGCTGAGCATCTCACAGCTGTGTGATAAAGGTAATAAAGTTGTTTTTACTGCTGCAGGAGTCAAGGTAAAAAGGATAGATACTAAAGAGGTTGTGCTCACTGCAAGGAAATATAAAAATTTATACAAAGATGACATCATGGCATTACCTGGACCTGAGCTGACTTGTCTAAGTGTTATAGAGGACTTGGTCATTCAAGTCTGAAACAACTAAACAAACTTTCATCCTAAGACATGGTATTGGGATTACCCAATACCAAGTTCAAGGAAGAAAAGCTATGTAGTGCATGTGTAAGGGGGAAGCAGGTAAGATCCTCTTTTAAGTAAAAGAACCATGTTAGCACAACCAAATGACTTGACCTGGTTCATGTAGACTTATGTGGACCCATGATATTTCAAAGCAGAGGTGGAAAAAGGTATGTGTTTGTGATTATTGATGACTATTCTAGGTTTACTTGGACTTTGTTTCTAGCCTCCAAAGAAGATGTCTTTGATGTCTTTGAAATCTTCATTAAGAAAATTGAAAAGAAATTAGGCACTTCATTAGTTTCCATAAGGTCTGACAATGGTTCAGAATTTGAGAATGTTAAATTCTTAAAATTCTGTTCAATAAATGGTATAGATCACAACTTCTCAGCTCCTAGAACACCACAACAAAATGGAGTAGTGGAGAGGAAAAACAGAACTTTTGAAGATATGGCTAGAACAATGATGCTTCCAGGAAATATTGCTAAAAACCTTTGGGCTGAGACAATAATTTGTAATGCCCTGATTTTTCTGAACCAGAGTGCTACACGGTGCTTATGACCTCAAAGGACCACAAGCTAACCCATGGCTGATATCTATACCCGTATACTGCAATATATGATGTAATAATGTGAAAAATATAAATAATAGGCCATAAGGTTCAACTACACAGAATATCTGACAAATCATAACATCCATATGGGGTAACGAATACCCAAAATAACTGAAATCTGAATCAAATCTAAATCAAATCTGAAAGCCTCAAAATACTATCTGAATAAGGAGTTGAAGGAACATGTCTCCAACTAACTCAGTCTAGCAAAATTGAACTAAAATAATAAATGAAATAAATAATATCATCCTCGCATGGATGAGGACTCACTGCAAGTCTGCGACTGGAATGCTACTACTACTGCTGATCTGGAGCTCGTATCTGCGAACCTATGGTGTAACGTGAAAGAAAGCACCATAGCATAAATGCATCAGTACAACTGGGAGTACTGAGTATAAGAGTGAGGTAGGCTAAATGCAAAAAGAGTTTACATGCATGAACGATGCTAACTGACTGACTGATATGAACGTAAGAGTGCAAATATGTATATGTAGTAACTGATATTGTGATTACGTGATATCTAGATCTGGACACTAATACATGATATACTAATACCTATCATGACAAATACTTAAATTCTGATAACATAAATGACTGTGTCTGATAGTCCTGAATCTAATGGAACTATCTGTGTTTCGTTTTGTAACTGAATTGATTGTATCTGACAGTCCTGATATACTGAAATCTGAAGAACTATCTGAGTTCTGTTACTAAAACTGGGACTAAAATTATGGGAGGTAGTTGTTTAACCGACATGCCCCAATAATGCATATAGCTAAGTTGGGGTCCAATCTCTGCCCCGACTGGAAGGGTGTCAATACTGCGCCACCGATAAGGACATCTGTGAGTGACCCTTAGCTGGTAGGTACTCAAAATGAGAATGGTGGGAACCCTAAACTGACAGATTAAGCTACCTCATCAACCCTAATCTGACAGGTTAAGATGTCTCAACTTACGCTGGCTACATAGTTCTGGTACACAAGGATGATTACTAAGAATCACACCCTAAACTGACAGGTGAGTTCCCATCCTTGGGTTAACTTGGTTCTAACTTCTACTCCTATCTAAATAGACTAAACTTGATTTAACTGAACGTACATAGACTGGGTAGTTGAATTCCGTTGACTGACAGATTAGTGCTACTATTTGTGAATTAACTGAGATCACGAGATTTCTGAGGTTTCCTGAGTCACATGCCCGACTGAGTTCTATAGATCATGGCTTGACTGAGATTATCGTGATAACATGACATGGATCTAGGTACACAACTATATTTTTCAGGTACAAGTACCCCCAGGACTAGATAGAAGAAAACTAACACACATGACTGACATGATCATAAGGTTGGAGTCCACAATTCATAATATCATAAGTAGGGGATTTCATACTAATCATAGTTCTCAACATCTTGTACATAGAAAGGAAATTCATCCAACATGTATATACTTGCATAGATTCAATATCATGGTCAATCCATATCACAACAACAACGCATATCACTCACATGGAATTCATGGGAAATCATAAAGCATAGAGCATGGAGTTGTCATTTAAGCACTATTAAATCATGAGACATGAATTCTATCATCTAGGCATAATATCAAATACTTTGCATGCATTCTTCTAGCTTAAATATGTTCATGAATTTCACCATATTAAGCGACATAAGGATCATGGCTTCAACTAACAAACACATATACTTCATGAAATCACCTTTAGATATCATCTTGAAACTTAAACAACAATCATCAACATGTACATGCTCATATCACAATAAGAAAATCACAAAATATTTAAAACATGGTTCTTGAGCTCTATGAATGAAATGGATCCATAGATGAACACTACACATACCTGACTCAAGGTTCTTGATGTTTTTTTTTTAACTTGAAGGATTTGAAATCCTTTAATTTTTGAAGAAGATTGGGTCTTTTTCTTGGAGATTAAATTTAGAGAGAAACCCTAGTTTTTGTTTGTGAAATAATAATGAGTAAAATGGCTGAATTCGAACTGATTTGGGTATATATAGGCGAGTGGTAAGTGACCAAAATACCTCCTTTAAAATGGCCTGGAAGTAAACTGAACGTGGCATGTGACGACCCAACTGACGGTTCATCAGGAACTTGACAGTCCGTCATTTCTACCGTCATACATGGACCAGAAATGGGGTTCACTGGATAAGAGTTGACGGCCTGGATGATGGTCCGTCCAAAATCTGACGGTCCATCAACTCATCCGTCAATCCTTATCCAGAACGTGGCCCTACTACCTTGGCTGTAATGGTCAAAGCTGCGGTCCATCACTTATTTGGCAATCCTTCAATTTGGACGTCACACCTGGGCATTTCTGTCAGTTTTGAGTAAAACATCCATAACTTCCTCGTTTGGTGTCAGATTTGGACAAAATTGGTATCATTAGAAAGCTAACTCAATTTCTTACCTGATAGTAAGTAGAAATATAAAAAAATACCATGGGTACAAAAATATATTTGTAATTCAAAGTAAGTACTAGCATCCTTGAGATGATTTCTAGCTAGGAATAAGCACGAGTATTACAATATCTCCCCCTTGAGAATATTCTTCCTCAAATGAGACTGAGTAAAAGGGAAAATAATAAATGAACATGAACTAAACATGAGTTAATGAGACATGACTTCATGACTGACATGCTAAATATACTAAACTCATGCACATCTGATGCATGGCTAACTGAGTGTTCTGATAAACTGAGTTTCTCAAGACGAGGATGCATAGCTGGTGCATGATTTTATAACTAAACTGATACATGAATGCGTGACAGAGTATGAAATGGTAGTAGATACCACATTTATAATGGGAACTTGAATATGAAACTGAATAAGCTTACGGCAAACTATTACCTTAAACTTGATCTGAATCGGCAGAGAAGAGGTAAGGATACTTGGTACACATATCTGCTTCTACTTCCCAAGTATCTCCCTCGATGGACTGATTTTGCCAAAGAACCTTAACTAGAGGGACCTCTTTGTTCCTCAATTGACGAGTCTGATAGTTTAAGATTTCGACTGGAATCTCTTCATAAGAGAGACAGTTCTGAACATCAATGCTCTAAATAGGGACTACAACTGCTGGGTCACCTACGTACTTCTTGAGCAAGGATACATGAAAGACCGGATGAACTGAGGCTAAAATCTAAAGGCAATTAAAGCTCATAAGTTACCTTGCCTAAACGACTGAGAATCCTGAAGGGACCGACATAGCGAGGACTGAGTTTCCCTTTCTTGCCGAACCTTTTCACTCCCTTCATGGGAGAGATCTTGAGATAGACATAGTCATCGACCTCAAACTTGAGATCCTTTCTACTAACATATGCATAAGACTTCTGTCAGCTCTGAGTCTCTCTGATCAACTAAAATTTCTCTAAGGCATCAAAAACCAAGTCAAGACCTATGACTGAGGCCTCACTAACTTCAAACCAACCAATTGGAGATCTACACCTCCTGCCATAGAGAGCTTCGAATGGAGCCATTTTAATACTGGAATGATAGCTATTGTTGTATACAAACTCAATCAAAGGCAAATGGTCATCCTAAATTCCCTTGAAATCAATTGCACACTCCCTTAGTATATCTTCAAGAGTCTAAATGGTCCTTTCTGCTTGACCATCTGTCTGAGGATGAAAGGCTGTACTGAGATGGACTTGGGTACCAAGACCCTTTTGGAATGCTTTCCAGAAGTAAGAGGTGAACTGGGTACCTTTGTCTGAAATAATAGATAATGGAACACCATGTAATCTAATCAACTCCCTGATATAGAGTTTGGCGTAATCCTCGACTGAATAAGAGGTATAAACTGGAAGGAAATGAGATGACTTGGTCATCTTGTCTACAATAACCCAAACTGAATCGTGCTGATAATTAGTTCAGGGAAAACCCATCACAAAGTCCATGTTCACTTCTTCCCACTTCCAAGTAAGAATGGTGAACTCCTACATGGGTCCACTAGGCTTCTGATGCTATATCTTAACTTGCTGACATGTAGAGCACTTAGCCACAAACTCTGCAACATCTCTCTTCATCCCACTCCACCAATAGATTTTCTGTAGGTCGCGGCACATGTTAGTGGCCCCTGGATGAATACAATATCATGCACTATGCGCTTCTACAAGAATCTGCTGCTTTAAGCATCTACATCTGGAACACACAGACGACCCTAACAACAAAGAACCCCATCTCCCCCTTGGGAGAAATTCTCTACTCTCTGATTCTGAACTGACTCTTTTAGCTTGATAAGGATAGGATCCCTCGCTTTCTTTTATTTTACCTCAAAAACTAGAGATGACTCTAAACTACTCTGAACACATACACTATCCTCTAAAGAATTGACTAAGAGAAAACCTAGTCTGGCGAGCTGATGGATTTACTGAGCTATCTTCTTCTTGTTGTCCTTGACGTGAGAAACACTACCCATGGAGAGTCTATTGAGGCATCAACCACAACGTTGGCCTTTTTCGAATGGCAAAGGGAACTCATGTCATAATTTTTCAAAAGCTCTAACCACCTTCTCTGACTAAGATTGAGATCTTTCTGAGAAAAGACATATTGGAGACTCTTATGATCCATGAAGACATCTACATGAACTCCGTATAGCTAATGCCTCCAAATATTTAAGGCAAATACTACGGCTGCTAACTCAAGATCATGAGTAGGATAATTCTTCTCATAGGGCTTTAACTGTCTGGAGGCGTAGGCTATGAACTTACCATGCTTCATGAGGAAACAACCTAAACCCACTCTAGACACATCAAAATATACCACGAATCCATCTAAACCATCTGGAAGAGCTAGAACTGGAGCTGAGGTGAGTCGAGTCTTCAACTCTTGAAAACTCTTCTCACAAGGATCTGACCACTGAAACTTGACCTTCTTCTGAGTCAATCTGGACATGGGGAATGCAATAGAATAAAATCCCTTGATAAACCATCTGTAATAGCCAACTAATCCCAAGAAACTCATAATATCTGATAGAGAGACGGGGCGAGGCCAATTTCTTACCGTTTTGGTCTTTTGAGGATCTACTCTAATGTCATCACTAGAAATAATATTGCCAAGGAATGCTATTGAACTTATCCAAAACTCGCACTTACTAAATTTGGTGAATAGCTGGTGATATCTGAGAGTCTGAAGAATAATCCTGAGATGATTTGAATGATCACACTCTGTGCGGGAATAGACCAGGATATCATCTATGAAGACTATAACGAACATGTCCAAGTACTGCTTGAACACATGATTCATCAAGTCCATGAAAGTGGATGGGGCATTAATAAGACCAAAGGACATAACTAGAAACTCGAAGTGACCATATCGAGTATAGAAAGATGCCTTTAGGATATCATATTCTCTAACTCTAAGCTGATGGTAGCTGATCTGAGGTCTATTTTGGAGAAATAATTGGCACCCTGAAGTTGGTCAAACAAGTCATCTATTCTGGGAAGAGGATACTTATTCTTGACCGTAACTTTGTTGAGCTGACGGTAATCAATACACATCCTAAGAGAACTATTTTTTTGCGCACGAATAAGACTGGTGCATCCCATGGGGATACACTGGGCCTGATGTATCCCTTATCTAAGAGATCCTTCAACTGATCTTTCAGTTTCTTGAGTTCTGCTGGTGCCATTCTGTATGGCGAAATAGAAATAGGTTGAGTATCTAGAAGGAGATCAATGCTGAAGTCTATTTCCCTTTCAGGAGGAATGCTTGGAAGATCTTCGGAAACACGTCTGAATACTCATTTACAACTAGGACTAATTCAAGAATAGGAGATTCAGAACTGGAATCTTTAATATTCACGTGATGATACATACACCCCTTAGAAATCATTTTCCTTGCCCGAAGGTAGGAAACAAGATGACCCCTAAAAGATGAAGTACTATCCTTGCACTCTAGGAAGGGCTCATTCGGGGATTGAAACTGAACTACCTTGGTTCTGGAATCGACTATGGCATAGCAGAAATAAAGCCAACCCATGCCGAGAATAACATCAAAACCAGTCATCTCTAACTCGACTAAATTTGCCAATGTGGCTTTTTGAAATATCATAATCGGGCAGTGCCTGTATACCCGCCGAGCTATGATGGTTTTACCCATTGGGGTAGAGACTAAAAAGGGCTCTGCTAAAATTTTGAGACTGATTCCAAAATCACTTGCTATATAAGGAGAAATAAAAGACAAGGATGCACCTGGATCTAGCAAAGCATAAACATGAACATAAAAAATTTGTAACATACCAGTAATGATATCTAGAGAATTTTTTTGATCCTGTCGAGTCTGAAGAGCATAGAGTCTATTTGGGCGTTGCCCACTAGTAGCACTGGAAGCGACACTTTATTGATTTGGGCGATCGAACTGGGCTGTAGAGCGATTTTGCTGACCCTGTAGATCTGATTGCGGACACTCTCTAATCATGTGGCCTGGCTTACCACAATCGAAACAAACATCGCTACCAGCTCTATAGGAACCCTTGTGGTTCTTACCACAAGTCTAACACAGGGAATTAGTTCAGGAACTGCTGACACTGCCCTGAGACTTAGAGCCTTGTGCTCGATCTCTATTGCCATCTCTGAATTTTAACACTGGCGCACTGGCGGAGGAAGGAGCTGGAATTGCTGGCTTAGGATAAAACTACGAACGGTTTCCTCCTTCTGATTTTGGTTGAGCAAAATTGAAACTGCCTGACGTTGCTCTCTTGTTCTGCGTCTCCCTAGTCCTAATCTTCTGCTCCTCTATTTGTTGAGAATGAGTCATGAGCATGGCTAAAGTCATATCACTGTTTAGTATCGCAGACCTACACTCATTTACCATGCTATCATTCACCCCTGACATGAACTTGCTCATCTTATCCCTGTTGTCTGCAACCACATGAGGGGCATATTTAGCTAGTTAAGTAAATATGAGAGAATACTCCTTAACCGTCATATTTCCCTGCCTAAGGTTGATGAACTCTAGAACTTTTGCCTCCCTCAGCTCTTGGGGAAAGAATCTAGCTAAGAAAGTTGTGACAAATTCCTCCCGCTCTATAGGACCTACATCCTCTAACCTCTTAGATGTAACGCCCCAAAAAATGGGTCCCAGAGCGTCACACGGTGCTTGAGGTTGCGAGTAGCCCCAAGCTAATCCTTTGAGCCATTTTCATTTAGTTCAACACAAATCAACGGGGTTTCCATAAATAACCCTCAAATATCAACAGAGTAATCATCATCCAAGAATAAAAGAATTTCAGAAAGATAACAAAATACAAATTATTAGTCAACTCCCAACATCTATACTCGTCTGACAAGCCTCTAAGAAAATTAATAAAATCAGCGAGCCATTGAGATATGCCCCAACTGACTCATACTCAGTTATCAAATGTAAACAATTCTGTGAAACCAATATCAGACATCACATCCTCAGAATATGAGGATTCACCACAACAGAGGATGTAGAACAGCATGCCCGAAGAATCACTGTCGAACCTGGAACTGAGCACCTGAACCTACATTTCGAGAAAATGCAGCCCACATCCGAAGATGTGGGTCAGTACCATGGAAAGGAACCGAGTATATGAGGGTGTATGCAGTTGTATAAACATCATCATCATAAATATTTATAAGAAATATGCAGGATGTATGAAAGACCCACATAGCTCGAAGAAAATCATCATTATCATGAGAGGATGAAATAAGTACAATAACACATGTGAGTCATCATATAATTTGTCAATCACTTTCAGTTCATCAAGAATATCAATTCTCATAATGTAAATTTCATTTAAATCTTTTGAAAGAATAACTTTCACAATTCCACTTTCAAATCACTTCACCATTCACCATAGACACAAGGAAACACACACACTGGAAGATCCTATAACCAATATAAATCATGTGAGATACATGGAGTCCAACGTACAACCCACGTTGGGGAGAGCCGTCCTATCCTTGCCATCGGAGTAGGACTATCGATTTTAAATCCACACAAACTAGTGATCACTATATAAATCAGCCTCAGGCTCACTCTTACGGGGGCACGTAGTTCTAGGGAAGTAAGGTCACCTCCAACTCGGTGCTAAAGATTTCTCCCAGACTTAGCTCAGATCATTTCAAAGACAATCCATAACAAAATAATTTCAGTAATATATAAATATACATCGGGAGCCATCATGCTTTCCATCTATCAAAATCAACCACGTTGTGGATTTCTTTCACACTTGAGTTTAAAACAACTCCATTAAGACCAAAAGGTCAAATCATTCAAAATATCTCAAATATTCAACATCAACGTACTTATAACACACACTTTCTAAAAAAACACAATTTCCAATGGGGATTCACGATCCAAATATCAAAATCATGATAAATATCGTTCAAGATTCCTGCTTTATATCTCCATACATGTAAATTCATCTTTCAAAATCATAAACATCAAGATTTCATAATAATCATCATAAGATATGGGTTCATGCTTTAAATTCGTAAAAATCAAATAAAAATCATGCCTTTGTAAAGAAAATTACTTTTGGGCACAAGAACGAAAGAGAGTTCTTGTTGAAAAACCCCACATACCTTGAATGATTAACTTTAGATCGATACTCATTTTTGAGATGTTAATTGTGCCTTTGAATGATGGTTCTTGGATTTCTTGAACTAGGAACTTGAAATCTTGAATAAATTTGCAGAATTAATGGTGAACTTTGGAGGTTCTTGAAGTTGGATGTAGGAGCTGAGGGTTTTCTTTTTGAGGGAATTTGATGAAATATAATATATAATGCTTCTAATAGGCTTTAATATAGGGGTTGGATGGATTTTAAGTGAGGGGGAATGACCAAAACGCCCCTAAAAATCAAAAAAATTCTCGAATCTGTCCTTTGGTGGACTGTTTTGATAGTCTTAAGTAGATCAACCATAACGTTTTACTCCGATATCCAAATTGGATAAAACCAATTTCATTAGAAAAAGGACTCTCATATATTTCCGTTGATATATAGTATCTCACCCAGATCATTGTGTACGAGGAGTTATGATCATTTGAAGTTGACCCAAAAATTTACTTTTCATAGGCTGAAGTAGATCGACCTTAACTTTTTGCTCCGATAGAAAAATTGGATGAAAATAATTTCATTGGAAAGAGGACTCGCAGATCTTTCCATTGATATATAGTAGATCACCCAGATCATTATGTACAAGGAGTTATGATCATTTAAAGTTGGAGAAAAAAATATGCCAGGCCTTAGTACTTTTTCCTACACGTTTTACTGTTCACTACTATTCATGGTTCGATCGGAATGTTCATAACTAGTCGCTCGGGTGTCTGTTTTGGATGATCCACATATCGTTGGAAAGATTATTTGATACTCTACACAATGGTGGGTCATAATCTTAGACATTCCGCACATAAAATTTATTATTCATTCTAGAATATAGAACCCAACATGTTTACGCACAAATTTCAACGAAAAATTTCCCGGGGTATTAAATCATCCCTCCCTTGGAAACATTTGTCCTCGAATGACACTAGACATGTCAAGATTAGATAGGGAATAGAGAATACAGCTGAAACCATTTTTTAGACTCATCACCACATCGTTTCTCACTCCGAAAGCAACATAGAATGCATAAATTCAAGAAACTACAGCTGAGTACATAATAAATGACAGCTGAACTACTGCAGCTTTTATCAAAAGTCCATGGTTTAGGAAAGAACGATACCTTCGGCTTGATCGGAGTTCGCAAAAAATAGGTGCGAGTCCTTGGATTGCATATCCGCCTCAGCTTCCCAAGTTTCACCCTCAACAGATTGGTTTCACCACAACACCTTGACCAAGGGAACTTCTTTGTTCCTTAGTCTTCGGACACTGAAATCAAGAATCTCAATAGGAATCTCATCAAAAGAAAGATTTCCTTGAATGTCAGCACTCACAGAGGAATTCACTACCACAACATCGCTAATATGCTTTCTAAGCATGGAGACATGGAATATTAGATGAACAGAGGACAACTCGGAAGGCAACTCGACCTCATAAGCTACCTTACCAACACGGCTAAGAATTTTGTAAGGACTAACATAACGGGGACTAAGCTTCCCCTTCTTTTTGAGTCTCTTCACCCCCCCCCTCATGGGTGAAATTTTCAGATACACTAGGTCACCAACTTCAAACTCAAGGTCTCTCCTTCTAACATCCGCATATGACTTCTGACGACTCTGCGCATTTTTTAACCTTACCCTAATCAACTTAACTTTTTTCATAGCCTCAAATACCTAATCAGGACCACTCACAGCCGCTTCACCCACCTCAAACCAACCTATGGGTGATCTACACTTCCTCCCATATAAGGCTTCAAACGGAGCCATTCCAATACTAGAATGGAAACTGTTATTGTAAGCAAACTCTATCAACAGTAAGTGATCATCCCAACTTCCCTTAAAGTCGAGTTCACAAGCTCTCAACATATCCTCTAAGGTCTAGATGGTCCGCTCAGCCTGACCATCGGTCTGCGGATGAAATGCAGAACTCAAAAGCACTTGGTTACCAAGACCCTTCTGAAAAGCTTTCCAAAATTTCGAAGTGAACTGAGTACCCCTATCCAAAATGATAGACAAGGGAACTCCATGCAGTCTGACTAGCTCTCGGATATTCAATCTAGAGTAATCCTCAGTAGTATATAAAGTATGAACAAGCAAGAAATGAGCAGACTTAGTCAATCTATCAACCACAACCTAAATAGAATCATGATGGTGTTAGGAAGGAGGTAAACCAATCACGAAGTCCATATTTATCTCTTCCCACTTCCAGGTAGGAGTACTAAACTCTTGTATCATACCACCAGGTCTTTGGTGTTCAACCTTAACCTGTTGGCATGTTGCACACTTAGCTACAAATGCTGCTATGTCTTTCTTTATGCCACTCCACCAATAGATTTTCTGCAAGTCTCGGTACATCTTGGTGGCACCAGGATGAATAAAATATCGCGCCCCGTGCACTTCAGCCATAATCCTCTATCTCAGATCATCAACATTTGGGACACACAATCTACCCTACAATCTCAACACACCATCTCCCCCTTGGGAGATGACCTCTACTTTTTGGTCCTTAACTGACTCCTTCAGTCTGACCAAACTAGCATCTAAGTATTGTTTTTCCTTCACTTCCAAAACCAAGGAGGATTCGGAAATACTCTGAACCCCTATACTACCTTCATCAGAGTCAAACAACTTAACCCCCAATCTAGCCAAATGATGTATATTACGAGCCAACTCTTTCTTACCTTCTACCACATGCGAAACACTACCCATGGACACTCTACTTAGGGCATCCGCCACAACATTGGCCTTGCCCAAATAGTACAGCACACTCATATCATAGTCCTTTAATAATTTTAACTATTGTCTCTGCCTAAGATTCAATTCTCTCTGGGTAAACACATACTGCAGACTCTTATAATCAGTGAAAACATCAACATGGACACCATACAAATAGTGTCTCCATATTTTCAAAGCAAACACAATAGCAGCCAACTCAAGGTCATGGGTGGGGTAATTTTTCTCATGGGGTTTCAACTGTCTAGAAGCATAAGCTATCACCTTACCCTTCTACATCAATACACAACCCAAACCAACTCTTGAAGTGTAACACCCCGTACTTAATTACGTGCATTAGTCATTGTTATATGTGTTGGGGTATATGTATTGATCCTAAGTTAGGTATATATGAGTTTAAGTATGAGTATTGATTATTTTGAGATGGTTTCAAGTGTATAGTTTGATTATAGGTGTATAGGAATCGACTTTATTTATATCGGAATTTTCCCGTCGATGGTTCCATACGAAGGTTATTGAATAAGCTTTCCAACGATATAAAGATTTCCAAAAACGGATAAGTTTCGGATATAAGCGAGCTCGTTCGAAACTTTAAAACGGTGGCCGGGATGTGAACAGTAAAATGTGCAGGAAACTACTGAGGCCTGCCAGTTTTTTTGGGTCAACTTTGAACGATCATAACTCCCTCAATATAATGAACTGGTTGAGCTACCATATATCAAAAGAAATATCTTTGAGTCTTCTTTCCAATGAAATTGGTTTCATCCAAATCCAACATCTGAGTAAGGAGTTATACTCGTTTTACTTCAGCCTCTCAAAACAGATTTTTAGGGTCAACTTCAAACGATCATAACTACTTGTACAAGACGAACTGGGTGGATTAATTTATATTAAATGAAAGACCTTTGAATTATCTTTCTAACGATACCAATTTCACCCAAATCCGATATCGGAGCAAAGAGTTATGGCCGATTTACTTTAGCCTATCAAAACAGTCCACCATGGACAGATTCGGATTTACTTAAATTTTTAAGGGCAATATGGTCATTTTCCATCACCTCATGGACGAAAATTGGTCATTATATACATATACTTAGCCTTATATCCACCATTTATCATCCAAATCATTGAAGAATAAGAAACCCTAGCCTAAGTTCAACTCCAATTATCTTGTGATTCAACCGTAGAAAATCCAAATTGATTCCGTAGTTGTGTTCACCGTCTCAAGGGCTTCGAGAAGCACCCCTTATTTGTGCCAACAGGACTTCGAAATCAAAAGGGCCATTTTTTTTGGTAAGGATGTAAATTATGTTGGTGTTATTTATATGGATATGTATATATATATATATATGCATGTGAGCATAAGAAGTATGTTATTTGATTGTTGTTGAAAGATGATTGGAAATGATGTTGGATTATTCTTGTGCATGGTTGGATTATGTTAAATTGTGAAGGAATTTGGGGTGATGATGTGGTATTGATGATGTGGTATTGAGATGATGATTATATACATATACACACATAAACCTATTGTTCAAGTTGGTTTTTGGAATGTTTTGCAAATATTGGTAGTATGGAATTATGGAAGAGAATTGTGGTGTTGGGTTGCTAATACTAGATGCCAAACATTTCATTGTAGATAAGTGATTTGTAAAGGCGGGAAGTTGTGTTGAATTGGTAGCTGAATCTACAACGAGGTATGTAAAGCATACTCTAACAATGTTCTTTGGCATGAAAACACCAATGTTCCATCAAGTAAGATTCCGAGGTTGTCCAAAAACATGTATTGTTCTACGTTACCAACGAAGTTGTTTCCATCCTATAAAGTGTCAAAATGTTCATTGATATACCAAAAGGCTCTTATTTCATTGTTGTGATATTGATGATTCTGAAACATATTGTTGATGTACCAATGAGTCCTTATTACATCGTTATTGTATAGAAGGTCTATTACTTGGTTCCTATTGATGTATCATTGTTTCAAGGTATCAAAAATGTGGTGACGACCGAAATAACAATCTCAAAGATTAATTGAACTAAGTGATGAAAGTTCTCTCTTATCGGGTGGTATCCCAGGGGCATAAGCCTAGCATGGGTCGATCCCTATTTCATGTGTTTATGGGTGGTATCCCAGGGGCATAAGCCTAGCATGGGTCGATCCCAGTTGATATGTACTGGAGGCATCCTAATGGTCACAGTACAGTACAGTAATGATTACAAAGACGATAAGAACGAAGGTAAAGTGATTGAATAAATACAATGTACAGGTTGTCACAAGTTCTAGTAAGTGTGGTCCACTCCTATTACGACTTATCCACTTGTTTCTGATTTCTATTGAGCTCCTATATCATATGTGATTATTTACAGCTTTACATACTCAGTACATATTTCGTACTGACGTCCCTCACGGGGGACCTGCATTTCATGCTGCAGGCACAGGTACCTCAACTCATACACCGCACAAGTAGGAGCCAGGTCATACAGCTATTGTTGGTGAGCTCCAGTTTGCTTCGGAGCTTTCCGAGTCGGTTCCTTATGTTTTGTTATTGTACATGAGTCACGTGTGGGCGGGGGTTTGTCCCGACCCTAGTTATGTCATGTATATCCTAGAGGCTTTGTAGACATAAGGAAGGGTAAAGTCATGGAAGTTTATATAGTAACGTTATATTTGTATATGTGGTGGCCCTGACGGCCAAGTATTATATATATATATTTGTGCGTGTTGTGCTGATACAGGTAATTAGACCTTTCTATATGCAACGAAGTGCTGTCCAATTTTTTTGGTGACATGTAAGTGAAAGTACAGGTATTTGAACGGGTTCTCCCGGGCCTTCTCGGCTTCGGGTGCCAGTCCGGCCCGATGGGATTTTGGGGCGTGACATGAAGCATCACAGTACACCACAAAACCATCAACACCATCAAGCAAAGTCAAAATAGGGGCTGAAGTGAGTCGAGTCTTCAACTCCTGAAAACTCTTCTCACAAGATTCGAACCACAAGAACTTTACTTTTTTTTGGGTCAACCGAGTCATAGGAGATGCTATAGAGGAGAAACCCTCAATAAAACGGTGGTAATAGCCAGCTAAACCCAAGAAACTTCATATATCAATCAGAGAAATAGGTCTAGGCCAATTTCTAACAGCTCTGGTCTTTTGGGGATCAACTCTAATACCCTCGAAAGAAATGATATGACCCAAAAAAGCAACTGACCTTAGCCAAAACTCACACTTACTGAACTTGGCAAACAACTTGTAATCTCTAAGGGTTTGCAAAATAGTTCAGAGATGATCAGAATGTTCATCCTCACTACGGGAGTACACCAGTATATCATCGATGAATACTATGACAAACATATCCAGATATGGTCTGAACACTCAATTCATGAGGTCCATGAAAGCTGTTGATTTCTGAAAGAGGAGAGCATGAATCAATAGCAGAGAGAGACACTTAAGTACGATAGACTTCTGAAAGAAAGAATCACACTTTTTCCTAAAATGTCTTGTAGTCTCTTGCTCATAGATGTGGCAGACTACATACTGATGATCAAGACTCTACTTAATGCGGCTTGTCAGACTCCCTAGGATACCTTAAAACCTTAGGCTCTGATACCAAGTTTGTAACGCCCCGGAAAATGGGTCCCGGAGCATCACACGGTGCTTGAGGCTACGAGTAGCCCCAAGCTAACCCTTTGAGCCATTTTCATTTAGTTCAACACAAATCAACAGGGTTTCCATAAATAACCCTCAAATATTAACAGAGTAATCATCATTCAAGAATAAAAGAATTTTAGAAAGATAACAAAATATGACTTATTAGTCAACTCCCAACATCTATACTAGTCTAACAAGCCTCTAAGAAAATCAATAAAACCAGCGAGCCATTAAGACATGCCCCAACTAACTCATACTCAGTTATTAAATGTAAACAATTCCGTGAAACCAATATCAAACATCACGTCCTCGGAACATGAGGACTCATCACAACAAAGGATGTAGAACAGCGTGCTCGAAGAATCACTGTTGAACCTGGAACTGAGCACCTAAACCTATATTCTGAGAAAATGCAGTCCACATCCGAAGATGTGAGTCAATACCATGGAAAGGAACCGAGTATATGGGGGTGTATACAGTTGTATAAACATCATCATCATAATTATTTATAAGAAATATGCAGGATGTATGAAAGACTCACATAGCTCAAAGAAAATCATCATAATCATGAGAGGATGAAATAAGTACAATAACACATGTGAGTCATCATATAATTTGTCAATCACTTTCAGTTCATTAAGAATACCAATTCTCATAATTTAAATATCATTTAAATCTTTCGAAAGAATAACTTTCACAATTCCACTTTCAAATCACTTCACCATTCACCATAGACATAAGGAAACACATACACACTGGGAGATCCTATAACCGACATAAATCAAGTGAGCTACATGGAATCCAACGTACAACCCATGTTGGGGAGAGCCGTCCTATCCTTGCCATCAGAGTAGGACTATCAATATCAAATCTACACAAATTAGTGATCACTATATAAATCAACCTCAGACTTACTCCTACAGGGGCATGTAGTTCTAGGGAAGTAAGGTCACCTCCAACTCGGTGCTAAAGATTTCTCCCGGACTTAGCTCAGATCATTTCAAAGACAATCCATAACAAAACAATTTCAGTAATATATAAATATACATCGGGAGCCATCATGCTTTCCATCTATCAAAATCAACCACGTTGTGGATTTCTTTTACACTCGAGTTCAAAACAACTCCATTAAGATCAAAAGGTCAAATCATTCAAAATATCTCAAATATTCAACATCAACGTGCTTATAACACACACTTTCTAAAAAAACACAATTTCCAATGGGGATTCATGACTCAAATATCAAAATTATGATAAATATCGTTCAAGATTCATGCTTTATATCTCCACACATGTAAATTCATCTTTCAAAATCATAAACATCAAGATTTCATAATAATCATCATAAGATATGGGTTCATGCTTCAAATTCATAAAAATCAAATAAAAATCATGCCTTTGTAAAGAAAATTACTTTTGGGCACAAGAACGAAAAAGAGTTCTTGTTGAAAAACCCCACATACCTTGAATGATTAACTTTAGATCGATACTCATTTTGTAGATGTTAATCATGCCTTTGAATGATGGTTCTTGGATTTCTTGAACTAGGAACTTGGAATCTTGAATAAATTTGCAGAATTAATGGTGAACTTTGGAGGTTCTTGAAGTGTGATGTAGGATCTTAGGGTTTTCTTTTTGAGGGAATTTGATGAAATATAACATATAATGTTTCTAATAGGCTTTAATGTAGGTTTGGATGGATTTTGGATGAGGGTGAATGACCAAAACGCCCCTAAAAATAAAAAAAATTCTTGAATCTCTCCTTTGGTGGACTGTTTTGATAGTCTGAAGTAGATCAACCATAATGTTTTACTCAGATATCCAAATTGGATGAAACCAATTTCATTAGAAAGAGGACTCTCATATATTTCCTTTGATACATAGTATCTCACCCAGATCATTGTGTACAAGGAGTTATGATCGTTTGAAGTTGACCCAAAAATTTGCTTTTGATAGGCTGAAGTAGATCGACCATAACTTTTTTGCTCTGATAGAAAAATTGGATGAAACCAATTTCATTGGAAAGAGGACTCACAGAGATTTCCGTTGATATATAGTAGATCACCCAAATCATTATGTACAAGGAGTTATGATTATTTAAAGTTGGAGAAAAAATATGCCAGGCCTCAGTACTTTTTCCTACACATTTTACTGTTCACTACTATTCATGGTTCTATCGGAATGTTCATAACTCGTCGCTCGGGTGTCCGTTTTGGATGATCCATATATCGTTGGAAAGCTTATTTGATACTATATTCAATGGTGGGTCATAATCTAAGACATTCCACACGAAAAATTTATAATTCATTCTAGAAGATAGAATCCAACACATTTATGCACAAAATTTTAATGAAAAATTTCCCGGGGTATTACATCAGACTTCCACTATTTGTACGAAGTGTGAGCAACATTCTATTACTGGTATGCGGCTAAATCGACACTCTAACAAAAAGTAACTCCCATGATGTCTATGACTTTCTGGACTTGGTCAATGAATTCCTGAGGGTCTTCATCAGACTTAGATCAAAGAAAGATGGAGCGTTCATTCGGGTAAAGTCCCGAATCCTTGCTGTGGCTGAGTTGGCCATTGGATTGGCCAAAATAACTGGTGGCCATTCATTTTGGGCATCCACAGACTAAGCAAGTGTGGTGAATGCGGCCCTAAACTCCGCATAAGAAACATTTTTGCCTAAAGAATCTTTGGCCTGAGGAGATGGCTAATTTCTTCTCTTTGGAGACATATTCTGAAATAAGAGAAGAACGGATTAGACTGAGAGTTTAACTTGAGATTATGCTCACTAGCATGATATGAATACCAAAAGAAGGGAAATTGTTCCTAAAACATCCTATAGCCTCTTGCACATAAATGTGCTCGCAATATATCCATGCACAAGACTTTACTAGATTCGGCTTTCAGACTTCCTAGGACTCTATTGAACCTTAGGCTCTGATACCAAGTTTGTAACACCCCGATTTTTCTGAAACGAAGTGCTACACGGTGCTTATGACCCTGAAGGACCACAAGCTAACCCATGGCTGATATTTGTACTCGTACACTATAAAATATGATGTAATAATGCAAAAAACATAAATAATAGGCCATAAGGTTCAACTGCATAGAATATCTGACAAATCATAACATCCATATGGGGTAACAAATACCCAAAACAACTAAAATCTGAATTAAATCTGAAAGCCTTAAAATATTGTTTGAATAAGGAGTTGAAGGAACATGTCTCCAACTAACTCCGTCTGGCAAAGCTAAACTGAAACAATAAATGAAATAAATAATATCATCCTCGAATGGATGAGGACTCACTGCAACTCTGCGACTGGAATGCTACTGCTACTGCTGATCTGGAGCTCGTATCTGTAAACCTATGGTGTAACGTAAAAAAAAGCACTATAGCTCTAATGCGTCAGTACAACTGGGAGTACTGAGTATACGAGTGAGGTAGGCTAAATGCAAAAAGGGTTTACATACACGAACGATGCTATCTGACTGACTGATATGAATGTAAGAGTGCGAATATACATACTGTAATACCCAGTATACTTCTAAACTAGAAAATAAACCGTTCTTCCTACATGTGAAAACTCTAATCTTGTGATTCATATTTGAGTACATAACTTACAATGAGTATCCTAGTGAGAAGAGAGCTTATGATGTGTTAAACGTGTTCATAGGAGTCACTTAAGGTAATGCAAGCTAAGAGCTTTGGAATCCATCAAGTTTTAGTGTTTGATTTCGCAAGGGTCATCTTTAAATGAGTATAACTTGATGTATATGTGGTATTTTGGAATATTTAGACCCACAAAATTGTATAGAATCGAATTTGCTTTTCAATGATACCAATTTTTCCTTATTCCAATACTCGAGCAAAAAGTTATGCCCATTTTTGTGAGAGACAGTAATGGTATGCGATTGGTTAGGCGCCGCCCAACCATACTTGTACGATTAATTGGGCGCCACCTATGTCAATTCCAAGTGCCAAAAACTCTTCGTTTTGACTTATATCAAGGGTGTTGAAGTCATTTCACACCCCTAAACCATCCTTAATCACTCTAAATCGTTATAAGGGATATTTAAACACATTATTTACAATACCTAAGCCTTAAATCAGTCAAGTTATGATCCAAAACCTTTCCTCTCTTCCCAAAAACAAAATCTAAGTTTACCTCTCAAGAATCAAGAAGTTAAGCTCTGAATTCAAAGTTCTCTACAAGGATTCTTTCAATCAAACTTGAGGATCCAATCTTTCAACGAATCCATTACCATAAAGGTATGTGGGGTTATGAACAAGAAAACCTTTTCGTTCTTGTGCCCAAAGTTTGCATTATTTTACAAAGATACATGACTTTTACATGTTTTATCATGAATTTGAAGTGTTGTATTTTCTTTATTCAGTCATATTGAGTTGGGTTAGTCGAGAGTCATGACCCGGCTACCTACAATCAGTACTAGTAGAGGCTTCATAGACAGTCAGTAGAAGTTGATGTATTCCATTTCAGTTTTGGTTGTAAAAGTAGAGTTGTAATTTTGTAAATTTATTTTTGTATCTATCATATTCAGAAAAGAGTTCTTTTTCGCAGATTTATATAGATTTATACTTTTTGTTCAGTTGCTTATGAGTTATGCCAGTAGAAGGGTTAGCTTGGGGTCACTTGTGATCCTAAGCACCGTGTGACGTCTCGGGACCCAATTTTGGGGTGTTACAAACTTGGTATCAGAGCATAAGGTTCCAGTGTCCTAGGGTGTCTGTGAAGCCGTGTCTAGTAGAGTCTTGCAGAACAGTACAGAGACATCTGTACTTTTCTTTGAGAGGCTACAAGGCATTTAGAAAATATTTTCATTCTTTCAAGTCTCAGATCGTGCTATAGGAATATTCTCTAAGAAACTTATGCAGATTCTCATCTTACTCTATTCGGGCCATATCTGCCTTATTTTTAAGATATCAGAAATAGTCAAGCTTAAATCTCCACAGATGGTTATGGGATTATAAGAAGTCTAGAAAGTATGCCATTAGTTCTTCTAAGTCCCGAAGATTGAAGGTCTTTATTCATGTTCTTGAAAATCGCGCACTAAGACCAAGTTAGATGTTCTTTCAAATTCCTCCTTAGAATCCATAATGTTAATCTATACTTCTCCATCTAGGTATTATTCTTGAGGTAACATGATCATCAAGTTCCAATTTCCTTCCCAGATAATGCTCTCAGATTTGCTATCCAAAGTTTTAAGAAGTCATATAAAGGGATTTAGAGGAGCTCTCTAGTATGTCATAAGTCCCTCAAGTTGAAAGTTATGTCCTTGTCCTTACGAGTTGTTCAGTTGAGACAAAGTTAGATATGTATTCAGATTGCCCAGTGACCCTTTTTTGTATAGATAGTTCTTATTAGAGGAGATAGTGTGAATATAGCTTGCTGAATAGAGTCAGTATTCATAATGATATTGATACCTAGAGTGTTATGATTCATAATCAGTTGAACCCTCTTAAAGTTGAGAGTGAGGGTTTAGAAGTGTAGTGATGGAAAAGGTAGGTACAACAATTTATTAAGTATATGTATGGCCAAATTTGTTTGCATATGATTGAGTTATTAATGAAGTAATATGTCCTTGTATGTTGGTTTAGTGGAAGGTAGAGACGGAGTTATTAGTTAAGTTGAATTATTGTTTGCTTGAAGTGTGAAAATAGTTATTGATAGTATTTGTTGTGCTAGGAAAGTATAGGTTTTGATGGAAGTACTTGGTGGTTGAGTATTGTTAATTTAGGCTTTCCTGAGATTGCAAGAGAAGGTTTAGTTAAAATTTATAGATCTACAAAAGTAATTAGGTGTGAAGATGGGTAAATAGTAATGATGTGAAGAAGGAGAATGTGTTAATAGATTATGAATAAGATAGGCCATATGATTATGATGATTGTCATTGTGTCCTAGTTTTTCTTAATGCTATGTTTTATAGTTTTGAAGTAAAAATTATGTGTGAGATTGGGTTGTAAATCATGTTTAGCTCTAGATATTAAGTTTGAACAGTTGATGGTTCGGTTGTTGATGCTAGTTATATGGAGGTGAACCAATAGACTTGAAATAGTGAATGCAAGAATGTAAGTTTACTTAAGTATGATGTTGTATGAATGATGTAGAAGTATGCCCAAGGTAATATGGGGCTGCATTATTGTTTAGGATTATGGCATGTTGTTTGTGGCTAGTAGTATCGTTGAGTTGCTAGGAGGAGAAAGACTAGTTAGATGGTATATGACGTTCTAAATAGACAAGTTAAGGAGTTTTGATTGATAGTTTTGGGCCTTTTATTATGGTCTTGATTCTCATGGTATAGAGATATAAGTTTGGAGATGCGATATTGGTAGGCTATGACCAAAGTAGTATGGTTCATTAAGGGTTGAAGATATTCGTGTTAAGTGTTGGAACATAAGTTGAGTTTTTTTTGAAGATTGAGCTAATAGAAAGTAGAGTTGAAGAACTAGTTGATGTGAACTCATAGTATGGTGATACTCCTGAAGATTCTAAGTTAGTAAGTGTTCAAGTTATTAGATGATGACTATTGGAGACGTAGAAAGATAAAATTGTATCTTAGAATGAAGTATTAGCAATAGGTTTTACACTTTTAGGTGTAGTCTTTTAGGGTAAGTTATTGTTTATGAGTATTATTATGCCCTAGACTCTAGAGTAAAAGGATTGTAGTTTAGATTAGAGTTAGTAAAAGGTTACATAGACTTAGAATATCACCTTTGATCTAAGGGGGAGATGGTAGAGTGAAGAACCAAATCAAGTTTTGAGAGTTAGATTATGTTGTATGTTAACAAGAGTTACGATGAGATAGTGATCCTTTTTTCCTCTACAGTATTCCTTGGATTTCAATCGTTATCACATCAGATTTATGTCATGCGTGATAGATCTATGCCAAAGGCCAATGCTTATACACTTTATGTGTACTCAAGTCCATTCTCAGCTTCTAGCAAGCAAGTAACAACTTCACTTTGTGATTCGAGTTATCCCTCATAAATCTATGAAATCAAGTCTTAGGTTGAATAGCTTATGCTAAGTATAAACTCATGTTTCAGAGTATGATCAGTTCTTAGAAACTCATGATACTAGTGGAATCCAATTTATAACATGTATTCCCTCAGTTTAGATCTTTTTAATGGATCCATGTCTTTGACATTCTATTCTTCAGGCTTTAGTTAAGTGTCAGAGTTCTGTATAGTATTCTTTCATGCTTCAGGTCCTTATGTGTTAGCCTTTCTATGACCTCTTCCTACGTTAAGATAGTGATGATGAACAATTGTTTAAATGAGAGAGAGTAAATGTTTAATGTTAAGAAAAGATCATTATATGCCTGTTTTGGATAAGGCTAAAGTGTGAAGTAAGATTGAGGCCAAGTCTTTGATACATGTTGTGGTCAGTTGAAAATTTGTGTGTATATTCTTAAGAATAGTGAAAGAATATTGTTGTTGATAGAGGTTTAGAGACTAGGAGGAGTAAGCCTTTATGAGTCTTTACCTTGAAGTTCATATGTGGTTATAATGATAGGCTTGAATGTCGTGTTGGGATGTAAGTGGAGGAATGCAATATGCACTAATGAATCCATACTAAGAGTTTAGAGTTAGTCGTTAAAGTGATAAGAAGAATCATCTTAGAGAGGAAAACTTGTGAAATTGCTTGGGGTATTGAATTCATAGTTCATACTAGTGTTATAATGTTATGTGTAGTAAGTTGTGATTCAAGTTAGGTTTGAACATGGTGAGAGAATTTAGTTCAGATAAGACATTAGTATATGAAGTTATATGAGCCCGTGTGAGTATGGTATTAAAGGGGAGAAAGTATAGTTGAAAAGAGTATTTGAGAAGTGTTTCTAAGCTTGAAAAATTAGCAGTTGCATTGTCTAAGGCCTAGTAATTCTAAACTAGTTTATATTTAAGAAGCCTATGTTCCATGTTACAAAGTTATAGCTATACTGAGAATTCCTTCTTTAGATATCTCACTCAGACATACCCAAGATTCTTTTTCCCTAATGATATTATAACTTCTTGCTAAGAGTGCTGAAGAAATATTCCAGTTAATTATAAGCTTTCAGTATGATTCAGTCCGTATAGCCAGCAATTTAGTTTAGTAATCAGACAATAAGTTCCCATGATTTTTCTATCTTTCCTATTCTTGAGGTAATGCATTCACGTCCATGCTAGTTGCAAATCCAATTTAGTCCAAGCATCATGTTTAAGATTCAGCTATTTAGTCATGACTCAGTTCGTAAGTCTCAGAGCATAACCTCAGTTTTCCAAGTATACCAACTCACATAGTGTAGCACACCTTGTACAATCTTAGTCTCATTGTCTCATGATTCGTTCCTGAATAATTTATCACTTCACAGTTCTATATTAATGATTGTATCATGGTGATCTTAAGTGAGTTATGAAATCCTAGCATGAATTAGTTTCTGATGGTCAGTAAGTCAAGTTAGCTTAGAATTCAACTTCATGATAGAATTTCTAAAGTTTTAGCTCAGCTATATTCTTTGTTAGAAGACACATTATCCATACCTTAATGTTTCAATAAGTTTATACACATCATTCGAGGACGAATGATTCCAACGGGGAGATATTGTAATACCCAGTATACTTCTAAACTAGAAAATGAACCATTCTTCCTACATGTGAAAACTCTAATCTTCTAATTCATATTTGAGTACATGACTTACAATGAGTATCTTAGTGAGAAGAGAGCTTATGATGTGTTAAACGTGTTCATAGGAGTCACTTAAGTTAATGCAAGCTAAGAGCTTTGGAATCCATCAAGTTTTAGTGTTTGATTTAGCAAGGGTCATTTTTAAATGAGAATAACTTGATGTATATGTGGTATTTTGGCATATTTAGACCCACCAAATTTTAGAGAATCGAATTAGCTTTCCAATGATACCAATTTTTCCTTATTCCAATACCCAAGCGAAAAGTTATGCCTATTTTTGTGAGAGACAGTAATGGTATGCGATTGGTTAGGCGCCGCCCAACCATACTTGTGCGATTAATTGGGCGCCGCCTAAGTCAATTCCAAGTGCCAAAAACACTTCGTTTTGACTTATATCAAGGGTGTTGAAGTCATTTCACAACCCTAAACCATCCCTAATCACTCCAAATCGTTATAAGGGATATTTAAACACATTATTTACAATACCTAAGCCTTAAATCAGTCAAGTTACGATCCAAAACCCTTCCCCTCTTACCAAAAACAAAATCTAAGTTTACCTCTCAAGAATTCAAAGTTCTCTACAAGGATTCTTTCAATCAAGCTTGAGGGTCCAATCTTTAAACGAATCCAATACCATAAAGGTATGTGGGGTTATGAACAAGAACACTCTTTCGTTCTTGTGCCCAAAGTTTGCATTATTTTACAAAGATACATGATTTTTACATGTTTTATCATGAATTTGAAGTGATAAATCTTTTCCTATGTTGTTGTTCAAGACACTATGATTATTTTGAATGTTTAGAAAATAAACTCCATGAGTTTGAGATTATTGTTATGATTAAAGGCTGAAATTTTTCAGATTTCCGTATAAATTATGAATGCTTGTGATATAAAGCATAAATGTTGAAATGTTTTGATTAAGTATCGCTATAAGGGTCATTAACCCACATTGAGATGGTTGTTTTGAGAATTTATGTGCTACATAAACCCATGTTTAGACTATTTTTGAAGAAGTATAGAAAGATTTGACCTTTTGGTCACAACAGAGTTAAAATACACTTTATGAAACGAGTTACGGATTTTATCATTTATTTAACTTAAGAAATATGAGATTACCCTTAAAGTGGATTTTTCTTGAGATTTTTGAGCATAGTATTGGGAGTAGTATTTAGCATCGAGTTGGGTATGTTACTACGGTTTCATACCCGAGAACTACGTGCCACCATAGATTGAGACATTGACTTCTACTACATGTGGAAAATTGAGATAGTGATCACTGAGATGAGATTGTTTTACACTGATAGCAAGGGTAGGACAGCCCTAACTTTACGGGGGCAAGTCATGGGACATCATGGGTGCTCACATGGTGTACATGTCAATTAGAAGAACCTCCCAAAGAGTCGTCCCTCATTCTTAGATTGATTTTACTGATTTAAAGGAGATTTGAAATGCAGATTTATGATGCATTCAATATTCCAGATTTCACTGAGATTGCTTGATAAGAGAATAAGAAAAGAATCTTGATATTTGTATTAAGTGTAATGGCTCATGATATCCAGATTGACATGTTTTACCATTCATTGTGTATGATTTCAGATTTTAGATTTCTTTCAAGCTTTATGAGCCATTTACAAATGTCCTGCATGATTTGGAAAGAAAACTTATGACATGATCGTTAAATATATATATATATGCATATAAATATGTTTATTTCATGCACCCCCATGTACTCGGTACGTTTCTATGGTACTGACCCACATATTCGTATGTGGGCTACATTTTCTCGGAATATAGGTACAACATATACTGTACATCTTCAGATCCAGTCAGTTCGCGTCATCCAGTCAGAAGGTGATGAGTCCTTTTGATTCAAGGGCTTAAGTTAGTTATACAGTTCGAGAAGTGTTGTATTTTCTTTATTCAGTCGCATTGAGTTGGGTTAGTCGGGATTCATGACCACAGATTTGTATAGATTTATACTTTTTGTTCAGTTGCTTATGAGTTATGTCAGTAGAAGGGTTAGCTTGGGGTCACTTGTGATCCTAAGCACCGTGTGACGTCTCGGGACCCAATTTTGGGGCGTTACACATACGTAGTAACTGAGATTGTGATTACGTGATATCTAGATATGGACACTACTACATGATCTACTGATATCTAGCATGACAACTACTGAAATTCTGAAAACATAGATGACTGTGTCTGACAGTCTTGAATCTAATGAAACTATCTGTGTTCCGTTCTGTAACTGAGTTGACTGTATCTGATAGTCTTGATCCACCAAAATATGAAGAACTATCTGAGTTCTTTTATTGAGACTGGGACTGAAACTGTGGGAGGTAGTTGTTTGATCGACATACCCCAATAACGCATATAGCTATGTTGGGGTCCAATCTCTGCCCCGACTGGAAGGGTGTCAATATCGTGCCACTAATAAGGACAGCTGTGAGTGACCCTTAGCTGGCAGGTACTCAAAATGAGAATGGTGGAAACCCTAAACTGATGAATTAAGCCACCTTATCAACCCTAATCTGATAGGTTAAGATATCTTAACCTACGCTGGCTACGTAGTTCTGGAACACAAGGATGATTACTAAGAATCACACCCTAAACTGACAGGTGAGTTCCCATCCTTGGGTTCACTCGCTGCTAACTTTTACTTCTATCTGAAGAGACTGAACTTGATTTAATTGACGGTACATGGACTGAGTAACTAACTTCCGTTGACTGATGGATTAGTGCTACTATTTGAGATTAACTGAGATCACAAGATTTCTGAGGTTTCCTGAGTCACATGCCCGACTTAGTTCTATAGATCATGGCTTGACTGAGATTATCGTGATAACATGATATTGGAGTCCACAATTCATAATATCATAAGTAGGGGATTTCATACTAATCATAGTTCTCAACATCTTATGCATGGAAGGGAAATTCATACAATATGTATATACGTACATAGCTTCAATATCATGATCAATCCATATCACAACAACAACATATATCACTCACATGGAATTCATGGGAAATCATAAAGCATAGAGCATGGACTTGTCATTTAAGCACTATTATATCATGGGACATGAATTCTATCATCTAGGCATATTATCAAACACTTTGCATGAATTTCACCATATTAAGCCACATAAGGATCATGGGTTTCAACTAACAAACACATATACTTCGTGAAATCACCTTTAGATATCATCTTGAAACTTAAACAATAATCATCAACATGTACATGCTCATATCACAACAAAAAAATCACAAAATATTTAAAACATGGTTCTTGAGCTCTGTGAACGAAATGGATCCATAGATGAACACTACGCATACCTGACTCAAGGTTCTTGATGTTTTTTTTTAACTTGAAGAATTTGAAATCCTTTAATTTTTTAGAAGATTGGGTCTTGTTCTTAGAGATTAAATTTAGAGAGAAACCCTAGTCTTTGTTTGTGAAATAATAATGAGCAAAATGGCTGAATTCGGACTGATTTGGGTATATATAGGCGAGTGGTAAGTGACCAAAATACCCCCTTTAAAATGGCCTGGAAGTAAACTGAATGTGGAGTGTGACGACCCGACTGACGGTCCATCAGAAACGTGACAGTCCATCATTTCGACCGTCATACATGGACCAGAAATAGGGTTTACTGGATAAGAGTTAACGACCTGGATGGTGGTCCATAA
Source organism: Capsicum annuum (assembly GCF_002878395.1). Lineage (NCBI taxonomy): Eukaryota > Viridiplantae > Streptophyta > Magnoliopsida > Solanales > Solanaceae > Capsicum > Capsicum annuum. Next base: position 17,418,396 of record NC_061113.1, on the reverse strand, counting down.
AAAATATGACGGTCCGTCAACTCGTCTGTCAATCCTTATCCAGAATGTGGCCCTACTGCCTTAGCTATGACAATCAAAGTGGTGGTCCATCACTTGTTTGGCGATCCTTCAACTTGGACGTTGCATCTGGGCATTTTGGTCAGTTTTGAGTAAAACATCCATAACTTCCTCGTCTGGTGTCGGATTTGAACAAAATTGGTATCGTTAGAAAGCTAACTCAATTTCCCACGTGATAGAAAGTAGAAATCTCAAAAAATACCATGGGTACGAAAATATATTTGTAATTCAAAGTAAGTTCTAGCATCATTGAGAGGATTTCTAGCTAGGAATAAGCACGAGTATTACATAAGTATTGCAGCATATATCATAAATAGATGCATGATCAGACCTTTGTTAGAGAGACTCCCTATGAATTACTAAAAGGAAGAAATCCCAACATCTCTCACTTTAGAATCTTTGGATGTAAATGTTTCATACATAATAATGGAAAGGATAATTTAGGAAAATTTAATGCTAAAAGTGATGAGGGAATCTTCTTAGGATATTCACTTTATAGTAAAGCATATAGGATCTTAAACAATAGAACAAACTGTGTTAAAGAAAGCATGCATGTGATCTTTGATGAATCCTGTGTTAAGACTAACCTGCAGGAAGAAAATGATGTTGAGGAATAGGTTACACAACCCGTTTCATTGACTAAAACTACCAAACTTGGAGGCACTTCAACAGGGGGAGATGAAACTAAAGGCATAGTGACAGGGGGAACTGTGTCACCAACTACCCCAGAACAAAATATCATCAATGATCCTAGTAGCTCTTTAGGCTTGGTTCTAAAAGGGTACAAGTATCAAGGATCACATCCTATAGAAAATGTTCTCACTGAAATCACCTCTGGGATTACTGCAAGATCTAGACTGAGAAGTTTGTGTGCTTTCAAGGCATTCCTATCAGAAATAGAGCCAAAGAAGATAACTGAAGCATTGCTTGATACTGATTGGATCATAGCTATGCAAGAAGAGCTGAATCAGTTTGAAAGAAGTAAAGTATGACACTTAGTTCGTCTTCCAAAAGATAACTCAGTAATTGGAACTAAGTGGGTGTATAGGAATAAATTTGATGAGCATGGAACAGTTACAAGAAACAAGGCAAGGTTGGTGGTCCAAGGATATAACCAAGAGGAAGGAATCAACTTTGATGAGACTTTTGCTCCTATAGCAAGACTGGAAACTATAAGATTACTTGTTGTCTTTGCTTCCTACAAGGAGTTTATACTCTATCAGATAGATGTAATGAGTGCATTTCTGAATGGCTTTCTCAAAGAGGATGTGTATGTCAAGCAACCTCCAAGATTCAAAAGAAAGTAGTTTCCTGATCTTGTGTATAAATTGGATAAAGCCTTGTATGGGTTGAAACAAGCACCCAGAGCTTGGTATGAGAGGTTGTCAAAGTTTTTACTAGAGAATGCTCATACCAAAGGTAAAATTGATAATACCTTTTTCTTGAAAACTAATGGGAAGGATTTGTTAGTTGTGCAGGTGTATGTGGATGATATTATTTTTTGCTCAACAAATATGAGTATGACTCATGAGTTTGCCAAACTCATGAGTTTGCCAAACTCATGAGTTGTGAATTTGAGATGAGCATAATGGGAGAGTTGAATTACTTCTTGGGCTTGCAACTAAAGCAGTCATCTTCAAGGACAATGATTCACCAATAGAAGTATGTCAAAGATTTTCTCAAGAGATTCTCCATGGAAGAGGCAAAAGAGATAAGTACTCCTATTGCAACTGCCACAAAGTTGGATTTGGATGAAACAGGTTCAGATGTAGAGCAAAAGATGTATAGAGGTATGATTGGGTCATTATTGTACCTCACAGAAAGCAGACCTAACATTGTGTTCAGTGTAGGGCTATGTGCCAGGTTTCAAGCAAAACCTAAAGAATCACATCTAAAATCTGTGAAGAGAATCTTCAGATACTTGAAACGGACCAATGATCTTGGCTTATGGTATCCCAAAGGTAGCAACTTTAATCTAATAGGTTACTTAGATGCTGATTATGCAGGATATCTGGTGGACAGGAAAAACACTACAGTAATAGCACACTTCCTTGGATCATATTTGATTACCTGGTACACTAAGAAGCAAAATTCAGTTGCTTAGTCTACTGCTGAAGCTGAATATATTGCTGCAGGATCTTGTTATGCTCAATTGCTATGGATTAAGCAACAACTCATGGACTTTGGTATAGATGTTGGTTGTGTTCCTATTTTTTGTGATAATACAAGTGCTATTAATATAGCTAAAAATCCTGTTCAACATAAGAGAACCAAACATATTGATATTAGGCATCACTTTCTTAGAGATAATGTTGAAAAAGGTCATACATCCATTATACTTTGTTCTACAGAGAAACAAATTGCTAACATTTTCACTAAGGCCTTGAGTAAAGAACACTTTGAAAAAATTAGGTTAGCCTTAGAGATGATTAAAATTGCATAAGTCCCCTCAATGCTTGACTAGAATAGTTTGATTTTACAAGTGATTGTTGGTTAATTCAGTCTCACACATTAAGTTGTGTATTCTAAGTCCAAGATTTTAGAGTATGCTGACTCATGTGTGTGTTGATTTTGCAGAAAGCTTTGATCATAGAAGAAATTTTGTCTATTTTGTCATTTAGGTATGATTATTATTAATTCAAAGTAGCTTAAAGAGAAACAAGTTGTTTTCCTGGTTCTTTCTTGGTTCATTTAAACCGCCAAAATATAAAGAGTCCCTTCCCTTTCAAAAAGTTACCACTTGCTTTCCCATTAGGACTGAAACACTCATCATTACTCCTCTGCCAAATACAGTCCCTCACCCTTTAAAATTCCTCATCCTTTTCTCTTTAATACGCTTTCGTTTGTCTTGATTCTACACTACAAATTCTCTGCACCCTCCTCATACACAAGAACACTTTCCTGATTCAAAACTGGCATCATTCTCTTCATCTTCCTCTTCTTCTTCTTCCTCCTCTACTAACTCTATTCCAAATCCCTTTACCGCATTTATCCTTCATCCAAATATCACCTTGCCTCCCTTAATTCCTCTTTTAATCTCCTAGAAATTCACCGATTTTGATGCTTTCAGAAATTTCCCAAACCTTTTTGCCCAAATTTCTTCATCTTCTCCATTCTTTTCGAAACCCCTCCTTTCTCCTCTTATCCCACTCTAAATTGTTGAAGCTGATGATAATCCTAGTGACATCGATGACCTTCCTATCGCAGAGCTAATCCCAAGAAGGTCCAGGTCCAAGCTTCCAAGAAAACCCCTTTCCATTCCCATCACTGTTGACAACACTAGCCCTCCATAACTTTCTCCATATGTCTCTATCCCTCTACTCCTCACACTCAAGGAAGAAAACAATGAGAAGATGCATCCTTGGATGAGGCTCTTAGCTAGAGGGAGAGTAGTTAGTTATTTTAGGGGACCTAATATGCAAGTGTTACTGGATAAATTAGAGTTTCAAGGTTGGTCACATTTATTTCTTTAGGGTGATCTTCAGCATAAATTTTCTAAACCTAAAGTATATGAGTTTTATACGAATGGGGTGGGAATTGGTGAATTATTCTCTCCTACTGTTAGAAAGGTTACCATGAACCTTTATGCTGCTGACATTGCTAGGATTTTACGTATTCCCTATGGGGGATGGGGTCACTATGTCAAGGGTGCTTGGCCTCCTCTGGATAATCTTTTCTCTTCCCTCGACATATGTAGGAAGTTTTCTGGCAATGCTAACTTGCTCCGCCATAGAAGAGTCCTTAAGAGGGAGATGTCCCTACTACATCATCTCTATTTTGATTTGGTCCACAAAATAATTATTCCTAGGAAGGAGAGATGGTGTGTGGCAAGTTTTCTTGATCTTAAACTCATGGAGCTGTTGGATACTGAAGTACGAATTGATCTGCCTTGAATTATACTAAAGCATATGCAAAGCATTCTACTCAAGGAAGTGAATGGGCATGCTCTACCTTATTAATTCTGGCTCACCCCCATATTTGAGGACTTTGGTATTTCTGTTCACGTGTGGTCCTCACATACTACCAAAGATATCATAGGGCATGTGAACCATATGATGCTGCCTATTTCTATTAAGAGTTCTGATAATCCCATGCAACGATTGAGAAATTCACTGGCTTAGAAACAAGCTGAGGTAGAAGTTGCTCAGGAAGATTTAGAGGCTGTACAGGCTACTCATGAAGAAGAAAAAGGGATCCTCCATACTCAAATTGCTTCACTTAATTCCTTGTTGGAAAAAGAGAGATCTGAAAATGCAGATGTGATTAGGAAACTCACCTCTCTTAGCCCCTCCTATTCTTCTACTTAACCTCTTCACTGATATCTTAAACCTATCTCTTTTTTTTCCTTTTCCTGATAGCTTATTCTCTCTTAGTTTACTTTTTGGTATATGTAGTCATCTCTACAAATGAATGAAGTGGGCTTAGCTGTTTTACTATTTTTTGCTCCTATTTTCTCATATTGTATTCATGTTCTCTTACTCTGAATTTTGATTGTATTAGTGATAGCCTCAATGGCCATGAATTACTAGATGTTTTTCACTTGTTGATCCAGATTTTTGATGATG